>NC_092752.1:17871525-18177242 GCF_047496795.1 Chiloscyllium punctatum | reverse complement strand
TCTGTATACCAAAGAAAGTGATAAAGGTTCTATTTGATTTGCTTTAATACATGCCGAAGAGGGTGGTGCTGGAAAAGCACAGGTGGTCAGGCAGCATCCGAGAAGCAGGAGAGTCGACGTTTTGGGCATAAGCCCTTCATCAGGAATGAGGAGCTTATGCTGGAAATGTCGATTCTCCTGCTCCTCAGATGCTGCCTGACCGGCTGTGCTTTTCCAGCACCACCCTCTTTGACTCTGATCTCCTCATTTTCTCCCAGTTTGCTTTAATACATGCAAACTCCTCTTTAGGCCAGGTGTGCCCTTGAATCAATCTTGAGCGACTGAGGTAAGAGGAGACAACTGGTGAACACAAGAACTCACCTGATCAGTTCTCTCCCGGCTGTGTGTGCTGCTTCTTCATGTTCCTACATTTATCACTAATGAGAACTGAGTATTTTACTCCAAGAGTGTAGCTTCTTATTAGCAAGCACAATGCCAAAAACATGGATCAGATGGCCTTACTTTATTGCTATATTTCTCAATATATTAAAGTCATTCATTTTCCCTCTCCATCAGTTTTGCAATGGTTTCAAAAGCTTGGGTGACATTACACAAAATGCTGGCGATTAGAAGACAAAAGATTAAGTTGACCTATCAGCAGCCACCATACACAGGACAACGAAACAGATTCCTTTCTCTCAGTAACTTGGATTGATGCTTTGCTTTATCTTGGGACAGAAATATGGCCTGGGCAGGGAGCAAAAGGATTTGGATGTCTCAGGCGCTCATTCCCACTTTCATAATTGAGGCTCATACAGGCGGGTTGGTGAGATCTTGAGTCAAAAGTGCAGTCCTTAGCATTCAATTCAATAGGTTCTGGAAAATGGGGATACTCTGGAGTATCTTGAACCTCTGGCATTCATATGGCATCGGTGCACCCACAGTGCTGTTAGGAGGTTCTAGCATTTTGATCCAGTGACAATGAAAGAGCAGGATATATTTTCAATTTGGATGAGAATTTGAGGATGGAAGTGGTGTTGCCAATGCACCTACTGCCTGATCCTTCAAGGTGGTAAAGGTTATGTACTTGGAAGGCTATGAAACCACTTCACGCTGTTTGTATAAGTCAATCCAGCACCCATCTTTCCTCCTAACTGCACTAACCCCCACTGTGTTTCAGACCAGACTGGTTGTTAGTATAATCCCGATAAATAGTCGTGCAATGACAGCAATGATTGAGAGGGCTGTGTGGTCATACATCGGTGCACTGATGTAATCCACATTTAAGACGAATCATTATGTCTATTTTGGAAACTTGTACCTCTGAAACCTCACAGCCATACCATGAGTTTTTACAATATTGATTTTTTTCCAAAGTAAACAGGAAAAAAAACGAAGTGAGCCAGCTTGCTTGAGCTTGGCTTTATACAAAGATAAAATGTAAACTGTTGTACAAAAATCCATAAATTTCATACAGTTGTGGCATCTAATTATACTTTAATAGGTAAGTGAAAGCAAAAGTGGGAAAGAGACCAACATTTCAGGAGAGGTTGTATGATGTACTTAACCAGTTACAGATGTACAAGGAATGTTCGATGATAGTTCTAGAAAGAAAATATTACCTTGTCCAGTTCATTCTGAAATGCATTCACTGGTCACTGAAATCATGAACTTTGTACTGCCTGGCTCTGGGAGAAAGTGCCCCAGATGTTGAGATTTTTGTTTTGAGGTGGTAAGGGTCCCTGCAAGTCAAACTGGGCATCCCCAGAATGATTGTGGAGGCTTGGGGGTGCGGATATGGTCTGGGAGCCAGTGTCCTGGCATGGTGTTGAATTTTAAAGAAAACAATAACACAGAGAAACATAAAACAGCCTTCTGACCTTTACTTACACAACCCTCACCCTTTCCACACACTCCCCATATAATATTAAACATGATTGATCTAAATGACAGAGCTACGCTGGACAGACAGAATAGCCTTGCTATGTTCCTGCAACCTGTATCCACTCACATGACCCCTCGCCAACCTGTGGCCTTGCGTCCAACTTCACACAGTCATTTAAAACTTCAATATCAACTTGGTGCCAACGTATCTAATCCATGCATTCTGCCACCAACCATTTGTCCTTCTACCTTCCATGCCAACTCACCCAGTAACAATCACAGGCAGATCATAAATTTTACATTGAGAAGACATACTATAAAGTTCTAAGTTACTTTATTATATTTTTAAAAAACACAATCTTGTTCCATGAAAAAAACATATTTAACTTCCTTCAACTCCACAATCCTGTGGAAACATTAGAATTTACAATCTGATTTCAAAGGGGCACACACCATTTGCAGCTATCAAACATGGCCTACCAAAGGTTCAGCAAGGCACCACCTTCTCAACAGCAACTAGAGACAGGCAATATATGCTGGCTCAACTAGTCAGGTCCATATCCCAGGAACAATTTTTGCCAACAGGCATAACAAAGTAACAAGTAAAAACTTTTTAAACACTCTAGCATGTTTTCCAAAGGTTTAAAAGGCACCTATTTAAATCACCTTGACACTTTTAACAATTCCTCTTGAAAGATCCCCTCAAAAGTTTTGGCAGTTCCCTTTATGACTGTTTCTTTTCATAATTTTAACAGTTGATTTGACAGGTCTGATGACAACTCCAATTAGCTGGACAATTAACGAATTTATGCACTTTTTAAACATATATTCATGCCTACTTTTAACAATTCCAAAGGCACCTTACCGCTCAGTGTAGGAACTTGACATCTCCCAAAGGATATCTTACCCCTCCAAAGGGCCCTCTCAAAGGTGTCATCGACTATGTCCAAAGGGACACATGTCCAAAATGGTTCCCTGCCTGTCCAAACAATTCCACAGAGCGCAGAGGCACACCTACCAAATCAACTCTCCGTATCACAGACACCCATATGACCATAAGCACACAGAAGCAGCAGCTTCCACTTTCTATGGCCAACTACCACAATAAGATGTGAACGTGCGAAACACGACCTGACCTCATTCCCACCCACATGAAAATGCAGGGTGCCACTTTCATGGGGCCAAGACTTCTGATTTTGACACGTTCACCAAATTCACTATGAGAGGGGCTCTCTGTTGTGGTGGAAATGTGGACCAAGGTCTCCAATTTGTTCCTTGCCTGTCTTCCAAACTTCTATCCATTTACGGGCGGCACGGTGGCACAGTGGTTAGCACTGCTGCCTCACAACGCCAGAGATCCGGGGGTTCAATTCCCGCCACAGGCGACTCTCTGTGTAGAGTTTGCACAGTCTCCCCGTGTCTGCGTGGGTTCCTTCCGGGTGCTCCGATTTCCTCCCACAATCCAAAAATGTGCAGGTTAGGTGAATTGGCTATGCTAAATTGCCCGTAGTGTTAGGTGAAGGGGTAAATGTAAGGGAATGGGTCTGGGTGGGTTGCACTTTGGTGGGTCGGTGTGGACTTGTTGGGCTGAAGGGCCTGTTTCCACACTGTTAGTAACCTAATCTAATAACTTATACGCCATCTAGATTTGAGGGAAAACTACATAAACACACAAAGGAAAAGGTAATAGAAGGATATATTGATGGGGTTAAATGAAGAAGACTGGGAGTAACTCATGCAGATGAATTGGACAGAATAACCTGTTTCTGTGTTCTGTGACAACTATGTAACTACCTATCGTTTGCCATATTGTAGATGAGTTATAGCCACAACTACTTGTTTGCTGCATAGCATAAATAGGACATTGGAACCTGTAATAAAAGACATGAAAATTGATCCAAGTGTTTGAGCAGTGCCTACCGAGAGGTTAGATTGGATCTTATGTCAATATTATTTGCATGCTGCTTTTATTAAAAAAAGTATGTAAACCATTCATCTTTATAATAATAACAACTCCTAGAAAATCACTGAAAACATTTAGAAGCTTGTTTTTGGGACTTTGAGAAAACACTTGTCAGGAAGTACAAGACTACACTAACATTTCAACATGCACTCTCTTACACAAACAATACCGAATTCTGAATTAAAACTGAGGTGTTTTCATTCATGAGGTGAAAACGAAGAACAAGAAGAGAACAGAATAAACTGGATTAGATAGTCAGAAAGTAAATATTGATTGGAGTTTTTTCTAACACATACATTGGGTATTTAGAGCTGAAGCTGTTATGGCAAACATCCCTCTTTTATGAATATGCAAAAATACTTTTTTAAAGTCGTACTGTTTTTGCCTGCTGAAGTGTGTAGGTTTGACATCTACATTTATCCAAAACTAACTCAGGCTGAATCCAGTCCATAAAGTAATGACCTAAACTTTTTCAATTCCTACTTTTCTCCCCGAAGCTTTTAAATATTCAAATCATTAGCTGTTTGAATTCTTTGAGACAAACATACTTGGCCAGAACTTTCTGCTGAAGAAAAGGCACATTAAATGGTAGCCACCATTATTACTGCAGAAATAGACTGTCACTGTTTAGGTGGTGAAGAGACACTGTGATGCTGGGCACGTGTCACTGTGTGAAGGGTGGACTGTAACTGTGAGGATGGGAGACTGTCACAGTGTGAGGATGGTAGACTGTCATTGTGTGGATGATAGACCGTCACTATGTGGATGGCAGACTGTCAGTGTGTGGATGGTAGACTGTCACAGTATGAGGATGGTAGACTGTCACAGTGTGGATAATAGACCGTCACTATGTGGATGGTAGACTGTCAGTGTGTGGATGGTAGACTGTCAGTGTGTGGATGGTAGACTCTCAGTGTGAGGAGGGCAGACTGTCAGTGTGAGGAGGGTAGACTGTCAGTGTGTGGATGGTAGACTGTCAGTGTGAGGAGGGTAGACTGTCAGTGTGAGGAGGGTAGAATGTCAGTGTGAGGAGGGTAGACTGTCAGTGTGATGATGGCAGACTGTCAGTGTGTGGATAGCAGACTGTCAGTGTGTGGATGGTAGACTGTCAGTGTGTGGATGGTAGACTGTCAGTGTGATGATAGTAGACTGTCAGTGTGAGGAGGGTAGAATGTCAGTGTGAGGAGGGTAGACTGTCAATGTGTGGATGGTAAACTGTCAGTGTGATGATGGTAGACTGTCACTGTGTGGATGGCAGACTGTCACTGTGTGGATGGTAGACTGTCAGTGTGATGATGGTAGACTGTCAGTGTGATGATGGTAGACTGTCAGTGTGAGGAGGGTAGACTGTCAGTGTGATGATGGTAGACTGTCAATGTGAGGAGGGTAGACTGTCAATATGATGATGGTAGACTGTCAGAGTGATGATGGTAGACTGTCAGTGTGAGGAGGGTAGACTGTCAGTGTGATGATGGTAGACTGTCAGTGTGAGGAGGGTAGACTGTCACTGTGTGGATGGTAGACTGTCAATGTGAGGAGAGTAGACTGTCAGTGTGATGATGGTAGACTGTCACTGTGTGGATGGCAGACTGTCAGTGTGATGATGGTAGACTGTCAGTGTGATGATGGTAGACTGTCAATGTGAGGAGGGTAGACTGTCACTGTGTGGATGGCAGACTGTCACTGTGTGGATGGTAGACTGTCACTGTGTGGATAGCAGACTGTCAGTGTGATGATGGTAGACTGTGTGAGGAGGGTAGACTGTCAGTGTGATGATGGTAGACTGTCAGTGTGAGGAGGGTAGACTGTCAATGTGAGGAGGGTAGACTGAGAATATGATGATGGTAGACTGTCAAAGTGATGATGGTAGACTGTCAGTGTGAGGAGGGTAGACTGTCAGTGTGATGATGGTAGACTGTAAGTGTGAGGAGGTCAGACTGTCAGTGTGATGATGGTAGACTGTCAGTGTGATGATGGTAGACTGTCAATGTGAGGAGGGTAGACTGTCAGTGTGATGATGGTAGACTGTCAGTGTGATGATGGTAGACTGTCAATGTGAGGAGGGTAGACTGTCAATATGATGATGGTAGACTGTCAAAGTGATGATGGTAGACTGTCAGTGTGAGGAGGGTAGACTGTCAGTGTGATGATGGTAGACTGTCAGTGTGAGGAGGGAAGACTGTCAGTGTGATGATGGTAGACTGTCAGTGTGATGATGGTAGACTGTCAATGTGATGATGGTAGACTGTCAGTGTGAGGAGGGTAGACTGTCAGTGTGATGAGGGTAGACTGTCAGTGTGATGATGGTAGACTGTCAGTGTGAGGAGGGTAGACTGTCAGTGTGAGGAGGGCAGACTGTCAATGTGAAGAGGGTAGACTGTCAATGTGATGATGGTAGACTGTCAGAGTGATGATGGTAGACTGTCAGAGTGATGATGGTAGACTGTCAGTGTGATGAGGGTAGACTGTCAGTGTGAGGAGGGTAGACTGTCAGTGTGAGGAGGGTAGACTGTCAGTGTGATGATGGTAGACTGTCAGTGTGAGGAGGGTAGACTGTCAGTGTGATGATGGTAGACTGTCAATGTGATGATGGTAGACTGTCAGTGTGAGGAGGGTAGACTGTCAGTGTGAGGAGGGCAGACTGTCAGTGTGATGATGGTAGACTGTCAGTGTGAGGAGGGTAGACTGTCAGTGTGATGATGGTAGACTGTCAGTGTGAGGAGGGCAGACTGTCAGTGTGATGATGGTAGACTGTCAATGTGATGATGGTAGACTCTCAGTGTGAGGAGGGTAGACTGTCAGTGTGAGGAGGGTAGACTGTCAATGTGAGGAGGGCAGACTGTCAGTGTGAGGATGGTAGACTGTCAGTGTGATGACGGTAGACTGTCAGTGTGAGGAGGGTAGACTGTCAATGTGAAGAGGGTAGACTGTCAGTGTGATGATGGTAGACTGTCAGTGTGAGGAGGGCAGACTGTCAGTGTGATGATGGTAGACTGTCAATGTGATGATGGTAGACTGTCAGTGTGAGGAGGGTAGACTGTCAGTGTGAGGAGGGTAGACTGTCAATGTGAGGAGGGCAGACTGTCAGTGTGATGATGGCAGACTGTCAATGTGATGATGGTAGACTGTCAGTGTGATGATGGTAGACTGTCAGTGTGATGATGGTAGACTGTCAGTGTGAGGAGGGTAGACTGTCAATGTGAGGAGGGCAGACTGTCAGTGTGTGGAGGGCAGACTGTCAGTGTCATGACGGTAGACTGTCAGTGTGAGGAGGGTAGACTGTCAATGTGAAGAGGGTAGACTGTCAATGTGATGATGGTAGACTGTCAGTGTGATGATGGTAGACTGTCAGTGTGATGATGGTAGACTGTCAGTGTGAGGAGGGCAGACTGTCAGTGTGATGATGGTAGACTGTCAATGTGATGATGGTAGACTGTCAGTGTGAGGAGGGTAGACTGTCAGTGTGAGGAGGGTAGACTGTCAATGTGAGGAGGGCAGACTGTCAGTGTGATGATGGCAGACTGTCAATGTGATGATGGTAGACTGTCAGTGTGATGATGGTAGACTGTCAGTGTGATGATGGTAGACTGTCAGTGTGAGGAGGGTAGACTGTCAATGTGAGGAGGGCAGACTGTCAGTGTGTGGAGGGCAGACTGTCAGTGTCATGACGGTAGACTGTCAGTGTGAGGAGGGTAGACTGTCAATGTGAAGAGGGTAGACTGTCAATGTGATGATGGTAGACTGTCAGTGTGATGATGGTAGACTGTCAGTGTGATGATGGCAGACTGTCAATGTGATGATGGTAGGCTGTCAGTGTGATGATGGTAGACTGTCAGTGTGAGGAGGGTAGACTGTCAGTGTGATGATGGTAGACTGTCAGTGTGATGATGGTAGACTGTCAGTGTGAGGAGGGTAGACTGTCAATGTGATGATGGTAGACTGTCAATGTGAGGAGGGCAGACTGTCAGTGTGTGGAGGGCAGACTGTCAGTGTGATGATGGTAGACTGTCAGTGTGAGGAGGGTAGACTGTCAATGTGAAGAGGGTAGACTGTCAGTGTGATGATGGTAGACTGTCAATGTGATGATGGTAGACTGTCAGTGTGATGATGGTAGACTGTCAGTGTGAGGAGGGTAGACTGTCAGTGTGATGATGGTAGACTGTCAGTGTGAGGAGGGCAGACTGTCTGTGTGATGATGGTAGACTGTCAATGTGATGATGGTAGACTGTCAGTGTGAGGAGGGTAGACTGTCAGTGTAGACTGTCAATGTGAGGAGGGCAGACTGTCAGTGTGAGGACGGTAGACTGTCAGTGTGATGACAGTAGACTGTCAGTGTGAGGAGGGTAGACTGTCAATGTGAAGAGGGTAGACTGTCAATGTGATGATGGTAGACTGTCAGTGTGAGGAGGGTAGACTGTCACTGTGTGGATGGTAGACTGTCAGTGTGAGGAGGGTAGACTGTCAGTGTGAGGAGGGTAGACTGTCACTGTGTGGATGGTAGACTGTCAGTGTGAGGATGGTAGACTGTCAGTGTGAGGATGCTCAAGTGTCAGTGTGAGGAGGGTAAACTGTAATTAAATGATTTTTAAGTGACTGATGGTATTGACAGACATACGCTCTCATTCCTGCTCTTGTTCAATACTAATGAGTTTAGTGGAACGTGTCTCCTAAGATTGGGTGCCGTTTCCTTGACAACGCAGTTATTCACTGTTACTTATGAGTCTCTGGGACTAAGTGGCAGTTTTCGGTGTCCAGTGTAGTGATAATGCTTGGGAATGAAGTAACATTTTGCTGTTCTTGTTTGAGACTAAAAATTGAACCTTTGTACCCTGGATACAATAACCTTCAGGATTTTCTTTAAATTGACATTACATAAACTGCTTAATGGCAAATCTCTTCAAATCATTGCATGGCTTTCTGGTCAAGAATGTCTGATCTCAGATATTCCGCAGTACTCTTGTTAATGAATATTTCTGTCAATTTAATCCTTTTCTTCTGTCTTCATTGACACACAGAACTCAAAGGGAAACAAAGCATAAAGGAATGTTTAATGCAAAGACATTCTGATATTTTCTGTCTGGAATATCCCTGTGTGAATGGAAGTCACCTTCCTGAGTTAAGTTAGAATTCTTTCAATGATGTAAACACAGAAACTAAGAACAGGAGTAAGCCATTCAGCCCGTTGAAACCTGCTACACTATTTAACATGTCACGGCTGTACTCTATTGCAAAGCCAGCTTTCTCTCCACATCCCTTGATGCCATTAATGTTTAAACATTTTCTTGACTATACTCAGTGACCTGGCTTTCACAGTCATCTGTGTAGTGAATTTCACAGACTGATCACCTTCTAGGTGAAGAAATGTTTCCACATCTCAATCCTAATTGGCTGACCTTGAATTGTGATCCCTGGTTCTAGACTTGCTCACTCAGGGGAAACATCCTCCTCACATCGAGCTTGTCCAGCCCTGTTAAAATTGTACACATTTCAACTGGATTCCCTTGTATTCTTTTTAACTCCAGTGAATACAGACCCAGTTGAGCAAATCTCTCCCCGTAGGCCATCCCTGCTATCAGCCTACTGTCGCTCCAATGCACTCCCTGTATAATAAGTACTGTATATTATCCGTTAGGTAGGGAGACCAAAACTGTACACAATACTCCAGACGCTGTCTCGGTGTGTCTAACCCTGGTATGACACCCCTGCTTCTGAACTCAAGCCTCTTGTGATGAAGGCAAACCTTCCCATTTGTATCCAAATTGCTTGCTGCACCTGCCTGACTACTTTCGTGTCGGCCAATTCCATTTTCCCAGACTAATTTCCCAAATTGTCATCCCCACCCTCACCCATTGCCTTCAAAGACCAACAAGCTGCTGGATAGAAACACTTTTTGATTGGATGTTACCTCCCTGGCAGAAACCTTGCTATTTGATCCACAAATCATTATTGTGAGACCAATCTGAACAGTTTGTGTTACAGCTGTGTCTCCTGTATTGACTCCTTTAAAAGTACTGGTTAATATCTGACGTTCCATTGACTGTTGCACTGATGCAAAGGTATAAATATTTGTGACTTATTCTAATGAAAAACCATACACATGAAATATTAACACTGCTTTTTGAACAAATGCTGCCTTGCATTCAGAGTATGTCAGGATTTTCTGTTTTTAGTCCTAACTTGGTCAGTCAACAAGGCTTGCCTGTGTTAAAGGTTAAACAAATTCAGCCTTCCTCAAAAAAGTGAAACAGTGTACCTGACTGCGGCAAAGTGAATATAACAGCAACATTTCAGGAAATACAAGTATAATCTTGAAGTCAATATTAGCTTTTTTTTTTGAAAACATCATGCCAGTGTTGGATTACACAAAAAACAAATTGTGAAATATGGCTTTCATCATTAGTCTCCTGGAGAACATTTTCAGAGTTTGGAGAATCCTGGGCCAAATGGCCTCTGCTGTGCCTCGAAATTCCATGAATTGTTATTAAAATTCCCAGGTATTTTATAAGAATGTTTTGTAATAGAATTGTGCAGACAACATAACAGCGTTAAACACCAATTGGTTTCCAGTTAATCTAGTATTAACTTTGTCTCATAAAATAGGACATTTTTCTAAACATGATAGTTCTCAAATTAATTCTGGCCAAAGTCAATATTTTCATGCTATTGCGCTGGGAATGTTTATGTAGGATTTAAATACTGCTGTTCTGAGATTTACAACCCACGTGAAACTTATATGCTATGCATGTGTCGTATTAAAAAGAGATGCTGGGTATTAACCAAGTTGCTGTAGGTAGAAGTGACTAATTAAAGTTGGGTGTTCCCATTATTGCTAACAGGATGATCTCTGACATTAACCAATAAACTCTGATGAATCTGTTTTGAATTTACTTCATTCTGGATTGGAGAACATCAATTGCAGATCAGTCCTTTTAACTCATGAGTTCTGAATTTTGTTTCACTGTTTGAAACAAAACACTTTGTGTAAAATAAAAAAAAGAATCAAGTGGACTATTTAAGAGCTGGTGACTTTTTTTTAAAAAACATTTTCTCTCTAAAATACTACCCATACTTAAGTTTTCCCAAAAAATAAAACAACTAGTTAATGGACGATATATTTCCTGGCAGTTTCTGCCACTTGAGTGGGAATGGAATATCAGAAATTTGCCCATGATCCATCCCATGGGTTTCTTCATAACACTGCCTCATTTCTGGAATGCAACTGTCAAGTTGTCACTGGTCACATTTACATATGAGCACCTGCTAGTCACTGGAAAAAGACCTTTGCGTATTTGGACTTAACATAGGCAGTTTTCATTCAGCTCAATGAGGTCAACCAGCTGTCAGTTGCTTAAGGTGAGAGTGTTGAGTTCCTGATAGAGAGGAATTTCCAATTTCTCCATAAATGAAACCTGAAAGAACTGTGGATGCTGTAAATCAGAAACAATAACAGAAATTGCTGGAAAAGCTCAGCAGGTCTGGCAGCATCTGTGGAGAGAAATCAGAGTTAATGTTTTGGGTCCGGTGACCCTTCCTCAGCACTGAAGGCAGCGAGGAAATGAGGTTTTTAATGCAGAATTCTAGGGTGGGGGAGGGGGTAAGGAATAAATTATAGGTAAATTTTGATAGACAACTTCTGCAAGTTGGGAAATACACTGTTAAAATAACTTTCCTTGCATACTGCCTGCAGCCAGCTGTGCTCGCTTCTGATTGCTTGACTGAAGTGCCACATCATATTTGAAATCCTCCCCCCACCATCTCATTAGCTTCCCCACCTAACGTGACAGTGGTATTCAGGAGCAGCTATGGTATTTCTGATGGGTGCTTTACTCCTATGCTCCTCATGAGGCCAGGACTGTAGGGAACAGTTGGGTCCACAAACTGTCGTGAAAGGGGCTTGGGGCTAAAAGGATCCACATCCTATGCTGGTCCAGAACATGGAACGGAGTTGACCATCGGCTGCATCTCTGAAAATTACTCCTGGTCTCACCACACAATGACATGGTATGCCCTGTGGGCTGGAGGCCTGGGACATGCTGTTTCCATGAGGTATGGACATGTCATTGCAGCTGTGGCCCCTCTTCCTCTCTATATCACCTTTCTCCCCCTGTGTGATCACATGCTGTGGATCTACAGAAGGAAGGAGAGAATGGTTGAGGCTTAACCTGCCCAGATCAAAGATCCAGAGAAGAGTGGAGATTTGACAAAGTGGTATCAGCACAATTGCTCAGTCTCTTATATCTTTTGTAAGATGGTGGTGTTTTATACAAAGTTTATTCTTGATATATTTGCATCGCTGGGCAAGACTAACATTTATTGACCATTCCTAAATGCCCTCGAGAAGGCACTGGTAAGCTACCTTCTTGAACCGCTGCACTTCATGTGGTGTAGGGACACTCAAGTTCTGTTACGCTTGGAGCTCCAGGGTTTTGAATCAGTGACAGTGAACAAATGACAATACGGTTCCAAGTCAAGATGGCATGTGTTTTGGCGATTAACTTTTAGGTGGTAGTGTTTCTGTGTGTCAATTGTCCTTGTCCTTCCACATGCTTGAAGTACTGGGTTTGGTGGGTGCTGATGAATGAAGCCAAGCAAGTTGCTGCAGTGCATCTTATCACACTGCTGTCAGTGCTGAGGAGAATAAATGTGGATAGCGTGGTGATAAAGCCGCTGCTTTGTCATGGATGGTGTTGAGCTTCTTGAGTCTTGTTGGAGCTGCACCTATGAGGACATCTGTGGAATTTAAAAAGGGCTGGCGGTGTCAACCCCTTCCAGTAGCGACCTTGTCAAGCATTGTGCTCCCATTTCTCTTCCAACAGATAAGTGAATGAGGGTCAGGAATATGTAGCAAGTGAAGAAGAATGAGGGCAGCTAGTTAGAGTGTTGAAGTGGAGAAAGAACTTCTGTGGTTGTGGCCAGGCGGTTGTGTGTTTGGGGAGTTTGTGTTGTCACAATGCAGGGTTGGCAATGGAGGTTCCCTTAGCCAAAGGGATTTGATGGATCAGTTGTGGACGTACTTCCTTGAGATGGTGAAGCTAGTCCATTGTGGGAATTGGGGAAATGGGCACAATGTGCAGTCAGCGACTTTGTCTGACTGGCTGAGCAAGTAGAATTTTTAGCAGTTTTATAAATATGGGAGTTGAGAATCGGTTCTTAGGCCATTGCTTTCCAGGTTGTTTCATGTGATCATTTTTCATCGCTTGGTGGCCACTGATTCCCAGTAGTCCACTCATTCTTGCTTCAACCACTGAAACAGGTCTGAATGAATGAAGTTAGGGCTTGATGTCATACCCTGCTATTGTCTGGACACAACAAGTACCTAAATATAATTATACTTGTCATCTAATTATACGAACATTATTAGTAAGATGCGTGGTGAAGTCATTTGGGAGAAAGAAAAAGTAGCCAAACAGTGTTCCAGTATTAAAGTCTTGATCTCCTGTTTGACCATATTAAAGGTATGACAGGAATCCAATTTGATGTTGTAGGAGTACTGTGGAATAGTGCAGATGAGGAGTCCAGTTACAAACATGATTTAGGATGAGGAATAGGCCATTTCAGGCTGAATTTGATAAGATCATGTCTGAATTGTTTGTGGTCTCCTCTGTACTGTCTAGTCCCTATATCCTTCATTCCCTTGTCAATTAGGAGTTTAGCTAACTCAGCTTTAAAAGTATTCAATGACCTTGCCTCAGGAAAAGCAAATTCTACAGAAAAATGACCTTCTGAGGAGAGAGAAATTCTCATCTCTGTATTAAACAGGAAACACCCCACTCTGTGTTCTTTATTCTGGTCTGACCCATACGCAGAAACATCCTTTCAACATCCATTCTGTCAAGTGCTGTCAAGATCTGATGTTTCAATAGGGACAAGTATAACTTTTTCTAAACTTCAATGGATTCAGGCCCAACCTGCTGAACCTCTCCCCAAAAAATGACATTTAATCTCAGGAATCCATTGAGTGATATGAAGTTAAAAGGCTGAACAGACGATGTAGTTAACTGGAAATAAGGAAGCTGCCATCCACGGTGCCCTGCTTCTCCAACACCTTTCCTACAGCTGTACCTCACCAAGGAGTTTTGCATTCAAATGCATGCAAATGCATGCAAAAACTTGAAGCTGTATTTAGTGATAATCAACCTTGAAATATACACAAAAACATTAGGGATTACCCATTTAACTGTAAGTCATTTTTTCACAATATGCTGAATCTTAATTTTGCAAAACAGACTCTTTGGCGCCAAAAATGAACTGTTACAATTGTGGAACTTCATTCATTCACATTTTAATTATTGCTGGAGACTTTTTTAAAGTACTTTTTAAAAAATCTTTCTTTTATCATTCACCTCCTTAATAACATCTTTCATTTCCTCCCTTTGTTGTGCAATCAGGACACAAATTGGTTTTGAATTAACAATTCTAATTTATATCTCTTGACTTACAGTCGTCCTGTCTTAGTAAGGATTCTTTAGCAGATCTTACAGTCAGTGATGACGTGACGTCACCATTATAAAATTAAACTTGCAGGCCTGGAGAGGGTATTTGAAAGTAACTATAACTTATCAAGTGAAATTCAATTTCACTTAGTCAACTTGCTGACTTGTCATAGTCATGTGACCTTTCCCTCCACTGTCAGTGTCTGTGTGCGCAGTCTGTGGTAGCTTTTAAACACATCTCACTTCAAGTTTTTTTCCCAAAATCTTGAGTGAGGAACGAATGAGAAGTACCCCAACTTAATAGCACTGGGTTGATTTCAGTGTCGGATCTATTGTGAAGGAGCAGAGTAACTGACAACAATTTCCAGTATTCTGCTATAAACCGTACAGGTCAGTTGGTGTCTGATTTGCTCATTTATAACAGTGAGTGCTCAAAGCCTCATCAAAATACAAAATGAAAGCCATCATTTGCTTGTGCAGTTCATACAGATCCCATCATTCTCTGCATTGGGTACTGCACTGTGGTTGACACAGCTTCCAGTGTAAATTACCGTAAAAGTCCATGGCAAAATGCAAGCATAATGAATGGCTGGTGTTGGCTTTTTTTTTAAACCACTAACCATGAAATCTAGGCCATTAGCATTAATCTAAGTAACATTTAAAGTTGGATTCTGTGGTTATAGAACAGAGGAGGGCTTACAGTTACCAGAAAGTGTGAATTATAAACATATGAGGCTTGATCACACATCTCGTAATGAGGGTTTCACATTTTAAAATGTGGGATTCAGAAACAGAGGAAACAAGTTTCTGAGACTGTATTGTGGTTTCCTGAATTGGACTCCATCTTTATGGCCCAGCTGAGAGGCCTCCCCCCGCCACCCCCCCACACCATTTGGATTAAAATAGAAATTTGATATATTTTATTAAGAAAACTAAAACATTTGCTCAAGTTAATACTTTCCTCAATGAACTGGGAGTACTTTTAAGCAGAACCACTTACGCACGCTTCCTCTCCTGGTTAACATTATACCATAGTGGGAAAGGGTCTCTCTTTACAGATTGGCTTAGTGCTATAAATATAGCATTTTGAGCATAAATCTGAGGATAGCTTCAAGCTTATTCCACAAAAAAGTTCAAGAGGATAAGAATGCGCAGGCCATATATAGATTCCCAGTAATGTTCAAGAGGAAGTTGAAAACTAATATGTAGCTTTCTGGAAACATCTTCTCCATGTCCATTCTATCTAGGCCTCTCAGTATTCTGTAAGTTTCAATCAGATCCCACCCCCCCCCCCCGCCCCATCTTTCAAATGTAGTTGTGGGCTTGGAGGTGGTGGGGTGGAGGCTGCATTGGTGGGATAAAATAATGCATGAATATTTCCTAGAATGATTCATTGAATGCAATAGAAAGAAAAAGGCCATTCAACTATCAACAAGGAAACCTTTTCCATATTTTGTCAATAATGTGACCTTATACTAAAGTCAATAATGTAATCACTTGTTGATTATATAACTAACAGTACAGCAATTATGTACTGAATGCTTTCAGCAATGCAATAAACCTATACAACTGCCAATAATGTAATTATCAGTCAATCATGTAACCTAAGCTCATGTCAATAGCTCAATCCACACTAACAACAATAATGTAGCCCCAACTATTGTCAAACTATATCCCCACCTTCATATGCAAACTATAGTATTGCTAATCATGTAGCCAACGCTACTAACAGTAATGTAACACATTGCTGTCAATAATCTAACTAACATTAATAGCAAGCATGCAGCTGCTCACTGTCAACCACAAACACTGCCAACATGCCACCCACACCACTGTCTTAATGAAAATCATTGCACTATCATGAATGTAAATCAAACTGCCATTACAAACACATCGTAATATTGTCAGCAAAAAAAACAGCTGTCAAATGTATACCAAAAAACACTCCCAATAACAACGCTCTCATTATGTCTTCCCATCTCAGATCGGTCTCCAACTCAAAACTATTTCTTCCAATCACTTTGATTCTTTTCCTGTCAACTTATTCTATTGATTTATGAGATAAGTCAACTGGTATGATGTTCATGAATATTGACAGTTCTGCGCTGTGACCAGCATTTTGCAAGGCAAGCACATTGAGTTGGCAATACTGAGTTGCAAAGAGTATTTACTTTCACTTGGCAAGAAATCTACCACTGCAGTAATAACTGGCTCACTGTAAACTTAGATTTACTTATTCTTAAATCACATGCAGTTGCTTTCTCTATCCAGGCTGTTTTCTATTTTAATCATTAGGAAGAATTGCACAGGGAGCCTAACATTGTCGATTACAGTGAACATGATAACCTGCAGATAGAGTCACAGGATCATAGAGAGATATGAGGAATAACTGGCAGCTCCATAAGAGGCCGTAGGACTATTGGCCCATTGAATCTATTCCACCATTCAATCATGGCTGATATGTTTCTCAAACCCATTTGCTTGCTTTCTCCCTGTAACCCTTGATCCCCTTTCCAATCAAGAACCCGTCTATCTATTACTATCTTAAATAGATTCAATGGCTTGGCCCCCACAGACTTCTGTGGCAATGGGGTCCACAGATTCATCATCCTCTGACTGAAGAAGTTCCTCCTCATTTCAGTTGTAAAGGGACATCCCATCAATCTGAGGCTGCGCCCTCAGGTCCTAGACTCTCCTAGTGGAAACATCTATTCCACATCAACTCTATTCAGGCCTTTCAGTATTCCAAGTTTCAATCAGATCTCCCTCCTCTTTCTAAACTTCATCTAGTACAGATCCAGAGACGCCAACTGCTCCTGATATGACAAGCTCTTCACCCCGGGATTATTCTGGTAAACCTCTTCTGGACCCCTCCATCACCAGTACATTCCTCCTTAAGATATGCAGCCCAAAACTGCTCATAATATTCCAAATGTGGTTTGGCCCGAGCTCTATATAGCCTCAGCAGTACATCTCTGCTCATGTATTCTAGTCCCCTTGAAATGAATGCCAACACTGCATTTGTTTTCCTAACTGCCAACTTAACCAGTATGTTAATCTTAATAAGATCCTCAAGTCCCTTAATAAACTCCAAAGTCGCTTGGGCTTCAGAGTCCTGAAGCCTTTCCACATTTAGAAAATAGGCAACACCTCTATTCTTCTCAATTAACTGCATGTAGGCCAGGTCCCATCACCAAGTCACATGCAATAAACAACCCCACCGCTCAGTGGCCAAACTCTTTATAACTCCCCCTCCCACTCTGCCAAGGACATGCAAGTCCTGGGCCTCTTCCAACGCCAAACTCTAGTCACCCGATGTCTAGAGGAAGAATGCCTCATTTTCCATTTTGGGACCCTGCAACCACGTGGGATCAATGTGAATTTCACCAGTTTCCTGATCTCCTCTCCCCCACCTTATCCCAGATCCAACCTTCCAACTTGGCACTGCCCTCTTGAACTGTCCTACCTGTCCATCTTCCTTCCCACCTATCCACCCTCCTCTCTGACTGACCACCTTCATCTACCTATCGCATTCCCAGTTACCTCACCCCCCAAGCCCCACCCCTTTCCATTTCTCTCTCAGTCCCCTTGGGCCACCCCCCACCCCCATTCCTGATGAAGAGCTTATGCTCGAAATGTCAGCTCCTCAGATGCTGCCTAACCAGCCGTGTTTTTCCAGCATCACACTATTCGATCCTTTATTTACTACTGCACATAGAATCCCTACAGTGGGAAAACAGGCCATTTGGCCCAACAAGTCCACACCAACTCTCCGAAGAGCATCCCAACCAGACTCACCTCCCTACCCTATCCTATCCCTGCATCCCCATGGCTAATCTGCCTAACCCACACATCCCCAACACTATGGGCAATTTAGCATGGCCAATCCACCTAACCTGCACATCTTTGGACTGTGGGAGGAAACTGGAGCACCCAGAAGAAACCCACACAAATGTGGAGAGAATGTGCAAACTCCATAACAACAATACAGTGGCTGTGGCCAGCCAGCTCGGAGTTTGTCCTCAACTGAGGAGATTCTAATCTCCCAGTTTATATATATTTTCTGCACAGGACACTGTCTGTGGCCAGTCAGCTCGGAGTCAGTCCTCAACTGAGGAGAGTCTAATCTCCTGGTTATGTTGGTCAGCCAAGGCTTTCCTGATTGGCCCAGATTAACAACCCCAATCAAGAATCTCATTGTCAATGAGGTCCACCTGGTTCCAATTACTACATCTTCCAAACAAAGTATAAAACCTCACAGTTCCCCATATTGTATTCCATCTGCTACTTCTTTGCCCATTCTCCTAGAATATCCAATTTTTCTACACCCTCTTCACTTCCTCAATACTTCCAACTATCTCTGTATCACCTGCAAACTAAGCAACAATGTTTTCAGTTCCTTAATCAGATCGCAAATGTATAAAGTGATTAGTTGTGGTCTCAACATAGACCCCCCCGTGGAACTCCATTAGTCACTGACTGCCATCCTGAAAAAGACCTCTTTATCTCGACTATTCTGCCAGTCACCCAATGCTCTATCCATTCCAGTATATTGCCCCTATTACTGTGGGCTCTTATTCTATCTAGCAGCCTCCTGTCTAGCATCTTGTCAAAGTCCTTCTGGAAATCCAAATAGATTTCCAAACTTTGTTTAACTTACTCGTTACCTCATCAAAGAATTCTAACAGAATGGCTTCCCCTTGATGAAGCTTTGCTGAATCAGCCCTAGTTTACCATGCACTTCAAAGCACTCCGAATCTCATCCTTCATAACGACTCTCAAATCTTACCAATGGCCAAGGTCATCTTCTAATTCCCTCCCTTCTTAAACAGGGCTGTTATTTTAGTCATTTTCCAGTCCCCAGGCACCTTCCCTGACTCCGGTAATTCCTGAAAAATCACCACTAATGCTTCCACCATCTTCTCCGATATCTCCTTCAGAGCTTTGGGGTGTAGTCCACCTGGTGTGTGAGATTTATCCACTTTCAGACCTCTCAGCTTCACCAGCACCTTCTCCTTAGTGATGGCCAGTGCACTCACCTCTGCCCATTGACTCTCTTGAAGTTCTGGTTTGCTACTGATGTCTTCCATATTGAAGACTGATGGAAAGTACATATCTAGTTCCTTTGCCATTTCTTTGTTCCCCATTACTACTTCTCCAGCCTCATTTTACAGCAGTCTGTGTCCACTCTTGTCTCTTTTTTACCTTTTAGTTATCTAAAAAAACCTCTTGCAATCTTCTTTTATATTACTAGCTAGCTTACTCTCATATTTCATTCTCCCATCTTATTAGATATTCTCTGCTAGTTTTTAAAGGCTTTCTAGTCTTCTGGCCTTCTACTAATCTTTGCCACTCTGTATGCCTTTTCTTTTGCTTTTAGCTTTGACAAAGGGTCAGTTAGACTCGAAACATCAGCTCTTTTCTCTCCTTACAGATGCTGCCAGACCTGCTGAGATTTTCCAGCATTTTCTCTAGGTGGGGGACCTCAAGTGGGAATGTTCACTGGTGATTGCACAAGTTTCAACACCATTCACAACTCCTCAGGATATTGAAGCAGCATGTGCCTATATGTAACAAGAGGTAGACAACATCCAGGCTTGGCTTGACAAGTGGCAAGTAACATTCATGTGAAACAAGTGCCAGGCAATGATCATCTCTAACAAAGGAGAATCTAAGCATCAGCCCTTGATATTCAATGGCATTTCCACTGCTGCATTCTCTCTTATAAATGGCCTGGAGGTTACCACTGATGGGAAACTGAACTGAACCAGCTAGAAACATACTAGAGCTACAAGTACAGGGTAAAGGCTAGGATTCCTGAGGTGAATAACTTGCCTTCTGTTTCCCTAATTCCTGCCCATTATCTACAAGGCGTAAGTCTGGAGAAGGATGGAATACCACTGGCCTGGATAGTTGTTGCTTCAGCAATGCTCAAGAATCTTGATAGCATGCAGGACAAAGCAGTCCTTTGATCAGCACCGTAAATCATCACCTTCAATATTTATTCCCTCACCACTGATGCATGATAGTAGAAGTGTGTCCCATCTACATCACAGTAACTCATCAAGGCTCCTTCAACAGCATCTGCCTAAGCCACAAACTCTACATCTCGAAGGACAAGGGAAACAGATGTATGGAAGTACCACCCCCTGCAAGTTCCCCTTCAAGCTGTACAGGATCCTGACTTGGAACTGTATCACCATTCCTTTAATGTCACTAGGTCAAACTCCTGCAATAGCTTTCGTAACAGCATTGTGGAGGTCCCTACATTGTATGGACTGCAGCAGTTGAAGAAGACAGCTCACCACCACCACCACCACCATCTCGAGGGCGATTATAAATAGGTAATAAATGTTGGCCTACTCTGAGATACCCACACCCCACGGACAATAAGTAAAAACACTCACAGATTAGTTGCTGTTTGATTTCATCTCACTATTGCCATAATTCTACAAGTGTTTGGTGCTTTATAAAGTTGCTTAAAGTTGCAAAAGCCTGCAGAACGAGTTGTAGCAACTGTTGAAGGAATTCCTCTTGACTTCTGGCTTCTGCACTAACCAGACGCATCTGCATATATCTGTACAGGTAGGTTTTCTCCTGAGAATATAGCATAACTTAAGGAGGACATGAAGTGCATCATGAACTGCGAGAGACAGAGGAGGAGTCAGGCTCTCAGGAGGGGGTTATATTTACCCAAGGTGCTCAAGGAGGAATCCTCCGACCTGAACCTCATCAAGGAATAAAAAGACATCGAACTACCATAAGGTGGCCCTCACTGAAATCTGTCACTTGCTGCAGTGCAGCTTGTAGTTGGCGCACACTGCTGCCACCGTGCACTGGTGGTGGAAGAGCTAAATGTTTACAATAGAAGTTGGAGTGCCAATCAATGTGAATTAGATTATTGGGAAGCAATTATATTATTTTTGCTGAAAACATGCAGCAGGAAATCATCAGAGTAGTAGTAGCTGTGATTAGATTTTGGTTATTGTTACCACTAATTCAAATACTGTATGATTTTGTCTGCCGCGGTTAAATGCTGTTTAAATGTCTAGACCCATAGAGGCAGAGACAAGATGGAATTATTTAGAATGCCTGGCTTTTGATCATTGCTAAATATTGAAATTATTTACTTGTATCCTGCACCAATGTTGTATCTACTTTGGAATGAAGAAGCAGGCAAAATACATGCCTTGAGTTTTGCCTTCTTACTTTCCACTTCTCCCGGAGAATGTCTTGGCATATGATGCCTAGAATGAGGCTGTATAGAGGCAAGAGCTTATCATGTCTGGAACTTACTTGATCAGAGATGTACTAATGCGCATGCAGATTGTAGTGTTCCCATGCATTTGATGCGCTTGTCAACGGCAGAGATCAGAGCTTTGTAAGGTGCTGATCAGAACAGATTTGGTGAGTTACTGCAGGACATGCTGCTGTGTCAGTGATAAAGGGAGTGAAAGTTGAACATACTGGATGGGCTGCCAGTCAAATGGGCTGTTTTGTCCAGGATGCTGTTGAGTGTTGTTAGAGTTGCACTCATGCAGGCAAACACAAGAGTATTCCATCACACTCCTGCCCTGTGTTTCATTGAAGGCTTTGTGGATTCTCAACCAATAGGCACAAATACTCACTCATACGAGCCAATTTGATCTACGGTATTTAAAGGATGTTAGAAGCATGAGATTTGGTGGATTCTGGAGTTTGGAGTAAAAAAAAATTAATTGACAGAATATATTCCAGATGTTCAAAGGCTGTGCATCTTTTCAGTGACAGTTCCCTGGATGTGATGCTTGGGGTCTGGGCGATACTGTTCCCAAGTGATGAGAGAAAGAAGCTTGCTAGTATAACCTTATTGTGACTGGAGTAAACAAAGAAGGCCAGTCACAGGACCATTGTGTCAACCTATTGCATTCAATGTTGAAAATGGTTTAATGACTTAAGCAGGGTAGGAAAGGTGAGAACAGTGGTATATGCAACTACAGCCTGAGTGGATATCATCCCAAAACCCTCTCTCCACCTTGTGAAGTCTACTCCAATATATCACTCCTCACACCAACTACCTTGCAGTTATACCCAGCCCTCTCTGTCTGTACACTTTGTTAAATTTCTATCTGTCCATCAATCACTGTCACTATGTAATGTCTTGCCTCTCCCATATAATTACTAATGCTTTGCATTAAACTGATTAACAATAAATTGCTTTGATTCCACCTAACAGGTGGAGAGAGCTCAGAATCTAAAAGAGAAGCAGAGAATGAGAGACAACCTTCTGCAACTGAGAGCTGCAAAGGAAAACATGGTGGACATAAGGGAAGCTCAGTGTGTTTGACTGTCTGAGATAGGGAGACAGTCTGGAGACAGGATTTGATATCAGACAGCTATGTGGAATACAATCCTCACTCATGTTGACTTGATGCCAATACTGAATAAGAGAACATGTGCATGATGTTCATTTAAAACTTTTTTTTGTAACTTTGGCAGTTCTAACTCAAATCTTTGATCTCTCATAGGGCCATTTCAAGATGTTGTTCCGAAGGACAAAAATGAGTCCTCAAAGGAGATCACTCACTCTGAGGTTGCATGTGCAGACAGATCATGCACAAAGCAGATATTGGGTTGGAGTAGTATAGAAGACAGTAGGGTTTTCACTTGCTAACTCCATATTAAATAGAGCAGGGAAATATTGTGGAGGTAGGGTTAGCAACACCAAGTCCACACTGAAGGATGCTCCAAACTCTGCTCAGCTGGACACTGATGCGTGGGGGCTATTGATGAAGAGGATATGACTGAAGCAGCAGCATAGAAAGTAGAACTTGCTGCAGGCATTCACTATGCTTACAGAGAAATTGGCACAGGTTTATCTCAAGCATGAGTGCCACAGGTCATTTTGTTGATGTTTTCATCCATGGGAAGAATGAAGAACAGCATGGAGCATCAAACATGGCAACCAAATAAGTGCTGGCACACCCTCATCACTGGTTGGCACATCATGAAAGCCATCATTAATAGGATGCATGGTACACTCATCATGACTGTTCAGTGCCTCACTAATCTGCAGCAAAATGTTCTCCAGCTCATTACTCATCAGGAATCAGAAAGTTTCTGTGTAGTAAATCATAACCGCGAATCTGTGGTGTGCTTTGTGGACTACCATAACTCATTTAGGGTCTTTTTAAAACATGACACTTGCTTGGCAATGCACAACTGCATGGGAGGTAATAACAGCCTGGTTCCTCCTGTTATACCACTCCCCCCTCCCAGGCTGCTCTTACTTAAAACCCATTAACAAGTTACAGAAGCTGGAGTGGATGAGTCTTTGCAGGAAATAGTTCAGTAATTGCTGAATTGAGCTGAGAAAGAACAGTTCCTGAGTGACCCATAAATAGGGAGCAATTTTAGGTAACTTTATTTTTATCTCCACGTCAGCAAAGCATCAGTTTCACAAAAATGAACATAGGCTCTACCTAGATTTGTATAAATATGATTGAAGCAAATGACAGTGTAAATGGGGAAAGTAACTGCACAAGATTTATGGAGAAGTATATTTACATTTGGCCTGGGTCCGAGATTGTTGCAGTGATGGATTTTGTGGTGAATGGCACTCACTGGCTTTTACTCCTCACTAGTAACATCTTATTAAAGATGAGTTCTTATTAAAGAAGTGTTAAAATATTGAGCCAATAGTGCGGTCGCAATGCAGGACCTCATGAACATTATGAGCAATAGTTTACCCAGTTTATCAATCAAAGAAAGGGATGAAGCAATGGTGAACAACAGAATAGGAATTAAGGTGAATTTAGATCCACTTAGAAATAGAGAGAGGATAGAAGAAAGGAAGAGAGTGGGTTGAGAGAGAGAGAAGAAGATAACATTAGAGCCCAGCTTCATTTGATTCTCGGTTCTTGAGAATTTAATGAGTGAATGCCAGGTTAGGTGTGTGAAATATGAACACTCTTGACTCAGTGGTTGGGTTTTCGGGATAGTGGAAAGCTCAGTGGGCATACCATTCTAGTGCCTTCATCAGAACATATATAAACATTGATTTAATTCCATCTAGTTCACCATTTACCATCTCCACTATTGGTCCAGAGGGAAGTATTGCATTCTTTGGCCGAGCCCAAGGGCATAATCCAAGACCACGTGAAGCACCCCTAATGAAAGCTCAGTAGCCTTCTACCTCCCCAAAGCTAGAGCCACTTGACAAAACTCGCAGGAGCGCAAGAACAGGAAAACATGCAAATGAGCAATAAAAGTCTTGTACAATTAGTTACTTTTGTGTCAATGCTGACATGATTTGAGAATATTTGGTCAATGAACTTGGTTCTTTGCACTGATTGTTGGGGGCAAGTCTGAAGTGAAGGAAGGCATTTATGATTATAAATTAGTTGTATATTGTGATAGAGATCTTTTCTGCCTGTTAACATCATACTATACCATACAACTACAAGGTGATGAGTGATAGCTGGGCATTTGACAATCCACAATACGTCCTACAAGAAGTACATATTTCCTAATTTACTTTCAGTTTAATGCTGCCAATGTGTTATCCTGGGACCACCACAAAATCTTTTCCTATTGTGGCAGCTGAAAATGTGCAAAAGCTTGCTGCAGGCTGTCACATTGGGTTCTGAGCAGTTGAGGCACAGCGATGCTGCCAAACCTCCTTTCTAGATATTTCTAAATCAATCTGTCCAGACACGTTATTGCACATCACTAGAGTAGGTTAGACTTGAATGCAGGCACGCTGGCCTACTGCTACCATAAGTGTCCTGCTGAACCTCAAGGTGTATCTAATGATGGGTGACAGCAGATAGACAAACTAATGCATCATAACAAGAGGGACAGATCTCACTAAGCAAGGTATTATTGATTACGTGATAGCAATTGTTACAAATTAAATGAGTTAGACATAATTACTTAATACCATCAGGAGCCAGAGGGGACGTGACTCTGCAGCAGGGCCTCATGTTAGACTGCTCGATTCTCCACCCACAGATTGGTGAAAGCTTTAACAGTAAATCTTTCAGAACCATGACCTTATACAACATGCCACACTGAGCTGGGGACTTAGTTGGCTGGCCAGTGCTTTAAGGAGTGCTGTGCAGCCAAATTGATCCATATTTGGGGCAGGTGGGACTGGAACCTGGGCTTCCTGGCTCAGAGGTAGGGGGCACTACTACTGTGTCACAAGAGCCCTCTCAGCCCTCTCCTGAGGTACTGTACCCAAACAAACATGGTGTTCTGTATGGGGTCTGAGTAAGCCACTATAAAACTCAAGTAGAACTTGCAGCCCTTTGCACTCCTAAAGCCTTGAGATAAAGGCTGACAAACTTGTTCTTTCTCGTGCAGTCTCTTGTGATTTGCGTACATCGACATCTAAATCCCTTTGGTCCACAGCTCTTAATCTCTTGCCTTTGCAAAAATATTTTGAATCTTCTGGCCTCACTTTCCCCACAGTGTAGTGCAACTGCCACAGTTTTGTCCACTATTTATTCGGTCTCTGTCCCCCTACAATCCAATTCTTCCCTTTATTCAATGTGTTGTTCCTCCTTTCAATCAGACCATATTGTTATCCGAGCAGACACAAAATTAAATCCTTTACAAATAGAAAGATCAAGCTGTTTTGAATTTAATATTAAATTAAAGTTAAATTAAACTAAATTAAACTTGATCATGCCATTTGGAAGTTATATGGTTCAAATTAGAGGTTTATTTGGCAGTAATATGTATCAAACCTAAAAGGAAGAAAATGCACAAAATTATGAGACATTAGAAAGATTCAACCACTACAAAAAGCAGCATTGATGGAAATTATGATTTATCACCCAACCAGTACACTTGATCTGGCCAACATCCAGAGAAAACTTGCAGAGTGAAAAAAAGTCTTCACTTTCACAGAATTTAAAGTGTGGCATTTCGAGAGTAAGAGACATGACAAATTGCAGTAAATCAGCAGGTTCAGATGGTGTCAAGTGAAATATGACATTCCTGAATCTTTATTTATATCTGGGTTGTTGTGAAAGTAAAATAGCGTCCTTCAAGAATCAGACTAGGGCTTTCAATTCTTTGGCATTGTTAACTTGTTGTTGTATTGAGTAACAGCAATGGAGGAAAATATTATACAATACAGTGTTGATGGATTAGAATAAAAGAGATTAGTAAATCAAAAAGTGATGATTAGCTAGCAACAAACCTGGGCTTTGAAAACTCAAGGATTTTAAAGGAAGGAAAAACGAAGAGTGAAGATTGGGTAACACTGTGTTCAGCTTTGATGTCAACAGATTGAGGTGAGTGACAGCGACATTTTTGAACCGAAAAAGATCAAGGAATGATAGTTCAAAGGAATGCTGATTAATATGAACAAAAACAAAGACATGCAATTATACTGAGCCTTTCGCATCTCCCGGATACCTCAGTTTGATGCAGCATTAAAATACGTCTGAAGTGTCGTCACTCTGATAATGTTTGAAATGCAAAAGCCAATTTGCAGACAGCAAGCATCAAATAACAATGTGATGTTACTGGTGATGGAGGAATACTAATTGACATGCTCACCAGGGACAAGTCATCTGCTCTTCTTCAAAATAATGCCATGGCATCTTTCACACCCACTCAAGAGGGTAGATGGGGCCTTGATTAATATCTCATTTGAAAAACAGCACATCCGGCAATGCAGGACTAAGCTGGAGGGTTCAGCTTGAGTTCTGTCAAGTGAATGTGGAATGGAAACCAACCGGTAACTGATTAGAGACACTGGAATCCAAGGTAGACAAGCAGGAGGCTGGAAAAACACAGCAAGCCAGGCAGCTTCAGGAGGTAGAGAAGTCAACGTTTCAGATGTAATCATTCTTCAGGACTGGGGTTAACTGTAAGGGGAGCTGCACATAAAGGGGGAGTTGGGGTAGGGTGGTGAGGTGGGGAGAGGTGAAGGCAGGCAGAGAGTTGGTCGATGGGAGGAAAGAATCTGGTTGGTAGCTAGAAGGAAAGGTCAATGAGAGGAATGGTAGAGGGGGGAGGGGCTGGAAAGGGTGTCAGGTGATGGGAAGGGTGGCTAGAAGGACAACAAACCAGTTCCACACAAGGTGACAGGGCAAGCTGAATTTTCGATAAAGGGCAGACCAGATTATGCTGCAGACCTTTCCCCATGATCAACCCCATTCAACACCACTTGCGGCTAAGCTAGGGTACTACTCATTGAGCCACAGCTGACATATTAGTACAGAGAGACAAGAAAGCATGGGACAGTGAGGAAGAGATTCATAAGGGAGATTGCTTATTAGCAGGAGAGATGAGGAGTTGCCCAGGCTGGATAGCAGTGTTCATGTTCTAGATGAACGTTTGCTTCATTGAATCCGGTCTTCTGCTTATGAAATATTATCCTTAAATTGTCAAATAGATGAAATGCACACCTTTATTCCTCCCTGCCCTGGCCCCTATATCATATTGAATAAAATATATTTGGACGTGCCGGAGTTGGACTGGGTGGACTAAGTTAAACATCACACAACACCAGATTGTACTCCAACAGGTTTACTTGGAAGCTCTAGCTTTCAGAATGCTGCTCCTTCATCAGGTGGTTGCAATGGCATGGGGACTATGAGAGGCCATGTTGAAAGTTGAAGGCTATGGGGCCGAAGAGCTCCTAGAACAACTGGCACTGGGCCCTAGAGAACCAAGCCAGGCCTCCAAACCAGCCCTCCCCTACGGCCATCTGTTTTTGAAGATAGAGTTGTCACCTTACCTCTCCTCAGCAGAGTGAAAAACTAGAGTGAGTGGGTCAAGGTGGGTCTATTGAGCCAGGAACTTCCCCAACTCCAGCCACTCCTGATTTAGGTGACGAACCACCTAATGAAGAAGCAGTGCTTTGAAAGCTAGTGCTTCCAAACAAACCTGTTGGACTGTAACCTGGTGGGGTTATAAATTAGACAACTTTGAACAAAATAGGTTTCCCTAAATTCTTCTATGGCATTTTCCAAAATCGTGGAAACATCCCAATGTTGGAAGAAAGTAATATATGTTATTGATGCTGAATTGGTAAGAATGGTGTTGCAAGTGTTTTTGCAGTGGGTGCTTTTGAGTAGGAAAATGTCATAGACAAATTTAGGGAAATCCATTTTACTCAACATGATGTAGGGAGCATGGCAGGGGGAAATGATAACAGTTTTGGGCTAAGCAATTCAATAGATTATAGACCAAGTCAAGACTAATATGATCATCACGATGCTCGATAGGGAATAGGAAAGATGTTACACAACTTGAAAAAAAACAATATCTGAGGGCTTTACTGCCACAGTGTGGAAATATAAGGCAGGAAACCTTGCGCTTACAGAACCTTGAGTACAGTAGATGGCTTTGCAGGAGTGATGACTGTATAATAAAACCCAAGCTGCATAAGGAGATATTGGGACAAGTTGAGCTAGGCTTTAAGGAGTATCTTAAGGAAGGATGGAGAGGTAGACAAAGTGTGAGGTTTGGGAAGAGAATCCCACGGTCGAGCCGAGATACATGAAGGATAAAGAGCCAGGCGAAATGACATGCAAATTGGTTTAACATTTTTAAGCGCCAAAATATAAACTGAGACTTTTGCTGTCGAGATGAAGAGCTGGAGTTAGGGAAGTTTCCAACCCAAGGAAACCCAAACATATAAATAAAAAGCAGGAATCAACAGCAGTGCTTCGTCTGGAGGCTCACTGAAGATGTTACCTTGTATGGTGATGAAATGTCTGAAAATGAACCTTCCAGCTCAGCGCACAAAACTACATCTAGAACCTCAACGTGAGCTACAAATCTTCTCAAAACTTGCTGTTCTGGGAACTCTTAGGCCCTGTAACCCTCAATTTTCAACATACACCATGACCTCTCATAGTCCACATGCTAGCTCCTTGCCATCCACTCATATCTCATGCATCCTTATATTTTCCATGGTGCCATCTCCATAGTCTAATATTCATCAGGCTCAGGAGTAATGTCGAGATGAAGAAAAGATGTTTCTTAATTCACTCAACGAATAGTTTATAGAGAAATAAAATCTCCCATTGATGAAAATCTGGCCTTTGAAGTTTCTCACCCTCAGTAATTTCTCACTAGAGAGACTGGGGCTTACTCAGCTACACTATGTTCTGTCAATCGGCAGTATCTCTGTTGATTGTGAAACTCTTTACCATAAATGTATTAAATAAACTTTCAGATTTGCCGGCAAGCAGTCTTTAAGGCACTCACCAGTCTACTGAATCCCCAATATTGTGTGGTACGTTGCATGTTGTAATGTTTCCAAAGGAGCTACTGTTAAAGTTGTGGTAAGTTTCACACAATCAGAGGATGCCACCCAGTCTTTGGGTGGAGAATCAGGCAATGTAGCTTAAAGTGTGGTTGGAGACAAACATGTCATTTCTGGCTCCTGATGGTCTTAAGTAATATAAATAAAGAAACCTGTACTTATTGCTATCATGCAGGAAATCAATTTTTGTTTTGTAAGACAAACTCCTCTCCTTGTGAAGGCTCATCAATGGTCCATCCTCCACCGCTGATAATTAGACAGGCCCTTCAGCTCAGCACAGGAAACAGGATTTAGGGCTATCATGGTGCAGTGATAGTGTTCTTACCACTGGTCTGGAGTCACAGGTTCAAATCCCACCTGTACTAGACGTATGAACAGGTTGACTTAAAATAATTTGAAAGGAGGGTTAGTGGCAGCACTATATCTTAACTACGAAGCCAACTATGACGGCCTGAAGCTTTCTGCACATTTTCAGCTGAGAACAGAGTTTCTGCTGATGCCAGGATAGCCCATAAGCAATTAAAAGTGAAGACTAAGTCACGTTAGTTTGGGTTATGTAGTTCTTGCATTGTGGATTATCAACTGAAAAGCTATTACTCAACACCAACTAGTTGTGTGGGTATAATAGGGCAGCAATGATCCCTCACTGGCACTATATAAGGGGTTATATCATAGTTAAATTTTATTTATAGTCACGATTGCCTTCATTCACAGAGCAGGCTGTGAACAGTAACTCATCAACTCCACAAAAGTTGTTAAACTTCACTAGCTGTTGTCAGAATTTTCTGAGGATCTGAATGGCCATTCTGTCAAAGTCCTGAAAACAGCTGTTCGAAATTAAGAAAGGAAAGGTTATGATGAGAGAGACGAAGTGAAAACTAAAAAAAAGAACAAAAATTCAAACTGCTGGAAAGAAAACCGATGAAAATTACTGCAAAGTGAGACACAGGCAGTAAATTACTCGAAAAAGGATCATAAAAATAGGTCAATGGAAATCCTTGTAAGGCCACCGTTCCCACTCCTGGACCATTTATCTTTTTTTGAACAGCGATCCTGAAGACATTACTTGACTCATGATATAACTTCTATGTGCTCAGTGGGCTTGGGTTCCACCAGACCCTTAAGGTAAAGTCCTGGGGAGAATTAGGGATGTCTGAAGGTTCCTGTAGATATACCCCAAGAAGGAGTGAACATGTAATAGCTGCATCCTTCAACTTCCCCCACAGTGTGAAATTCATGCCAAGTCAAGTCACACTCCAGTTCCCAAATCCATTCGGTACAATCATGACAGTCATGCTACAAATCTGTCCAATCCAGAGCAGAATTTCTGGTCTGGAGATAACACTGTTTCCAAATGTTTTACTTCATGTGATATTTCTTTGAATATATCATAGGGAAACAAGAAATAAAATCAAGGTGAAATAGGTGACCACAAAAATAATTTTAAGAATCAAGAAGATTCATCAATGATAAATGCACTTTACCTTAATGCAAATTTGAGACTGACAAATTGCTTCTAATCACAATCTACCTGCTTATTAATTGTAATGCTTCCACAATGGAGCTGCAGAGTCATTCCAGTGTGGGAGCCACATCTGTGTGTTTGATGAATTCCAGGGCATTTGGAACGCCTGATACTTGACTGATGTTAAAGTCCAAGTCAAGCCCAAGAACAAAGGAGTAAGCAACAGTCCAACAATAGCCTCGGACAGCTCATTCACACAGTAGCCAAGTGAAAAAAAAAGAGGATCCAAATATTAAAACCAGGGCTCAGCAAGAATAACTTTTGCAGTACCAAGTATTTCAATAAAACATCAAGCTGTGAATATCACACATCTGCAACATGTCAAACATTTCCATTTTTGGAAAAATTGCAGACACAAGTAGAAAACCACATCTTAATAAATAATAAAAGCGTTTGTGAATAATGGAATCATTTAGAAACAATTTAAAAACACATTCACAGCTTTTTTAAACATCAAAATAAGCTCCAGCTGTAATAATTACAATTAATATGCTGGAAATAGTCCAATATATCGATCCTCAAAAGCTAGAAGCTTGATAGTCAATGGGAATATTGTGAAACACTTAGACAATAAGGCAGTGCACAGATAATTGAAAAAAGAACTGGCTACAAAGACAACTAAATACATACATAACCACACTTTAGTTCTCTGCTAATTACAAGATTATTATCACTGAAATGTTATTTCTGAAATTACCCTAGCAATTAAGTGCACTAGAACACATGGTGAATAAACTAACATGATATATTGAGCAACTTATCTATCAGATAATAAAATCCTGGGGGGAAATAATGTAAGTAATTGCCAATGTTCTCTGGATCTTTCCACACCCCAAATCGAACCCCATTGCCAATGTTAGCAACCTTCTAATTCTTAAAATAAAATTCATTTGTTTCATTTTGGTCTGCTTTTAGCCACTTAGTGACAATCACACGACTCTCATTGCCAAGATTATTTACCTAATTGCTCACCAATCAGCCTATTAAGGGATGATAGGAAAGTGAGGGCATGTATCTTGCCTTATCACAGCCTTCAACACTGGTGCACTCACTCAGTGAGGCCACATAAGGTACCATGGTACTGCACTAAACACACTGGTCTCCATAGATACCATCCATCTAAGGCTCATTTCAATGTTAATGTACACATTTGGGCCTTGCAGTACTTTTTCATCCATGAAATTGTTTTAAAAGTTGGAATGCCAATGAGAATTGTGGAGATTTAAAGATCAATATCATTTATATAAATGGAATGAGATAGTATTACATTTAGGCAGATCTAAGTTTAAATATATTTGTTTTTTAGGCCTGGTTAATTTGTTCACTTCTTGCATTCATCAGTAACTATTCTTATTAACAGGGCTACTCTGAGGGACTGCATCTATTCACACATACCACAGAACACTCTGATGTGAAGAGGAAACATCGAGTTTGTGACAATCAAGGGGAACTTTGAATTGTTTATCTGTTCCATTAACTTTAATGTGGGTGAGACCTGAACACAAGTTGTTGTCCGTGTGGCATTTATTAAAAATTGATCAGTACCATAACAAAATGATAGGCCACATTGACTGCCACTGATTTAGCAGAGTCGCCCTCTCTTTATCTATATTGGCCCAGATAGTCCACCTCCTTCTTTAAACAGAACAAACTAAAGCAGGGAAAGTTGTGAGAAGGGAGAAAAAGTGATGTTGAACATGTATCAGAAATGTTTCTATCACTGCTCATATGTTGTACACAACTTAAGACCATCAACTGAAATCATAAGACAGAATCCTACTCTTGGTGAGAGGCATGATGGGAAAGGAGAGAGACTGATTGACTCTTGACACCTGAGAAGATCTGTTGGCAGTTCTGAGGAAGGGTCACTGCAGCTGAAACGTTAACACTGATTTCTCTCCACAGATGCTCCCAGACCTGCTGTGCTTTTCCAGCAATTTCTGTATTTGTTTCTCATTTCCAGCATCTAGCAGTTCTTTCGGTTTTTATTAAGGTCCATTGGAGCTTTTCTTGACTGACCAGCACTTAAGGCCCTTTCCCTGACCATTGGACTCACTGGCAGCTGAGAAAGTTGGCTCGTCTCCAGACAGGGAAACCATGGCAGCCTGGAGACAGTGAGGTCCGCAAACACTGGAGATCAGAGTTGAGAGTGTGTTGCTGGAAAAGCACAGCAGGTCAGGCCGCATCCAAGGAGCAGGAGAATCGACGTTTCGGGCTGGAGCCCTTCATCAGGAAAATCTGATGAAGGGCTCCGGCCCAAACTGTTGATTTTCCTGCTCCTCGGATGCTGCCTGACCTGCTGTGCTTTTCCAGCAACACACTCTCAACCATGGCAACCTGCCCACTGAATCATGTGGGTGAGCCCCCAATTGCCCCAAATGTCCCTTGTTTCTGGTCCACTGTCTCCTGAGAAAAAGATAAAAATGACTTAGATTCTCAGCACTCAATTCTCCAAGGGGTGGGCCTCTGATTGGTTGAAAGCTTCTGGAGATGTGGGACGCCAGTATTGATAGCTGTGATTGTGTGAGATATTTACCCTCGCTTCACCTATCACCTCTTATTAGGCTGATTGGTGGGTAATCGGGTAAGTTATCTTAGAAATGGGGATAATGTGATTGTCACCATCTTACACACCCACTCCTACACTTAGAAAAATATTGGAAAATTGACCAATTGCAGCAGAGATACTTAGGATGAGGTGTGCATCATACAATCCCAAAATAGCATGTGACCCAAGCTGATCGGGGGACTGCAGCACTAAGTCATTCCCACAATCTTCAGATTGTTACTAACCCGTTTCTGGTAGACAGTCCCTCAAAACCCTTGCCCACGAAATCAGATTTCCAAGGTTACTCTCAATTCCTGAAAACTTGAGGAAAATTGATAGTTCCATTTATTTACCTCCTAAGACATAAGTACAGAACAGGCCATTTACCCCATTAAGTCTGCTCTGCCATTCAATGAAATCATAGCTGATCTAATAATCCTCAATTCCATTTTCTTGCTTTTTGCCCATACCCTCGATTCTCTTACTGTGGTTAAAAATCTGTTTATCTTAGCCTTGAAAATACTTAATTACCTGGCCTCAACAGCCCTCTGAGGTAAGGAATTTCACAGATTCACTACCTTCAAGAAATTCCTCCTCATCTCTCTTTTAAATGTGTGACTTCTTATTGTGAGATTATGTCCTCTGATCCAAGACTCTCTCAAAAAGGAGAAACAGTCTCTCTGATTCTACCCTGTCAAGTCACCCAAGAATATTATATGTTTCAATAAGGTTATCTTTCTTTCTTTTATATTTAAATGAATATAAGCCCAAGCAACTCAATCTCTCCTCATAAAACAGTTGCCCCATACCTAGGATCAGCTGAGTGAACCTGTTCTGAAGTGCCTCCAATACCAATATAATCTTTCCTGAGGTGAAAGGGTCCAAAATGTTTACAATATTCCAGATATGAGCGCCATATAGTTTTAGTAAAACCTGTTTACTTTTATATTCCATTTCCTTTCAAATAAAGGCCAACATTCCATTTGTCTTCTCGATTACCCAGTAAACTTGGATATTAACTTGTGATTCACAGACATAGAATCAAAGTCTTCAGCACAAAAGAGACCTATTGGGACTAAGCTCTATTGCCTTGTTCCAATATTCCTGCTGTCTTTGGGTGATACTATGAATGGTTAACCTTAGTTATGAGGAGAAATTTGGAACTTTGCTTTCCCATAAGCTTGATTAAAATAGTGACCACTGTGTCCTTTGAAATAAATCTTGGTAAATATTTTAAAGTGGGGAATATATAAGGATATATTGAGAGAGTTGGATGAGTGTTGGATTGTGTTGGCATAAAAATTAGCACAGTCAAAATGGGACCTTTTGTTTGTTTTTTTTTACAGAGGTAGAACAATTGCAATCATGACAAATTTATCAGATTGAGAACCTATGCCTGATTTGCCTGCTTGAAGTGAGTGCAACCCCGAACTTTGCTATTGAAGTGTTCATCTTTCATTTGTTTTTTTTGTTAAAACTAATCAGACACTTTATACAAAATTTGATGAGTTTTCAAGTTCTGCTGTGGCTCAAAACCAACATTCCTAAAGGGGTCATTACAATCCACTGAAGAATCCAGCAAAAAGTTCTTTCAACTCACCTTGAAGAACCTCCCAGCCTCTATAATTAGATTAGATTCCCTACAGTGTGGAAGCAGGCCCTTTGGCCCAGCAAGTCCATGCTGATCCTCCAAAGAGCAACCCATCCTACTCTGACTAATGCACTTAACACTATGGGCAATTTAACATGGCCAATTCACCTGGCCTGTGGGAGGAAACCCACGCGGACACTGGGAAAATGTACAATCTCCACACAGACAGTTGCCTGAGGCTAGAATTGAACCTGGGACCGTGAGGCAGCAGAGCTAACCACTGAGCCACCATGCCACCCATGTGAAATATGTTAATATTACACTCTATAGCTGTCTCCTTCTCCCTTCCCTTCCCATTTTGCCCTACCCCCCATCCCCTGAATTAGTTGACTGGTTTAGTATTCTAATCAATTAAGATTTCAAAGACTTAATGGCAAGTTGTGATAGTACAAAGAACTGGTACCTGCAGTGGGCTGAATTTACTTCAATAAGGCCCAAGGATGAAATTAGGACGTTCTTTGTCATTGAATATGTGACTGTTATGTGTTAATGATCAGGCAATAGAGCTTAGTCCCAATAGGTCTCTTTTGTGCTGAAGACTTTGATTCTATGGTTGAGGAAAGAAGTATACTTTTTTAAAACATGAGACTTTTAAACAGGAGGTAAAAATATTAAACACTACCTAGAGACAGAGGATGAGACTTTACAATGGCCCAATACTGAGGAGCAAAGGGGACCAAGAAGTGATTTGAAATCCCATAATGAGAAAACTGATGACTTGAAGGAAGAAATTTAACTTGCACAGCAATCAGACATAATCTGAGCAAAAGAAATGTTTCCAATCAAGCGGCTGGAGTTTATGCTTCCGTGCAATATACAAGTAAATCATTTACAATCAATTAGGCTTGTTAGCAAACCAATTCAAATGGATAAAATGCTGCCCACACCATAATGTGATGGCTCTGGCCACTTTTTTATGGGCTATCTGTGAAATGGGGTTAGCGTGGGAAGGTGTCTCCATATTGGGGCCTTGCCTTCATTTGGATTCCACCCCCCTCTCCTCCAATATATCACCACATGCTTCCTCCCCCAGCACCTGCCTTCCAAATCCTGCACCCTTCCCATCCCCAAACCCTGTCTTTGGCTCCAGCATTCTTCCCTGCTTGATTAGCTTCGGACTTATCTTTCTCGGGAAGCCATGTTCTGCTTGCTATTCCTTCCTGTGGTCCCAGCTTAGCTCCTTATTGAGCTGTGGGGACTGCAGGAGCTGCCAACTCATTAGATTGGCCAACAGTTGCTGAGATAGGGACTTCCTTCCACTGAGGGTGGAATCAGGGCCCAGGACAAGGAGGTACCTCAGCAATAACCGAACCTAGGATTCTAAGGGGCCTGCTATGCTTGGACAGAGGGCGTGACACTGGTGCAACACTGTGATTTCTGTCTCTGCTCCAGGGTGGGAATCTCACACCCAATTTAGTTAGCACTCCCCTTCACCACACCCCCCCCCCCCACCCCCCCCCCACCCCCCCACCACACACTACAGCCACAGAGCTTGTTCCAATCTTTCTGGGCCTTCTGGGACGCATTCCTTAATGGGGCTGGGGGATACAGCTTCAACAGGAGCCCTCAGAAAGGAACTGGATAATTACTTAAAGGAGGGGTATGGGGAATGAGCTGCGGAGTGGGATAAACTGGATTGCTCTTTGCAAAAGCCGATGCAGACTCAGTGGGCCAAATTCCACGCTGAACCACGCCATGATTTTACGATCCCAATATTAAACCTGCAGTTAAAAGTTTTAATGCAACAGGTCTTTTAACTGAAATTAATAACAAGTGACTGAACCAAACCAGAACCAGATACTGAGTGAATCAGTGTTTTAGATTAAAATTGTTTCATGCATTCACCAACATGCCGACATGGAGTTAATTGTTCCCTGTAAAGGTAACCATAGGGAGGCTGCAGTGGAATGGACTTAATAGGAATGGGCTGGTAGAATCTCTGGTGTATTTTCTGTCTGTAGAATGACATGATACAACTTGGCCTTGCTTCCACACTGGGCTCTGTTCTCTGATGTTGCTATAGTCCTGTCCACGGTTGGAAAATCACTGGCCATATCTGTATTGAGTTTGCACATTCTCCCCGTGTCTGCGTGGGTTTCCTCCGAGTGCTCCGGTTTCATCCCACAGCCCAAATATGTGCAGGGTAGTTGGATTGGCCATACTAAATGGCTCACAGTGTCCAGTGATGTGTAGGTTAGGTGGATTAGCCATTGGAAATGCAGGGTTACAGGGATAGGGTCTGGGCGAGATGCTCTGTGGAGGGTCAGTGTGGACCCGATGGGCCAAATGCCCTACTTCCACACTGTAGGGATTCTCTGATTCTAGGTGTTTAACCCTGATGGGTAAAAGAGGTAAAATAAAGCTCTCTGGACTCATGGTACGCTGATTGATTCATATTACTTGTTCTAATCAATTTTATCAATTTGGAGCCTTTAGCAGACTTTCATTTGAATTCAATGCTGCTCCTACAGTTAGGCTTAACTAATCAATGTCCAGTTAGATGACAGCCTGACAAATGAATCATATTCTGAAGCTCAAGACATTCACACTGTTTCCCTCTCCACAGATGATGCCAGACCTGTTGAGTTTCTCCAGCAATTCTCTGTGTTTCAGACTTCCAGCAGTATTTTGCCATTATTAAAGGAATCGTAGCAGCAGCTGACTTCATTTTGTGAACTGAGTATTCCACCACACAGACTATAATATTTGCTGTCTGATTTTACTGGATGGGGGTGATTGAAAAACCTTCTTGGAAGACAAGACTAATTACCAAATTTATTTTACACACTATGGAATGTTTTGAAGGTGGTGAGAAGGGATACTAATTGGGCGAGTTGTCATTGGGGAGAAACACCCCCCCTTCTCAACAGCTCGCCAATCAAGCGCAAAGCAAGAAGATGCATGGATGACTTTGTCTACTCTCCAGCAACTAAGACCCTTCAGGACTTAATTCATGGCCACTGAAGGGCCTCAGTTCACCATCTCTCCAATCATGTGGTTGCCAGTGTATGAGCCTGATTAGAAAACCACAGCTTACTGCCTTCCGGGTTTTGGAGGGACTTCTAATTTCCCCAGTATGGAGGCGATCAGAGTCACAGATAGCAAGCAAGACAATGCCTCTGAAAGACAACTTCTTGCCCATTGTCTCCAATCGCCCACTGAAACCCCCTTGTCCAACCTTCAATGAAAGGAAGGAAGGAAAGCCTTATTTCAATCTTACTGATGGGTTGACCTCAACCTTCAGACTTTAAGACCCAAAGGTCTTCAGCTTTTGGTGACCAGGTTGCCAGTAGTGAGATCTATGCTAGGGCAACACTCGCTCTTTCTTGTCTATTAGCTCTAAATTAGCTGGTTACTGAGAGATCGGTGACTTATCATAGTGATGGGTGCAGCATGTTAGTCAGCATCTAACATGTTCACTGCCACCCCAAGCTTAGATAATGTTTTAGAAAATCACATCCATAGGCTTTGACTAAAATTTATCCATTTCCTAACAGTCCTCAAACCAAAGTGGGAGCTACTGCAAAGGAGGTGATAGATAGCATAATGACACATGGTTGTACAATGTTTCCAATGGTGTTAATTGTAAAGAAAATGAGGCAGGCTGGCAAAAGGAGATGCTGGTATGCACTGTGTTACTTTCCATGACTCTTCTGACTTACTAATGGCTCCAGAGAGAGGAATGCTAAACGTTGACTATTCCCTTTAGAAAGACCGATCAAAATTCCCACCTGGACTGAGAACTCATTCCACCACCTCACCACTCTCCATTGTATATGGCAAAGCAAACAGCTATGAGGTTCCTCTTTGGCTGTATTACCAATTGGGGGAGAGGTAGTGGGGTACTGGGAATGTCATTGGACTAGCAATCACACCATGGCAGTTGCTAAACTTTTAATTCAATATAATCCAGAGTGAAGAGGTCAAATGGTGACCAAGACAAATGTTATGGAAATGCATCTGTTCACTAAGGGCCCTTAGGAAAGGCAATCTGCCATATTGACCTGCTCTGGTCTACATGTGACTCCAGACCCACAGCAAAATGGTTGGCTCTTAACCCCACCCTTGGCAATAAATGTTAGCCCAGACAGAGTTGCCCACATCCCGTGAATGAGTTAAAAAGAAGATTACGCCCCACAGGCCCCTACTTTTCAATACTGGGTGGGGCCAGCTTCTCAACTAACGTTTTTGAAACAAGTGCAAAAAAGAACGGAAACTTAATTTGTGCTGGGTGTAATTTGCAATTGACTTCCACTGATTTTTGTTCTGCTTTATCCAAGTTTAGACAAATTCCCCTGAACAAAACACTATAATCCAGCAGAAACTCCAGACTAACATATTTAATGGCTATTTCATGTCTCCCCTGGAGAGCACAGTAATATTTCCCGAACGCCCATTGTTCAGTGACTACAGGCTTTTTACTGCCAAGTCATAAAAATATGCTGGATCTCTGATTTAACACATTGCAAACTGAACCTACCCTTGTATTGATCACACCATTACACTAAAGGATTTTTCTGACTTAATATGTAGTGCTAGGCACCAACATTACTGGGGGAAACAATATCTAGTGCTAGCAACATCGTACTGGAGAAAATTGTACTTGAATCCTGAACATTTGTGATTATAATAAAATAAATTTCATATAGAGTAGAGTGCTGATCATTCCATTTTAACATTAAATTTAAAAAAAACCTTTACAACCATGTAGAATCCTTCAGATAAGTTAAAGCAGCCTGCTGATTAAACGTAGCTCCAATTTATTAACCCCAGGTTAGTATGGAAATTTCATTCGAGCTCCACTCCAAAGATCTGCACACATCAGTGTGATACGAAGCAAGTGCTGCACTGTCAAAGGTGCCATCTTTCAAATGGGCTGTTAAACTGCAAGCCCAATAAGTTCCCACAAGATCACATGGGACCATTCTGAAAATAGGAGATCTTTCAGTTGTTAGTTCAAATATCCCCCTAATCAACACCAGTGAAAACATTTTCATTGATCGCTTACCACATTATTGTTACTAAGAACTTTGCTGACTGCAACTTGTCTGCTGTATGTCCTATCACTCCAACAGGGAATACATTGCAAATATATTGAATTGGGACAATCCAAGAACATGAAAGGTGCTACATAAACACAAGTTCTTTCGCTCCTCCTTATTGGATACAGCATGGTTAGAATCAAGGCTAATCATGTGTTCAGCAGAGACTTGCCTGGACCTACAAAGGATCTCACAGATGTATGAAGTGTCAAGCTGAGGGAGAGAATTGTTCGGCTTGAACATTCGGAAACTGGAGGTATGGGAGAGGAAGCATGACTGACTCTTTCAAAGAGTTAGCACATGTTCTACTGGCCTCCTTCTGTGCTCAACGATTCAATGATTCTATTAATAAGCATGAGAAAACAATTTTCTGGAAGACATTTTCCATGCACCCCAGGGAAAGAGAACCAATGAAACAGCAGGTAGGAAGTTACTTTCTGGCATTCAGGGAATGCAAGGTGACAGCAAGAAAAGTGGTAGCAGAACTCCATTATAGTTTTTTTTGGCAATTGCATAAAACATGCGATCCTAGGGATGTGCAACAACATTTACATCCTATTTAAGAATATAAATAAAACTGGCAGCTCGTTTTGCAATCTGCACATTTGTCTTTTCCATTATTGGGGTAGGGACGAATGGGAGACTAAGCAATTAGCTGTAGGCACTAAATACTGGCCTAGCCAGAGATGCCCACAGCCCATGATTTACTTGAAGAAAATATAAAGCAACAAATTTATTGTATTTATACAAGACAAATAGATGAGGCCACAGTAGAATTGTGGGCACTGCGTTACAGGAAAGGTATTAAATCCAGAGTAAATGTTCATCAGAATGATATTGAGACACTGTTAAAAAAGGCTTTACTACTAATCAGAGAAATGGACAGGAAATTTTGGGAGAGTAAAATCATTGTTTTCACTGGTTTGTAAGTTATGACAAGGGGAATAAATTGAGGAGTATCAGATAATAGAGTTAGCTGGAGGGTAATTCAAACATGGTTACTGAAACAGAAGCTATACCATCATTTTAAAAGGTACTTGGCGAACTATTTGAAAAGGGAAATCATAAATGATTTGGAGAATGAAAGTGAATGGGAGTGGACCGTTCAGGTTGAAAACACCCAGATTGGAACAGTGCGCCAAATAGTCTCTTTCTGTGTCATAATTATTGTGATTCTGCTGTTTAATTCTATTTTGTGTGTAAGGAATGGGCTGCCAGAGGAAATGGTGGAGGCTGGTACAATTACACCATTTTAAAGACATCAGGATGGGTATAGGAATAGGAAGGGTTTAGAGGGATATGGGCCAAATGCTGGTAAATGGGACTGGATTAACTGGCATGGACACATTGGACCGAAGGGTCTGTTTCCATGCTGTACAGCTCTATGACTCCATGATATTTTACATGCACTATAATTATTTTTCCTGCATTGGCTAAGTTCACCATGAAGGTCCTGCCTTTTCAACATCGCATCTCACCTGAAGTATAGATGACCCTGAGGTTAAACTCACCGCCACCACTCTCTAATGAGAGATCAGCCCTGTGGCCCTTTGGGACTACAGCAACTTATCTTTGCTCTACTTTAGAGAATTTCAGTTTTAACGCGACTATCATTCATTTCCCACAAAACCAGTCCTAATCATTGTCCTTTGATTTCATGTTCTCTTATTGGGTTTAAGTAAGTTAGTCCCAGTGAAGGTCTTGGAATCATAAGTTTTACTTTTGGGATGGAATTACTGGAAATGGAATAACGGGTGGCATGGTGGCTTGGTGGTTAGAACCGCTGCCTCACAGCACCAGTGACCCAAGTTTGATTCCTGCTTCGGGCGACTGTCTGTGTGGAGTTTGCATTCTCCCCGTGTCTGTGTGGGGTTTCCTCCGGGTGCTTCAGTTTCCTCCCACAGTCCAAAGATGTACAGGTCAGGTGAATTGGACATGCTAAATTGCCCATTGAGTTAGGTGCATTAGTCAGAGTGCAGTGGATCTGGGTGGGATACTCTTCGGAGGGTCGGTGTGGATTTGTTGGGCTGAAGGGCCTGTTCCCACACTGTAGGGAATATAATCTAACCTAATATGCATAAGGACAAAGAAAACTCAAAGTCAGTCTGATAGAACTAGAAAATGTAGCCACTTATCCCAATGCTTGTCCTACATTTACAAGGCACAGATAAAGAATGTGACAGAATACTCCCCAGTTGCTTGGATGAGTGTAGCTCCAACAACACTTGAGCATCTCAACACCATCAGGACAAACAGCCTACTTGAGTGGCACCACATTCACCACCTTCAACATTCACTCCCTCCAGCATTGGGGCACAGAAGCAGCAGGGTGTAGTATCATCAGGATGTACAGTAGCAACTTGCCAAGATTGCTTTGACCGCACTTTCCAAATCTGTGACCTCTACCATGTGGAAGAACTACGCATGGGAACACCACCATCCACAAAGACGCTCACCATCCTGGGAACTATATTGCCATTCCTTCATTGTTGCTGGGTCAAACATTTGGAACATCTTCCTTAGAGCATTGTGAGTATAGGTGGAGGTGGGTAATGCAGGTGCTGGAGGTTGGAATCAAGATTAAAGTGTTGCTGGAAAAGCACAGCAGGTCAGGCAGCATCCAAGGAGCAGGAAAATCAATGCTTTGGGCAAAAGCCCTTAATAATCAGGAATGAGGCAACCCTTCCCTGATGAAGGGTTTTTGCCCAAAACATTGATTTTTCTGCTCCTTAGATGCTGCCTGACCTGCTGTGCTTTTCCAGCGCCACTCTAATCTGGCCTCATTCCTGATGAAGGACTGTGAATACATCTACACCATGTGGACTATGGTGCTTCAACAAAGCAGTTCACCAACATGTTCTTAATGCCAGTTAGGGATGGGCAATAAATACTGGTAAAGTCAGAAAACCTCACATCCCAATAACTAATAAAAGAAAACTGACCTTCATTGAACTTCTCTATGAGTTGATTTATAGTGAGAACATTTTTTTCATATTTAATTGTAAATACTTGGAGCAAGTATATCATGAACTGATAACAACTTTAAAAATGATTGGCTTTTCTATTTCACCATTTTGATTTTTTGTGACTCTCCAAAATGAAGAGACTGGCTTTTCATGCACTGATATTATTTGTTTCTTCAGTTCCTTCTCAGACTAAACGCCAGCTATGAGTAGATGTGTAGATGATTAGCATGAAAACAAATCCACGGTGGACATCAAGAATTAGTAGCTATATTTAGTCAGTCAGCTGCTTATCCTGGGATAGTAAGATTCTTTGGCAAAATAAATTGACAACAAAGCCATTTTAAACTGTAGCCAAATCCACATATACGCAGCCATGATTTCAGTCAATTGCTGCCAGTAATGTCTGTGAAATGGAAACTGTTACAAAGGGCTGTTTTTCTCTTAGATTTCCCATCTGTGGCCCATTTGCAACATTTAATGTGAGCATGTCCAGTTACATATTGTTTTCTCATTGTTAGTTTTACAAGTAGAAATGAAAGCAATGTTTGGACCAGGTTGTGGACAGTGGCTATTTCCACAAGGTTCAGGATTCAGCCTTGCCTTATTTGCTCAGTCTTTTGTTTGTGAGTCAGAAAAGTGAGGGTTCAAGCCACATTTCTGAGACTGAAATTCCGGCCCTCTCAGATGGATGTTAAAAAAAAATCTTATGACACTTTTTTGAATAAAAGTAGATGAGTTCACCTGATGTCCCTACCAGTACTTATTGTGCAATTATTACCACAGTAAAAATCAGATGATCTGGTCATTTATGTCTGCTCTTTATGCAATTTTGCTCAGTGGAACACTCAGTTTCAAAAAGTACTCATTGACAATACAGAACAGCTGTAAAGCAATTTAGGCAGGTGAGTGGATAACAATTTAGATAATGAACCATAAAGAAGGAAAGGCTCATGACCGTATAATTATAAGTTTTAGTTTGTATCGAAGGTTACTCTGTCTCTAAAAATGGAAATTGAACTCTACAGAATGTTTCTTGGAAGTCATGAGGTGTTGATTCACCACAGTCCCAAAAGGGAGATACATTGAAGTGATTCTCAGCATCAACTGTTATGGTTCCCTTATGGTGAGACAGCACAGCCAGCACAAAATGGTCAAAGTGCTTCTCTATATGTTAATCCATGTGAGATTCACTTCAATCAAGTGTTGAGACAAACATTTTGAAGTTGATACACAGCACTGACTATGTCTATAGGAATGACACCTCAGACTTACAGAGTCTGAATTCTATGCTTCCTTATTTTACTGTTACATTAATGTGCATAACTGACTACTTAACTGATTGTCATAGATCAACACACTGATTATACGGAGAGTGAGACCTTTTATAGCAGACTGTCACATGTTGGGGTGTCATCTAGTCATCTCAAAGGTAGAGTGCCTTTCTGAGATCTGTGTATTCATACAACACCAACAACAAAAGGAAACGTTCAGAATTCAACTAACCTTTGGACAACATATCGCCATCCAAACTAATGCATTTGAACTAAATCTGTTGAAGGACAGTTTTAGTTAGACGAGATCAACCAAAGTTAACTAATCTAAAATGATCTAGACTCCCTTTAATAAAAAGTGTGAGAATTAAAAGCTCCTGAGAAAAATAAAGACCACTGAAATTCCAGGATATTTCACTTTGCCTTGTGGAACAATGATTCACCAAAGTTAACATGTGAGCCATCTTAAGCGACGGTCTGCACAAGATTCTGTAAGATACTATTTTGGTTATCAGTTTTACCTTTGAAAGTATCCTTACATATTTTATTCTTTGTGTCTGTATTTTTATACAGTAACTCTAGCAATAGTTGCATAATTAGCTAACCTTTATCTTTTTGAAGATTAAAACTTTGTTGCAAATTATTTTTGAATTTGAAAACTTAAAACTAAGAGCTGTACAAATTTGCAACTCATAGATTGCTGAGTGAACATGCCTGTTGTGGTTGTAAAGGCACGCGTGAGGTTATTTGTTCTGGTCACAAGAATGGAAAAGTAGCACCTTTTTGGAGGCCAAGAAGCTTGTAAATGCTCACTTTAAGAGAGATTCAATGTAAATTCAATACAATAAGCAATGAGGAAGTTAAGTGGGATGTGGCCTTTACTGCAAGAGGATTCGAGTACCAGACCAAAGCAATCATGTACCAATTGGACAGCATTTTGGCGAGACCATACCTGCAACACTGCTTGCAAATTTAGTAGCAGATTTTGCTGTGGACTTGGGAAAAACAGATTTTTGGACCCTCCAAAATACACACCTGACAAATATGTGACACTGCCTGGGACTTCATCGTCTTATGTAGGAATTGGGTCAACGCTACTTTTCAAAGTATGATTCAGTTCATGAAGGGCATGGGAACAGCTGGCTTTGTAGTTTATTACAGGATGAATTTTTGTCTCATTTATGACGGCCCATCTTTCCAAGTGATCCCTGCTTGATGTTCCTCATCCTTTCTATTGATCACATTCACTTTCTTTTTCCTCTATGACTGATCTCTTGCTATTCACTCTTACTTCTGATTTATCAGTGTTTGAACCCTCCTTTCTTTCTGTGTTGTAACTTTCTGCGTCTGAAAACTCTCTGATCTCTGCACTACTAACAGGATGGGGTGGCAGTAGGGCATTTAGTCCATCAAGTTGGTGATGAATTCTTAGCGAAAGCAATAAAGACATAATCCTATTGTTTGGATCTCTACCCATAGCCACATATCTTCTGCTTCAAATATTTATCCAAGCATTCAAATCTATTCCACTTTATCTCTTTCTTTAATCTAATCACTTGACAGTTTTCTCAATTTTTCTTGTACCTACTGCCTCCTCTTGACTACAAAACTTCAGTCAGAGAGGTCCATTGATGGTAGTCGGCTACAGGAACCAGAACCTATACTAGGTTCTTTCTAGTTTTATTTGCTCACTCTGTTGTGTATTGTGGACATTTTCCAATTGAGTTAGGCTTTTGAAAATTACTGATTTGTTGATAGTTCACCAAGTTCTCAAGTTGAATGCACACTGGGATTCAACACTGAGTAAAATAACTCCACAAAGGCTGGAATCTTGTCTGGAATCCTGTCCTGGAATCCAAGTCACCTTTTATTTGCATGTGCATTGTACATGACCCTGACCCAGCTAGCTCAGAGCTGGCTCCTAGAGTGAGCAGAACCCCCGACATTCCTGTTTATATCCGTCAGCCAGGGCTCCCTGATTGGACCAGGTTATCCGCCCCAATCAGGGAACTCATATTCTATGAGGTCCACCTGACTCACCTCATACCAATCACTACACTGAGCATCCGATGGTCCACAGTACTTCCACACTGATACATAGGACTGCTAGTCCACAGGTAGCTCTGCTTCCTGTCTGCAGCATGGTACCAGTATTACTGACCTTGGACACGAAGCTTCATTCATCAACATTAAGATATGTTTGCCTGGCTGGGGAGGGTCCAGAGGCTAGGCACCAATTTCAGAATAAGGGGGCGAGCAATTCAGGACTAGGACGAGACCCTAGGGATTTCTTCACTCAGAGGATGGTGAATCTCAGCCTCAGGGGACTGTAGAGGCCCGCTTGCTAAATAGGTTTAAAACTGACACCAATACATTTCAACATACAGAAATCATCAGGGAAAATGGGAATAATGCAGAAATATAGTGTCAATGTGAGAAGATCAGCTGTGATGGCAGATTTTGGGGCAAGACAAGGGCATTCAGCCCCTGACCTGCTGCTATTCATTGACAATTACTGATCTGATTACAGTCTGAAATTGGCATTCTCCTCGATCTCTGATAACCTTTCACCCCTTTGCTTTTCAAGAATCTATTTACCTGTGCCGTGAAAACATTCATAGACTCTGCTTCTGCCACTTTTCCAGAAGTTCTAAAGACTTGCAACTTTCTGTGAGAAAACATTTTGCTTTATCTGTAAACTGGCTCGAAGGCCTCCTCAAGCTCCTAATTCTTGTGTTACTATGTTCAGCAAAATCTTCAGGGCAAACTGAACAGTGCACAATGTGGTCTGCTGCTCTTGAACTGGAGCAGTAACCTTTCACTAACAAGCTGCTAAACTGGTTGGATTGGGCATGCAAGACGTTGCCTATGTAGAATGCAATTTCGAGTGAGGGTAAAACTCCCTCCAACAATGTGGATTCATCCGAAACCCAGCAAGAACAGCCTATTATGTATCCTTTCTCGTTGATCGTGTGAGTGAGCTTGCTGATCTGTTGCCAACTTGCACAGCCTTGGGACAGTTTTGCGCTTTGAATCCTATGCCTACTGCAAACTTGGCTTGGAAGACCTAGTCAAAACTCACAGTGCATTCACACAGCAGAGATAACTTTCATTCCATTGCTCCAGGCTGGGCTCAAACACAGATTTTACAGATTAAAGGACACTAAACCACTCAACTCCAGCTACAGGAAATATCTAAAACGTCATATTTGGTTGAATTGATTAGAACAGTGCGTGTTGGCCTTTGAGGCTGGGATTTAAGTCCAGCACAGATGGACAGATCCAACACAGATCCTTGTGAATCAGAGGCTGCAGCAACTTGTCTTCAATTCAGTGCAAATTAGGATTAGACAAATAATAACACTGAAAGAATAGTTCTTATGAGACTCATGGGATCTTCAAGTGTGACAATTCATTGCTTACAATGACTGTTCTACTGTGAAATTGGAAACCGGATAACTTTCCAGCCCAATGTGCTTCAACTTGAATAGCATAAAGAGAACAGATACTTTAAAAGGCATATTTAACTCCTGGTTGGAAGATACGTAAGAAGGGAATGAGCAGAATGATCACTGCTACAGCACTGAAATCGTTTATTCATTCTGCCCATGTCAGCATTACTAGCCTCATCAACATTGACCAGCCATCCCTACTGACTTTTCAGAAGATGATGTGGTTGACCTCTGCAGACTGTGTGATGAAGGTACTCCTTAACATCCTCCCTCCTGAATCAGAAGTTCCAGAATCCTGACTGAGCCAATGGTGAAGGAATACATGTGACCAAGATAGGACCGTTTATGAATTGGAGGCAAAGTTGCCCAAGGTGTGAGGGTTTTAGGTTCCAGAGATGCTGTTGAATGTGGGTATGGTTCGCTGGGACTTTGAGAAGGCTTTTGACAAGGTCGAACATAAGAGATTGTTGTAACATTAAAGCACACAAAATAGTGTACTGACATGGAGAGAGATCTTCAAAGTTTGCACAAAAGAGATCTTTTTGGCAGACCTAAAAACAAACAGCAGGAATAAATGAGTCTTTTTCTAAGTGACTACTGAGGTATAATAGGGATCAGTCCCTGGATCCCAGCTATCCACAATAAATATTAAGGACTTAAATGAGGGAACTAAACGTAATATCTTAAAGGTTGCAGATGACACAAAGCTTGGTGACAGGGTGAGCTGTGAGGAGAAGGCAGAGATGCTTCAATATGATTTAGACAAGTTGAGTAAGTGGACAGATAAATGGCAGATGAAGTATAATGTGTATGGATACACGTGAGGCGATCTACTTTGGTGGCAGCAACAGGAAAACAGGTTATTGTCTGAACAATGTAAGATTGGGAAAGGAGGGAATGCAACGAAACCTGTTTGTCCTTGTACAGCAGCTACTGAATATAAACAAACAGCAAAAAAGTAAGCAGGCAGTGAAAGAAGGCAAATGGTATGATGGCCTTCATAGTGAGAGAATTCAAGTGCCGGAGCAGGGATATCTTGCTGCAATTTACAGGATCTCTGTAAATTGCAGCAAGATATTTGGAGTATTGTGTGTAGTTTTAGTCTCCTTATCTGAGGAAGGATGTTCTGGCTATGGAGTTGTAGTGATTGTAATGAGTTCAGCCAGGTACACCTCATAGAATATGTTTTCCTTGATTCAGTCTGTTAATCTTGTTCAATCAGGGAGTCCTGGCTGACAGATAGAAACAGGACTGGCAGAGAACCAGACACTCTGAGAGGTGGCTCTGAGGGAGCTGGATAGGTGTTAAAGATGCTCCACATATAAATAAAGGGTGGCTTGATGATGGGATACCAGCCTCTGTGGAGTTATTTCAGGAGTGACTACAGAAAGGTTCATCAGGCTGATTGCACAGCAGCATAAGTCATAACAGTGGAAGTAGGACATTCAGCCATCAAGTCTGCTTCACCATTCAGTGGGATCATGGCTGATCTGATCCCATTAACTCCATTTTCCAGCCTATCCTGCCTAATCCTTGATTCCATTCCTAATGAAAAATCTGTCTTCGTTAGCCTTGAATACACTTAATGACTCAACCTTCAAAGCCCCCTGCAGCAAAGAATTTCACAAATTCACTACCCTCTGAGAGAAAAACTTTTTCTTATCTCTGTCTTAAATGTGTGACCCATTATTCTCAAATTTTGCCCTTTGGCCCTGGACTCTCCCACAAGGGGAAACAGCCTTTCTGTATCTACCCTGCCAAGTCTCGAAGAGTCTTATATGTTTCAATAACGTTACCTCTCATTCTCCGAAACTAGAACGAGTACAGACCCAACCTATTCAAATGTTCCTCATAAGACAGTCCCTCTATACCCAGCATCAGCCTTGTGAACCTTATTTGGAATGCCTCCATTGCCAGTTTCTCAGGTAAGGGGCAGTATTCCAGCTGTGGTCTGATCAGTGCCATCTACAGTTTTCGCAAAACCTCGCTACTTTTAAAGTTCCATTCCTTTTTTCAAAGAAAAAGGCCAATATTTTGTTTACACAAATGGAAATTGCTATAAAATCTCAGCAGGTCTGGCAGCATCTGCAGAGAGAAAGGAAAGTTAACATTTTGGTTCCAGTGAGCCTTATTCAGAACTGAACATTTCATTTGCCTTCTGTGCACTCATGAACTTGAATGCTAGCTTTTTGTGATTCATTTACTAGGATTCCCAAACCCCTCTGTTCTGTAGCTCTCTGCAGTCTTTCTAAATACAAATAACATTCAGCGCTTCTAATCTTGCTGCTGAAATGCATTACCTCACATTTCCCCACATTATATTCCATCTATCAAGTTTTTGCCCAGTCATTTAACCTGTCCATATCTCTCCACAGACTTTTTGAGTCATCTTCACTACCTGCCTTCCCACCTACTTTTGTGTCATTTGCAAGCTTGGCTGTAACATATTCACTTTCCTCGTCCAAGTCATTCATATATATTATAAATATTGTTGCCCAACACTGACCCTGCAACACGCCACTAATTGTAGGTTGCTATCCTGAAAATGCCCCTTTATTCCAACTCTCTGTCTTCTATTAGAAAGCCAATTCTTTATCAATGCAATTATACTATCTCCAATTCCAGGGGTTCTTATCAAGTAGCCTAATATGCTTCTGAAAATCCAAATATATCCACTGTGTCCCCTTTATCTGTCTTGCTTGCTAACTCTTCAAAGAATTCCAGTAAATTTGTCAGGCATAATTTCCTATTTGTGACTATTTCATCATTGGATTAGATTAGAATCTCCACAGTTTGTAAACTTTTAGCCCAACAAGTCCATACCGACCCTCCGAAGAGTAACCCACCCAGACCCATTCCCCTAACCTATATTTGCCCCTGACTTATGAACCTAACACTATGGGCAATTTAGCATGGCCAATTCACATGACCTGCACATCTTTTGGAAATTGGAGCACCCGGAGGAAACCCACGCAGACATGGGGAGAATGAACAAACTCCACACAGACCTCATTACAATCACTACAGTCTTGATCAGTAGGGGAGTCAAAGGTTACAGGGAAACCGTAAGAATGTGGACATGAGGAATCTCAAATCAGACATGATCCTATTTAAGGTAGGGCTGAATGGCCTACTCCCATTCCTATGTCTTATGGTCCTATGATTGCCAAAAAGCTCGGCTCTATCTGTTAGAGATGGTCATTGCCTGCCATCTATTTTACCCGTCACTTATTAGCCTAAGTTTGTGTATTGTGTTGTATGTGAGCACAGTCTACTTCATTGTCTGAGGAGTTGTGACATACTCTGCAAATGGCATTTATGTAGTGCCTTTTATGTAATAAAGTAGCCCAAGACACTTTACAGGAGCATTATGGAAAAAGATTTGTCACGAGGAGATGTTAGGTCAGACGGTCAACATCTATGTCAATCAAGTAGAATTTCAGATACATCTTAAAGGAGGAAAGAGAGATGGAGAACACGACATTTGACCTTGTGATATGCAGATTGCCACTAATGAGGTATCTGAACATAAACAGCCCCCCGAGGGGCTGAGATGATTGGTTTAATCTGAACTGCCTTCACACATGGTCTCCCTGCTGGAAGTTCAGGAACTCTGGATTCTTCTGTAAGTGACAACATCTTTTTCATTAAAAATAAATCAGGAAAATCCCTAACAGTTTAAGAGGTTTAGTTCTGAAGAATTGGCCTCTGGTCTCAGTTTCATTCCGAAACAGTGTTGGTGCAGTAAGGTTTATTGCCATTTAATCTGATTCAAAATAATATTTCTGCTCATTCTATTGCATGTAACAAATCATTGAGCAACTTATATATAAAAAAAATCAATTACTGTATAAGTTTTTAGAAAGCATTTTAGTCTAAACATTGAAGTCCCACTTGGTTGTCTCGGGCTATTAATGTTTTATGTCGGGTCAAATAACAGGCATGTGCTTCTGATTCACAGAAAATGGCTCCAATGTGATGGGCTTGGAGAAACAGCCACTACAAGCAATTAATTCTCACAATTATGATAGAATGGGGACCTTATTTGTACTTGCTTATTTTTTTAAACTTTAAGTGCAGATTTTTTAGCTGATGGTAAAGGCAGCGTAAACCACAAATGTGAGATGTAATGATGAAAATACCACAGCCCGAACTTTGCAATAGGAATAATAAATGCTGAGACGAAAAGTTATTATGGAGTAGGTTGAGGTCAGTATGCTCAATTGGCTGGTTTGTGATGCCAACAGCATGGGTTCAATTCCCACACCGGCTGAGATTACCTTTGAGATTCTGTCTTCTCAACCTTGCCCCTTGTCTCTGTGGTGACCCTCAGATTAACTTCACCACTAGTCGTCACCCTCTATAGGGAGAGCAGCCCTGTCGGACTGTGGTGACTTTACTCTTAACAGTAAGTTGAACAACAACTTCCAGAGCAGGACATGTGCAGTTAAACACATAGATCTGGAAGTTTCTATATGATTTCAAGCAACCATAAAATCATACAACAAGCAGCACAGAAAGAGGCCATTCAGCCTATCATGTCTATACAGGCTTCTAAAAGAGAAGTCCTGCTTAATTCCACATTGATGCATTATGTCCATTATGTTCTCAGCATTCCAGGATTTACTCTGTCCCAGGAGGTGAGGTCCTATATTTTCTAATACCTTTTCAAATCTGAAGTCCATCATCCCTAGTTAAATCTTGGGAAGGCTTGATCACTTTTCTAAGGTTTTTATACTTTCCTGAGGTGTGGAACCCAGGAATGCTCTTAACTGAGGTCTAAATGGCTATTTAGAATTTAAAGCATAATCTCTATTCCTTTCTATTCTATTACCGTGCATGTAAACCCAAGTAACCCCTATGACTTTTTTTAAACCAACTTAACACTTCCCCATGTTTTCTTTAAGGATTTACATATATAAACATCTCTTGACTGAAGTACACATTTTTGAAATCATGTCATTTTACAGTATACCAACTTTCCACATTAGCCCACTCGGAGTTTCTCATTTCACACTTCCCCACATTCAACTTCATCTACCATGCTTCTGTCATTTTCACCATGCTTTCCAAGTCATACTAAAGGCAGTTACTACTTTCATTATCATTGTGACATTTTGTTTCATCTTTGAACATCATAATGCTGTTCATTTTGCCTTTGGACTGGGTTGATTACAAAAGTTGCAAATTTGGTTACCACTGATGAAACTCATCACCTGGTCTGAACAATAATTATCCACTATTAACTTTTGCTTCAAATATCATCAAGCCAATTTTGTATCCATAATGACACATTCCCCTTAGATTTTCATGGACCTCCATCTTCTTAACAAGTGCCCGATTTGGCACTATGTTGAATGCATTCTAGAAGTCCATATAAGCAACATCCACCACATTATTTTGATCAACCTGCTCTATTACCTTGTCAAAGAATTCAAGGTAATCAGGTATGTTTTACCTTTAACTAATCAAATGATGGCTGTCTTCAACTTACCCATGCCATTTGAAATGAAAATTTATTTTGTCCCTGTGAAGGAATTCTAAAAACTTCTGTATATTCAGTGCTAGTTTGACCGACATGCAATTCCTTATTTATTTCTTGCCCAATTCTTGAATGGTAGCATAATATTAGTGACCCTCCAATCCTACAACACTACTCCTGTATCCAATAAGATTTGTAAGAGTGCAACACTGCCACTTTTGCTTCCTTCAATAACTTATGATGCATTCACCTTAAACAGGTGACTTATCAACATTCAGGAATGCTAATGTTTTTAGTACTTTTTCCTCTATCTTTATTTTGTTATAAGATTTCTTGGCTCTTTTAAGGTAAACTTATTATTGTCTGCATATTTTATCTCCACTTTATATGTTAATTTAAGAAAGGATTTAACTTAATGTAACCTGCCAATCTTTTCTCTTAAGCTTACTTTGCTTCTCCTAACGATATGTTCAATGTCCTCTTCTATGTTCAGTTCAAATTGCTGGTTATTAACTAGATCTTACTCATCGTATTTCTTCCATTTTATTTTAACATTTATTTCCTTGCCATCAAAGTGATATCAGCTCTACCTTTTCTCTTTAAAGAAAGAGACTATGCATTGCTTGTACCTGAACACTGCTTTCTTGAATACCTTCCATTTACCAATATTACTGCTTTAATCTGCAATCTTCTATTCTGTGCTACACCCCGTCTTATATTGGCCCAGGTATGTATTTTCATCTTGGATATTTTCTGCTGTCTTTCCATAATTACCTTAATCTGAATTATGTTGTAGCCACTGCGAGAGAGATGATCACCTCCTCTAGGTTCTGTGCTATGTTGTCCAGAACCAGATCCAATCTTGTTTTCTCCCTGACCAACTGGAGAAAATGTGAATTTCTTTATCCTCAGCACAATGTTTTTCATATTTTGGTACTAAAACCCCATAGGATTGCTCATCTGTTTGAATTACATACCTGTGAAGTTTGCTTATTTATTTCCTTCTCAGTGTTTGGAGTTTTGTTAAAAACAACTCCCAACAGTGGAACAGATCCCCCTCTGTTCAACTCAAACCAGGCAGCTCCAACTACAGCCATCTAATGTATTATTTCTAATTAGAATTGCATCATTGAACTTAATCAATAGAACCATGTGCACTTCTCCATCATTCCAGCAGGGCTGGTGACCAGTCATTAGGAACTGGTCTTATTTCAGCCATTATCTCCATTAATGCGCTTCCTCATAACTCCAAATATTAACCTTTGTCTGCACTTCGCGAACTTTATTAGTTAAACTACAGGCACTGATGTGTGTACAATATCACCCTTTTAATTTTGTTTCCTTCCTCAATGTCAACACTGTAACATTTTGGATATTTCTAATTTTACTGTTCTTTTGTTCCCCCCTCTCTCATAGATCATATAGTGCACAAAAGGCCTGTCAGTCTGCACCAACATAACTGTCACAAAAAATGTGCTAATCCCAATTTCCTGCAGTTGTCCCACAAGTTTGAATGTTATGATAAAACATTACATGCTCCTCTGATCTCATTACTGGCTCTCTCTTGTTTTCTGGTGTCATTGCCCCACCAAATTAATCCCTCTCTAACAGCATTAATGATCCTCTCAGCAAGACTATTGCTTCCAGCTTTGATCCATCTTGTGCAGTAGCCTCTTTCACCAGACTCAGTCCCAGAATCTAAGGTGTTTATTGATGGAATATATAGGTCACAACCAGTGCTAAGGACCAGTTCACTAATTACCTGGCTGCTTAGGGAAATAGAACTGCGTTTTATTCATAAAGTTGCAAGGTGAGTGATAGAGAGGACACAACGCACTAAATGTGCAATCTTTTGTATCTTGCACCCTGTGTACGCCTGGCATGTAGGTGAAAACTAGTGCCCTCTTCACTTGATTTTCTCTAGTTTAGTTGTTTGTTGTGGTAAAGATGCCTTCCAGTTTAAGCTTTCTGCCTGTCGAAGACACGCCCACCATCTACTCTCTGTTTTGGAGCCATCGTTCAATTTATTTTGCTCCCTTTGTCATGAATCTTCTTATTACTATTTTGGGAAATTTCTGTCAAGCCGCATGTCCTATTTGTTCAGGAATTGGCTAAGACAGCGACATAATTATGGTGTCTAAATATTTTTAAAGAAATTAAAACATAACGCAAATATCATTATATCTGGCAAGAGATTGCTGTTTCCACAATGTCCATAAAAACAGAAGACTAGCAGTTGAGCAGACACGGTCAGCTTAAAAATTTTACACAATTTAATAGTGTCATGAAATTAGTTAATTATGTGACTTTTTTTTTGGGAGAAGCAGGATTTGCCTTTGGATCCACTTCATCAAATTTCAGGGAGAGAATGGTGAAAATGTTTCAGGAAGATGGGTAGTTGAAGGGTATGGAGTGAGCCTGGATACACAGATGCACTTCATGTTGCTGGCTCAACTGTTCTGAGTTGTTTGTGAACACCTGATGGTAGTTTTCAGCCAACGCTGTAAGAACTAACTAGGAACCTTTTTACGAGGAGTTGGACTGTATCCAACTTTCTCGAATGAAGACAGTGTTGATAGTTTAGGGAGGCCAAGGCGGGCTGCTCAAAATGGGTCATTAGCTGCCACCACGCAGAGATACTGTTCCTCTGGGTGGAACAGCACTGACCTTTGCAAGGGGGAAGGGGGGAATGGATCAAAATCGGTTGTCCTCCTTTATTCTCATGTTCATAATCTCTCAACTCTTTGTACAAACCATCAGGCGTACTGAAGTAAAAGGCAGCAAAAAAGTGGCTTTTCATCCTTGTGATTATACAAACTATATACAAAGTTAATACATATAAAAAGATATGAATGTTGTGTAATAAATACAAGAATGTCACACAGAAAACTTACCAGCAAGAAATGGAAAAGTGTGACAGTGTACATACAATTTCCCAATGGTAGCGTGTTTCAGAAATCGGATCTATAGTTTTGCTTTTATTTTAAACCTTGCCTCCTCGCTCATGTCCCTGCCTTCACTTCAAGCTCCCCCTCTGCTACCTTCCTTCACTACTGATGTGATATTACATGATAGCTGATGATCTTCGACTAAAGCTATGTGATACTTCGATTCAAAGTTCCCTCTAAGTTGCACGGCTGTGTACACAGCTGCTCCAGCATTGTATACATGGTCACTGGTGTCACCATGCTGACTGCAGCATTGACTTCTAATTTCAGAAGTCACTGTAGCACATGTACCTTGGAGCCTTGTGTAGCCTTAAAGAAAATTAGAAGGAACATTGCTCATGTTAGATATGCATCATATAATACTGGTGATTCCAATTAACTTTTATTACAGCCCAGGTACCTACATATGGACACTCCAATTACAGGCGCCTGTGTGTCTAGGCCCAAGCTAAGCAATTAGGATGTAGACTAGTACTATTTCCTCAGTGTGCCATGCTACAAGAGGCCTCACTAAGATGGAGACTGAGGTCTTTACAGCACACATGCCATGGTCCGGTGATGACATCATAATCATGTCCCTAAAGGCATATTGCATACTTGTTGCGAGATATATCACAACGTCCCCCTTTTTTCCAAAGAAGAGAAATCCCAAACACATATACAACATTTAGCATAGGCACACATTGGCAATTCAACAACTATATAGGCACGTAAAAACTGAGTTAACAAGTGTAATCATATTTGAATAATGCATTGGAGGTTAGACACCTCATCCTGACCTGTTAGAGCTATACACGTTGTTCTCAATTGCTCTTAACTGACAACTTGCTTGTTTTGCTGTTGGTTGTTGTTAGTGAACATAACTGTACAATCATTGGTTTGATGCTTTCATTCTCACTCTCAGCATACACGATCAGCATGATAGTAATCAGAACTGGTGCCAGTTCCTTTAGCAATGCAGCACCAGGATTGCTAATGATTTCATATGATCTGGGCTGGTTGCATTCTTTAGAAACCTTTGCTGGCATCCAGGTAATAGTGACTGGATTCCTGGCTCTGATCTCTGTCGCATGGATGTGTTTGTTCTCTATCTGCTTGTTGGTCGTGTATCTGGCTGATTCTCCTCTGTCTCTGAACAGTAAAGTTCTCGGCCTCTTCTGTTATCAAAACGATGAATGTTGTGAATGTTTACAATGCTGAGATCTGTGTGTACGGTAGTCATGGTTGGATCACTGGTATCTATGATGTAGATGAATTCAGGAATCCAAGCTGAAGTTGCATATTGGCACTGCAGTGTGACAGTGCCATTGAACGGAACTGATGAACTATTACACGCCATGTGACGGTCTTCTGTAGACTGTACCATGCAGTGTCACTTGTTGGAAGACATGACTTTTAGGATGCATTTGGTAATATATCAATTTGGCTTTCAGGGCATGTTCATAAGACCATAAGATATAGGAACAGAAATCAGCTATTCAGCCCATCGAGCCTGCTCAGCATTCAAAGAGATTGTGGCTGATCTCATAACCCTTGACTTGCTTGTCATCTCCCCATAACCCTTGACTCCCTTACTGATTAAACATCTGCCTATCTCAGCCTTGAATATACTTAATGACCCCATCCCAAAAGCCTTCTCTAGTAAAGAATTCACTACCCTCCAAGAAATAAAATCCTCATCATTTCTGTTTTAAATGTGCGAATGCTTATTCTGAAATTATATTCTGGATTAGTGGTGCTGGAAGAGCACAGCAGTTCAGGCAGCATCCAAGGAGCTTCGAAATCGGCTTTTGCCCGAAACGTTAATTTCGAAGCTCCTTGGATGCTGCCTGAACTGCTGTGCTCTTCCAGCACCACTAATCCAGAATCTGGTTTCCAGCATCTGCAGTCATTGTTTTTACCCTATTCTGAAATTATGTCCTTTTGTTCTCAATCTCCCACAAGGAGAAATTACCTTTCCATGTCTACATTGTCAAGTCCCAAAGAATCTTTATGTTTCAATAAAGTCACCTCTGTATTTCAATGAGAACAGATCCAGCCTTCTGAATCTCTCCACATAAGACAGATGTTCCATACTCGGAATCAGCTAGTGAATCCTCTCTGGACTGTCTTTAATACCAAAATATCTTTCCTTAGACAAGGGTTCTAAACTGTTCACAGTATTGTAGTTGTGGTCAGCCTTGTATAGTTTTAGTAAAACCTCCCTACTTTTGTACTCCACCTCTTTGCCTTTGTGGGTATATGATGTCGATGGTCATTACAGCTTCTGACCATTCTTATCATTGATATACTGCATGAGGATAACAGTCTGAAAGATTTGGCCATCATTCAGGAGGTTCCTTTTACTTTGATGGCTGTGCACTTTGTTTTTATGTTTGTATATGTTGGGACTACTTTCTCCGCTGCCAGTGTTGTGGTGGTGTGCCATCTTGTTGGTCACCTGAGTGGGCTTTAGGAGCCAGGTCTCCTGCACGTGCGAATGATGTCCTCTGCTGCCACATGCTGTGCAGATGTGAAGAATTGTCAGACAACCTCTGGGTAGGTTCAACAAAGCACATCTGATCCTGTTAGTTTGGTGCATTTTGCTGACTGCAGCAATAGTGCTCTCTGGACCCAAAACCTGCAGCTGATGTTGGGTCACCATTATGGCTTCATCCATCTGTCAGCAATGTGGCAATGGTTATTCTTGACCAAAAGTTCTTGCCTGGAGGTTTTGATCTGCTTAGAGGCATTTCAAAGAGTTCTTCAAAAAAAATCATGCACATGATGTTGTGGTATCTGATAACAAAGTTGTCAATAGACTCTTGGGGTTTGTGTCTATGTGCCATGAGTTTGAGTCTGTTAATCCTGAAGTTGGTTCATACTTTGAGTTGGCTGTCAAGTACCTTCAACATTCTCTGGATTTATCTTGTTTTCTCAGGAAGACTGGATGTGTGTATCCTGTGATGCCTCTCCTCAACAATAACATATAAGATTATCATAGATATAATAAAACAAAATGTGGATGCTGGAGATCTGAAACAAAGACAGAGAGGACTAGTAAAGCTCTGCAGGTCTGGCAGAATCTGCGAGAAGAAAGCACAGTTAATATTTCAAGTCCAGTGTCTCCTAATCAGAACTCCTCTCAGGATCATTTACAGCTTGAATTGTGAAGTAAGGCGGCATTTGGTGGTTATATAGGTACAATTCAGTGAACCAATCCATAATCAAATGTTTGCCTTCCATTTCTTGTTGAAGGTCAATAGCTTTTTGTTTTATTGAGGTAGAGTGCAGAGCTTGTTTGCTTCTTTCTTTTAATTGGTTTGCTGTTCTGTCCTTGTTCTTTTGCTTACAGTTCAGTTTATTTTCATGGTTGTGGCATCTTTAAAAAGGTTTACTGAGTGTGGCTCTGTGCCTTTAAGAGAGAAAAGCTGGTGGCAGCAGGTTTAATTGTAACAGGGAGTAACTGATGTTCACTATCACGCTTCCAATGGCATGAAATAATGTTGTGTCCAGGAGTCGTTTCTTTATGAACAGCTGCAATGCCACTATGATGTGACATATTGCAATATCTGGTCATCTTCATCTATCATGTTAGTTCCCATTACATATAAATGAAATGTAAACTACCTATTACTGGAGAATTCAGTGAACCTTTATTACAACCTTGTATCTACATATGTACATTACAATCACTTGTGTGACTGGACTCAAATAAAGTAATTTGGATATACTGTAGCAGGCTTCCCTCAGTGTATCATGTTGCCAGGGAACTGCATAAGATGGAGACTGAGAGCTTTATGCCATTAGGTTACATGATGACGGCATTATGAGCATGCTCCTTAAAGATATATTGTACAGCTGCTATAAGACATAACATAACAGCATTCCCTCACTCTTCTCCCTTCAAAGATCTTGACCCCTCCATTTCGCCTCTCACTCATTCCATTTTCTTTTCTTCTCTGCTGTGCTCCCTCTTAATCCCCTTCTTTGGTGATCTCTTTTTCTCCCTTTTACCTCTTCTTCCTTCCTCCCCTGTTCCATCCTTTCCTCTCTTCTTTCCCTCACCTCTCTTCCCTTCTCAAAGATGTCAATTTCTTGATGTCTTCATGCTGGGTAACCCCTTGTTGCCTCTCTCAGGCAACTACATGAAAACTTAGCAGGTGAATACAGGATCTCACGACACAATGTGGAAGAAAAGCTGAGCAGATTTCCCTGCCTAATATCTACCTTTCAATCAACCTCACTCCAAAGAAAAAAAAGGTCTGTTATCACACTGCCATTGTGGAGCCCTACCAGAAGAAAATTGTCAGGCGCGATTGGCATATTACAACCATGATCACACTTTAAAAAGTCTTTCATTGAATGAAATCATTTCGGGACATCCTGTGGCCATTTAAATGCAAGTCTTTCTTTGCCACATTGATTTTATTGATGAAACAGCCCACATCTGATTTCTGAATTTCTTTTTGGTCCGTCAACAGCATTTGCAGATGAGACTGATGGGCATGATCTCATGTAGCTCTGCTGCACAATGCAACTGGCGTGCCACGCACCACCGTATGGTCAATCAAGCAAATTCCGATGATGAAAGTGTGAAAACGGCTTGCTTGCTGCCCCAGCACCCGGCGACGGTTTTAGTGAATGCTGGAGCCCCTCCAGTAACAAACAATTTAAATCAGCGTTATTATTACACATGGTCTGAATATTTGCAGTTCAGCAGAATTTTTCACAAACGTCTTGTGAAAAGAGCTTCAGCTTTAATTAACATTTCCACAGTGCAAATCACATTTGTAGAGATATGTTAGCTGCATGCCACTGAATGTCAGTGAATAGGGCCCTTGTGCATTATGAAGTCCCACACAGCGTGATTTCTGTGTTTATTTAAGAAACGCACATGTATGGCGAGTCCAGGGGAAAACTATCAAAAATGTATCCTAACCAGATGAATCCAGCATACATAAAGCCCATCAATATAAAAAAGTAGAGGCGCTGATCTACCTATTTTGATTTTTCACAAATGCTGTTCATGGAAACATTACAACTTTCCAACAAAATCTTTTCAATGAATTTTAAATCCTGAACGCAAAGAACGTGTTTAATATAAAATTAGTCATTATAATTTACTTCAGATAAAGTGCGAGAAATGGTTGCTACAAATTTGCTTGTTTCTTGTGAATGTCTGATGTACAATTATATTTACTCAGTCATTATTGTGCACTACATAAAATGTCTTCATTTGTTTTGCCATGGTCCCATCTAGCTCAATCAGATCAAATGACAGCGAAAAATACTTGGACATTAAATCTCTTAAATGTGATCTTTCTGTCCAGCTGCATTGCGTGCCATCACAAACACACAACTCACTTAACTCTTTCTTATATATTCCTCACATGAGAACACTGGAAATATACAGCGGGTCCTTCAGCTGTAAGGGAAAGGGTTAACTCTTCTGGGTTGTGAAGTAGTACCCACAGCTGAAATCTTAACCCTCTTCTTTTCAAACAGACTGACCAATCTTACCATGTAATTTACCATTTTCAATTTCGCAAACTTTGTTTTACTCTCTCTCTCTCTTTCTCTCTCTCTCTGTGAAATGGTTGCAACGATCTACTGACTTCTTAATCCAGGTGTAGTCTATTGCAAATGTCCAGTTTGTGATGATTTTGAAATTTATCGATACATATTTAATTGAAGACTGGTGGAAATTATTTTTTGAATTTGCACCTGACATTGGTTGTTGCCAGTAAATCCCTGGCAGCCTTTTTCTACTTTTGGCACAAAACAGCCAGTGTGTATTTTTTACTTTTCTGCTGGCTGTATTCAGACATTAAATACTGCAGGGGTGCTGAGGATGAAATAAAATTGAGCCAAGAATAAAGTCTGCGACATGACTCAAGCCATTTAACAGTAAGTACTATATTGCTGTTAAGTGCCACTTTTAATTGTGTTCATTTTGGAAGTGCAAAAAGTGGGGAGCAAACTGCAATTAATGCCCAAATTCATTAGTTAATGGAATACACATACTCATGCACTAACACACACACATACTCACGCACACACACACACACACACACACACACACACACACACACGTGTGCACACAAACAGCTATTGACTGCTCCTATTCCACTGAATACAGACTGCAAAGTACCTTTTGGGATACTTCTGTCAGTTTGCATCAGCAAGGTTATCAATATCATGTAGCCAGTTCCACTAATCGGAGCTAACCAGTGCTAAACATTAACATACTCTCACTGCTTTTTGATGAGATTTGAAAAGTACTTCCCCAGCTTCCATCTTGAATGCCTTTTGCTGAAAATTAAAAAGTGCAGTTGAACCACATATGACAACTAACGTCTCATTCCAGTAGATGTTAGATAATGAAATAGTTCCTCCGGCATGGGTTCATTCTCTGTACATGCTACAATTTTTTGATACAAATGATGGGATAAAAGGATTGTTTCTACTCTCTGTGGGAGGTACTCCAATTCAGAAGCTTCAACATAAATCTTTTTCATGGGCTTTCTGAAGTTAAAAGCCTATATAGTTCAACAAATGATAATACAGGGTTGCTTCTAAGATCAGCACTTTCCGACAGCACCATGTGCAATGAGTATTAGAATCTGGTAAAACATCCTGCATGATTACTTGTGGAAGAAAATCTCTGCGATTCAATCCTGGCCAGCTTCGTGATGACTCAAATGGACATGACAAAGACAGAAGCTGGAAGAAGAGTTGAATATCCATAAAACAAACTCGATTAAAAAGACATTTACCAGAAGGTGCAAGTAAAGAAGGTAAGACTGTGAATACTGCAACATTCAATGTAGTCCACACAGCAGAATTTGCAATCTCTAGCCAATATGCTGAAAGTAACAGAGGGTTCTGCCAAGTGAACAGAGATTTAACAGAACTGGTAAACTAAGAAATCAAAAGGTTCACAAACAAGGCTGAACATTTGGGGACTCCTACGCAATTGCTTCCAGCAGCTCAGTAGTCATCTTCGACTCATAATGTACCGTAAACTCAGTATTGTTCAGAAAGGATAATAGGTAATTGTACAGAGGAGGTCAAACTGTAGTTTGTACCATTTAAAAAAGTCCTTCACTATTGCTGCTTGCTCTTTCTTCCATTCCCATTGGCTCAACATCACTTCATAGTTTTGCAAAATGTTGCAAAAAAAAATGAAATTGTATTAGCTTCTGAAAAATGAAAAACTCCATCACTTCTGAAGGGCTAAATTACGTCACATTCTCAACATTCCAAATGCAATAACCACTAAAACTAGCCACTACCCGTTCCTGCATATGTCACACTTAAGATGTTAGTTCATTCTTCACCTGGTATGTGGAATACTTAAAGCTGATCAAATTTAAACATACATCCACAGTAAAGAGTAAACAAAAACAAGAACCCTACTACTCTTAAGTAATAACATTCACATAACTGCAGGTTTGATAATGTTAAGTTTTTTCTAAACTGAGAACACCTTCTGAAAGTTGCTCCTTACTGTTCTCATTATACCTTATTACAGGTAATACAGTAGCTGTACAGACTTATATCGGAAAGTAATGTTGTAGTCTATTTCACCACTTACCTCTCTCATAAAACTGAAATTTGGAGGTAGTGAAAGACAAGGTTTACAACAAATTAGAAAAGTTTCCAAGAGCACAGCAAGGGAAATTCCAGCAGTAGCCTTCATTCTCACAGTCATAATACACTTCACTTTATCTTGCTGATTTGCATTGGCAGTAGCAACCATCAAGGAAGCAGGCCCTCTGTTTGCTAAAGAAAGCTGAAGGGGAACTGCAGCAGAAAGCCTGTGCAATATAAATGATGCCAATTTTAGATGCCTGTAGGCTTTTAACACTCTCCAGCAGTGGGAGGGACATTAATATCAGCTCCTAAAGACTGTAAGGTAACTTTCCCACCCCCTTCCAAATAGACACCTCCCACTGATTCTAAATGTCCCAATAGAAACACCTAGCCCACCACTCAAACCAACAACACAGTGGATAAAGGGAAGCTGTGGGCAATTAATTTCCTTAAAAACTGCTCAGTATGAAATGGCTGACTTTCTTGGGTCATATTTCATTTGCTCTGGAAGAAATGTAAACTAGCAAGTGGCAACAATGTGAGCAGGATGGTGAGAGTCACAATATATGCCAGTACTGAATGGAATCTAGCTGGAGTTAACCTGGGCATTCTTCACAGGGCAAACTGAATGGCAAAGCCGACTGAAAGGGAGATTGTATCCAGACCTTTTTGTTTTGCTGTATCACTGAGCTTCGTTTTCACTGGGTGTGTGGGGGACGGAGTACTAAGATTTTTCTTGAAAGGGCGATGTGATTTACCACACAATCTCATAGACCCAACTCCGCACAGCGAGAACATTAAACGTTCCTATTCCGCCACAAAGATCATATTGTCAGCTAAAGCAGGGAGAAAAGGACAGAACCAGTACAGATCGGTTAAACCACTTCATTAGAACCGACCCATTCTATCGGAGGGTTATATCCAGTCTGCTCTCTCTTTCCAGATGGTGACAGACTCCGCTGAGTGCTTCCAGCAGTTTTAGTTTTTGTTTTAAATTAAACTAACATTCCACTTCTTTCAATGGAATGTAACAGAAGTTCTGAAAGGATTAATAATTTAAAATCAGCAGAAAGGGAAGAAATTGTCAAAGCAAAGCCAATGAAAAGAAAGGGTCATTAAACGAGACTTATCTAGTGACTTGCAGCAACATAAACAGCTAGAAAATGGGGCATTCAGAACGTAATCATATCAATCTGATGTAGAAGTCCATTATATAATGTGACTGATTACAGGCAAATAGCTGTACCAGAAAACATAAGATGACAGTAAGGAGCAGAAGGTGTTGAACTAATGTACTTTATTTACAAATTAATGACTACAAAAAGCTCTGAATACCTCACTGTGCCAAGGAACCATGCATACAACAGGCTAAGTGGTCTTGCTTGCAATAATTGTGTATGTTTATTTCACAGACATGAGGTTTTATATCATCATGCTTAAGGTGTATTTACATAATACATAACAGTGACAGGCTAAGTGGTCTGGCTTGCAATAATTGTGTATGTTTATTTCACAGACATGAGGTTTTATATCATCATGCTAAAGGTGCATTTACATAATACATAACAGTGACAGGTAAAGAATTCCTTTTGTGGACTCCTGCAGTTACTGTGCAATTATGCGTTTCTGGTGTAAGGGACCTGACATGACAATGGAAGCTGGACTGCCCAGTGAGATCATGTGTGCTGTCCTACAGTATGGGCAAAGGCTGTGTCCAGGCTAGCTGAGTGGATTGAGCTCCCGACTGAAGTGGCAGTGTTACACATTGACATCTTTTATACAGGTGGGCGCTGGAGACTGCAGCAGAAGCCCACTGTGCTGACACAAATGCAGTGCCCTTCCACTGCTTAGTCTGAACTGGACAACACTAGCCAACTCACTATCAGATTCTGATCCTAACTGCTACACAGGTTATGTATATTAAAATATAGCTTCACCCTCCCTCACTGGACTTTGGTGCTAAGGACACTGTATGTCCCCCATTACAGGGTAGTCAATGGCCTAGTAGTGTTATTGCTGGACTGTTAATCCAGAGACTCAGCTAATGTTCGAATCCCACCACAGCAGATAATTGAATCTGAATTCAATACAGGAATTAATGTCTAATGATGACCCATGAAACCATTGTTGATTGTTGGGAAAAGCCCATCTAGTTCACTAATGTCCTTTAGGGAAGGAAACTTCTACCCTTACCTGGTCTGGCTTACATGTGACTCCAAGATCCGCAACACTGTGGTTGACTCTTACCTGCCCTCTAGGCAATAAGTGCTGGCCTAGCCAGCAACACCCACATCCCATGAGTGAAGTTAAAAAATAACAAAGTTAAAAATCACACAACACCAGGTTATAGTCCAACAGGTTTAATTGGAAGCACTAGCTTTCACAGCACTGCTCCATCATCAGGTGGTTGTGGCATACACATTTGTAAGACACAGAATTTATAGCAAAAGTTTACAGTGTAATGTAACTGAAATTAACAAACAATCAAGGTTTTTTCAATGTATAATTTCAGTTACATCACACTGTCAACTTTTGCTATAAATTCTGTGTCTTACAAATGTGTCCTCCACAACCACCTGATGGAGCAGTGCTCTGAAAGCTAATGCTTCCAATTAAACCTGTTGGATTATAACCTGGTGTTGTGTGATTTTTAACTTTGTACACCCCAGTCCAACACCGGCATGTCCAAATCATAAAATTTAACAATGATGTGATATTTCCCCCTATTCTATCCAGACTCTCTGCCTGAGTTTGAGGAGTTGTTTTGTGTCAAAGATCAGGCTCCATCCAAAGGAACAAGCCCTTGCCATCACTTTTCCAACAATGTAATATTTTCAAACAAAATACTATCCTTTACATTGGCTCCAAGTGAAAAGACTTGTCAATCACTGTAATCTCACGCTGTGCTTAAAGCCTGCATGGTACTTTTTGTTTTACAGATGATCAGCACATGTTCTCCAGGGACTGTTAAAATATTACTGTCCAGTTTCAATCCCCCCCAAAAAAAGATAAGAAATATGAACCTTTTTTTTAAGTGGAATTACTGTGTCACAAGTTTGAACTTAATAGAATACTGCAGCTTTCCAAAGAAAGTTGAAGTAAGGCAGATAACGCAGCAGCAATCCCAACAGGGATGGCATGGTGGCTCAGTGGTTAATACTGCTGCATCAGAGTGCCAAGGACCCAGGTTTGATTCCACCCTCGGGCAACTGTCTGTGTGGAGTTTGCACATTCTCCCCATGTCTGTGTGGGTTTCCTACTGATGCTCTGGTTTCCTCCCACAATCCATAGATGTGGCCATTCTAAATTGCATGTAGTCAGGGGTAAATAAAGAGTAGGGAAATGGGTTTGGGTGGGTTACTCTTGGGAGGGTTGGTGTGAAATTGTTGGGCTGAAGGGCCTGTTTCCACACTGTGTAGGATGGAATCTAATATTATATTCTTATTGCTCGAAATACCCTTAACTTTATAATTTATACCCCAGAGGAAGGAAAAGAGGGAGATGCTGGATGCGAAAAATAGCTAACTGCCATTCATTGGTTTAATTTCAAATAATATGCAATATGGGAGAAATTATTGCTGAGTGTAAGAAAACAGTGAGATAATTAGACATTATAAGTAGAGCCACTGATGGGCATGTCTTCAGCACACATCTTGTCCAAGTGAGTGCCTTGTCACTGAGCAGCATTGCAAGGAGGGTGTAAATGTGTAAATGACATCTTTGATGGAGATTTATATTTCTGTTTAAAATGGCTTTTATCGGCTGTGCAGTGTACATTCTTGGAATTGCTGCCTGGCATTTCAAAGGCAGAACTGTACTTATGTACAAACTATTGTAATTTGCTGTTTGTGCCAGTATTGCTAACATCTGGACAGACCGGTAATTAGGGGTTTCTTTCAGCTACATTTATTATTCACCACATGCTCAATGTTAAACTATCCTCATGTTTATAATTTTTGTTTAGAACTAGCTCCATAGACCATAGCAGTATTTTGACAGAGGTCTTTGATGAAATCACACAGCTTTCCCAATAAGAAACACTTCATTTATTCCTCAGATTATTAGCTGTTTTAGTCACTGTCAGAATGCGATTTGCTCTATAAATCATGTGGCATATGCTCACAATTTGGAAGTCTCAAACAGCAGCAAGGGACATGCAGTAACTGTGGAATACCATTTTATTCCTGTCAATGAGTAGAACTGTTCAACACACGTAATACAGTCACCAGTGAATTCTGAAACATTTCTTCGCAAGTGATGAAAAGGCCACTTGCTCGAGAAACCTCAGGTTCCTCTGGGAAGACTGTTTAGTGCAAAATACCTAGTTATATTCAGTTAGAAGTTCAGAACGTTTATTGTCAGCATTTAACAGGTTATAAGCAAGACTGTGTTTCTATGCTGTCTGATCACAATCTCAGCACATGCGTATCCATTGTATCTCTTCGAGTGCAAAGACTGCAGCTACACTATGCACAGAAAGCTCCACCGAGACAGCATAAACAGTGATAGCTGAAGGCAGAACGTTGGCCAGTGCTTTCCAAATCAAGTCAGGGGTTTTCTTTACCCTGACCTGGCCGAGAGGTCCTCAGTTCAATGTTTCATCCAGAACATAAGACTTTGGATTTTGCTGTGGTAGTGATGGTGAAACTATAAGCATTCAATGTCAACTCTGGTGAATCAAACAGTAACATCTGGACTTCAAACATACAGAATAATGCAGACATCCGAAAGATGCTATCACTGAATCTACATTTGTCTAAAGAAGGTTCTGTAGAGATTCCCAAAAGTGCAACCTCTCTTACAGTCATGATCTGGTGAGCACATCCACGGTGACACTGTGCGAGCTCTGATGAAGAGTCACCCAGACTGAAAACTTTAGCTTGCTCTCTCTCCAGGGATGCTGCTTGACCCACTGTGATTTGCAGCATTTTTTGTTTTCTCCATAGTAGCACTGTTGGCCTTGAGGCAAGTTCCTTCGAAAAAAAAGCTACACCTTGTAAAATGTGGTGAAACTGGAGTTTATACGAACTTCATAATTGCTGCAAAGCACCCTCACTGGCTCTGGAAAGCTTATTTTGTACTTTTGTAGTGTCACATTTCACAATAATCTTCGGATACATCCTACTTGTCAACTACCTGCTGTGCTCAGTGTTAGACTGTGTGCGCACACAAACAACACCCAGGTCTATCTCAGTACTCTCTTGGTTCTACCTCCAAGACTATAAGAGGGATAAGCCATTTGGTCCCTCCAGTCTGATCTATGATTCAATAGGATCAGGGCTGATCTGACATCCTTCACTTTCATTTCCTGACCTATCCCCATTACCCTTCATTCTCTGACTGGTCAAAGGGACTGTCTGTTTCAGCCTTCAATATACATAGGGACTCTGCTGCCCACAGGTCTCTGTTGCAAGGAGTTGCACAGACTTACAACACTCTGAGAGAAGAAATTCCTCCTCACCTCTGAGGCTATTGACCTCTGGTCCTAGAGTCTCCCATGAGGGGAAGCATCCTTTTAGCACTTACTCAAGCCCCTTTAAGAATCCTATATGTTCAATGAGATCACCTTACATTCTTCTAAACTCCAGTGCAGCATCAGTCAGCTTCACGGCTCTCCCAGCTCATCCGCTGAAACCTTGATTCATATCCTTGTTATCTCCTGATTTGACTATTGCATTGCACTTCTGGCTGGTATCTTAAAATCTATCCTCTGTAAACTTGAGATCATCCAAACTCCTAATGCCCTTGTCTGAATTTACACCAATCCCATTTCCCTGTCACCTTGCTGACCTGCAGCGTTCCAGACAAGCAATAGAACATAGAACACAGAACAATATTGTGCTGACCTGTGAAATTAATCTGATGCCCATCTAACCTACCCCATTACATTATTATCCATATGTATGTCCAATGCCCATTTAAATGCCCTTAACATCTGCGAGTCTACTACTGTTGCAGGCAGGGCATTCCATGCTCCTACTACTTTCTGAGCAAAGAAACTACGCCGATATCTGTCCTAAATCTACCAGACCTCAACTTAAAGCTATGTCCCCTCATCACCATCCGAGAAAAAAGGCTCTCACTGTCCACCCTATCTAACCCTCTGATTATCTTATACATCTCAATTAAGTCACCTCTCAACCTTCTTCTCTCCAATGACAACAGCCTCAGTTCCCTTAGCCTTTCCTCATAAGACCTTCCTTCCATACCAGGCAACATCCAAGTAAATCTCCTCTGAACACTTTCCAAAGCTTCCACATCCTTCCTATAATGCAGTGACCAGAACTGTACACAATACTCCAGGTGCAGCCTTACCAGTGTCTTGTACAACTGAACCATGACCTTGTGGCTCCAAAACTCAATCCCCTTACCAATAAATGCCAACACACCATATGCCTTCTTAACAACCCTATAAATCTGGTTGGCAACTTCCAGGGATTTGTGCTCCTGGACACCAAAATGTCTCTGTTCATCTACACTGCCAAGAATGTTACCATTAGCCCAGTACTCTGCATTTCTGTTACTTCTTCTGAAGTGAACTATCTCACACTTTTCCACATTAAACTCCATTTGCCACTGCTCAGCCCAGCTCAGCATCTTATCTATATCCCTCTGTAACCCATAACATCCTTTGGCATTATCCACAACTCTGCCTACTCTCATGTCATCCATACATTTACTAAGCCATCCTTCCACGCCCACATCCAGATAATTTATAAAAATGACTTACAACAGTAGCCCAAATATAGATCCTTGCCGTACACCACTGGTAACTGAGCTCCAGGATGAACATTTCCCATCAACCACCACCCTCTGTCTTCTTTCAGCTAGCCAATTTCTGATCCAAACCGCTAAATTACCTTCAATCCCGAGATTCCGTATTTTGTGCAATAGCCTACCATGTGGAACCTTATCAAATGCCTTACTGAAATCCACATACATCACATCAACTGCTTTACCTTCATTCACCTGTTTTGTCATCTTCTCAAAGAACTCAATAAGGTTAGTGAGGCATGACCTACTCTTCACAAAACCGTGTTGACTATCCCTAATCAAATTATTCCTTTCTAGATGATTATAAATCTTATCTCATAACATTTTCCAACACCTTACCGACACCAAAGTAAGGCTCACTGGCCCTTAATTACCAGAGTTGTCCCGACTCCCCTTCTTAAACAAGGGAACAACATTTACTCTCCTCCAGTCTTCTGGCATTACTCCTGTCAACAATGATGATATAAAGATCAAAGCCAAAGGCTCTGCAATCTCCTCCCTGGCTTCCCAAAGAATCCGAGGATAAATCCCATCCAGCCCAGGGGTCTTATCTATTTTTAGATGTTCCAAAATTGCTAAAACCTCCTCTTTGTCAATCAAAATCCCATCTAATCTAGTAGCCTGTATCTCCGTATTCTCACTAACATTGCTCTTTTCCAATGTGAATACTGACAAAAAGTTTTCATTAGGTGCTTCCCCTCTGTCCTCAGATTCCACACACAACTTCCTACTACTACCTTTGATTGGCCCTAATCTTACTCGAGTCATTCTTTTATTCCTGATATACCTATGGAAGGCCTTAGGGTTTTCCTTGATCCTATCTGCCAACAACTTCTCATGTCACTCTCTTAGCCCTCTCTTTAGATCTTTCCTGGCTAACTTATAACTCTCAATCCCCTGACTGAGCCTTCAAGCCCCATCCTCACAATGACTTGGTTTTAAGCTTCCCATCTATATTTTCAAATCCTTGTATGACCGTGCTCCTCCCCAACTCAACGAGGAGGAATTTCTTCTCTGAGAGGGTTGTGAATCCGTGCAATTCTTTATCACGGAGGGCTGTTCAGGATTGAGGTCATTAAGGATATTCAAGGGTCAGATAGACAAGTTCATATTCAGTAAGAGAATCAAGGGTTATGGGAAAAGGTAGGAAAGTGAATTGAGGATTATGCGATCAGCCATGACCTCATTGAATGGAGAAGCAGACTTAATGGACTGAATGTTCTACGGTAACTCTGCTCCCACGACCATCTGGATATCTGCGGTCATGTGATTCTGATATGGACCATATCTGATTTCATTTGTTCCAGCACTCTTCAGTTGCCTCAGCCCCACACTCTAGAATACACTGCCTTTACCTTTTTGTCTATTTCCTTATTTTAGAATCTCCTTAAAACATATCTTGACCAAGCTTTTGATTGCCTGAACCACTACCCCCTTGCATAACCTGATGCCACATTCTGTCTTATAACAGGATGTGCTTCAGGACATTTAATTACTTCAAAGGTGCTCTTTCGATGAAAGCTGTTGTTGTTACAGTGAAGCAGTTATGTGCTCAATCCATCCAGTGGAACTGTCCCCTATTTTAAAGACCAAGCTATGCAGTGAGAACAGCAGTACTAGGTCACTGTGGATAGATGGGTTGTATTATGCCTAGAGGGGTTAAAGCAGGTTGTCTGTAAATTGTTGCGACATGTATGTATTGCTTAAAGGCAACAAGAAAGCTTACAGCTTGTTTGCAGTCGACAAGGTGTTACATGGTTCGCTTGTTGATGATGCGGAAGAATTCAAGCTGCAGCACGTTCTCATACTAAGGAACTGGCTTCGTGCGGAGAGTGGGGAGGGTCAGAAAAAATTGGATTCAAGTTCAAACAGGTGCTCTTAAAGTCATTACAGTTTAGTTCGCTGAGTATCATCACTTTGTAGCATCTTCCTTACAATGGAGCTGTGGTATTTATCTGATAGCTTTATTTTACTTTGTATTTGGCTTAGTGCCTTCACCAGTGAAGATGGCACCAAGAGTTGACAGCTCAATGGCTCAAACTACATCACTGCCTTTATCATGTTTTAGCTTGTCTCTTCCATTGAATTCAAATACTTTTCTGAAGTATGTTGCCATGCTTCTCTTTGCATGAACCCAACATGATAATGCCAGACGGTGGAGTCAACATTTCCAGCTTGTTCATATACAGTTTTGATGCCTTTGTAATATATTTCATGTGCTAATGCAATCAGAATGGAAAACTGGAAAAAATCAATACCTCCCTCAAGGGATATTGAACTTGCATAACTTGGAACTTAGCTTATCCTATATCAATTGCTAAAAACATTGGATACACCTCACTCATTAAAATATTACACTCTGGCAACATGACAACTTTTTTCATGATTTGGAGGCTTGTAGTCCCATTTACATGGATGGAATGCAAGCATATTCATTCTTTACTTCAACAATTACAAATCTTGCATTCCATTGATTCATCACTTCTCTTTCTGGCCCCGAAGTCCTTCGTATTATCAAGCTCCATTTAGTTTTCTCTTCAATTTACAACTAGTATTTTGTAAGTGGATAGATTATTGGGAACATATCAGTCGGTGCTGATTTGGTACCTTGGCAAACAGTTAGGTCTTTGAAACAAGTTCCAATACTACTGCAAAACAATTCTGTAACTTGCATATTGGAGTACTCTTTCACAGTTCATGCTTTTCAAACATAATCATGCCTTAACGTTGCCTAAGCATCCTCATATATATTGACAAATGACTTTGGTTTAATATAGTCTGAGATAGTTAGTAATATACTTTCCTTTTACTGTTGTCACAAGGCAGGTCAGCTTCGCTTAGCCTCCTCAAACGAAACAAACATTTAAACTATCATTAAATTTCCTTGGATGGTAATGACTTGTTCGATTGAACGGTTAGCACAGGCAGAGGTGGTTAATTTCTCCACACTGGCATTCATGCTTTGTATCAGTCTCTTACCTTTCTACCGTTCCTAATCCTATTATCACAAACTCTATCCTTCTCATCCTCATACATTTATCAAGTTTTGCTTTAAAGCTTGCTCCTGTGCATCTGCACCTCGTTTGAATTCGATGGTTCCCTCTCACCACCAGCGATAACATCCAATTTCTCGATTGTGAGAACTGTTGCTATCACATTCACCAAAAAATCTTCAAGTCACTTTATTTTCCAAAGCAAGGAATGGATTTTACTTATTTTATAATTTACAACATCTTGAATTCTAGTTATTTTCATATAGGTTTCCCTAAAGGCTTTAAGGAGCATTGAGTTTATGATGTTTTCCACACCATTGACAGCATTTTCCATTTATCTGCTTTAGTTTTGACTGATTACATTTCATAAATCCATTTGATCGCTTGTCAACTTCTTTGTTGAAGATTGCTTGATTTTCTTTTAAAGCATTTTTCCATTGCTCATGTTGGCCTCCTGTTTTATGTTTTCAGCTGTCCTACACATCAATGTATGCTCCAAACATTCTCTCTCAGAGAATGATCTGATATTCCAAAGAGTATTCTGTCCTTCATTGTTGTGTCTATCGACTCATCAAAGTCACATGTTTCACTGCAAAACTTTAATTAGGCTTCACACTAATCCAAACCTCTCACACTTTTCTGCGTACATATCAATTCTGTACTTTCCTTTGCTGAATTTTCACAACATCGGAGAGCCTCTCCACTATGATGAAAATGGTTCCAAAGATCCAAATCCAACAGTCCTTCCCCTAACATGGTAATTACTGGTTGTGCAGGGGGAAGTAATGCGGGCTGGTTCTAAATCCTCACCTATAGCTAACTACAGAGTTAACTGCTCATATAAAACAGTAGTGTCCTCAGTCACATCTGATTTTTGTCGGCCAGGGGTAGGAAACACAGATTATACTCGATAGAAACAGACCTAACCTTTGCAGCATTGCTTGCATAGCTGAAGGACCATTTTGGAAATAGGCTTGAGGCACTCTTTCACAGAATTAAGTTGCTCTTTTCAGAGTGTTAAAAATAAATATGAATACATATAAAAAAGTGCTTCCACTCAAAGACAGCTGTCAACAAAGCTGTCAGAGGAACTATCAAAAGAGCTGTCGGCATTTTAAAAATCCTACAATTTAAATATTTGAAAGAATAAACTAGCTGGAATGTTTAAAAATGCTTGCTATTTCAATCTGTCTGTTGATATAAGCTTGGATTTTAGCATTCCAGGATTAGATTGAATGACCAACTTCACAACCTTCTCTTGCCACAGTGGGGTACCTGCTGCATCACAGTTTCATTGATAATGCCAAGTGATTATGAACTATTTGAAGTGGGACTATTAAATCTAGTTTTTGAATAATAAGTGATTAAATGTACTGAATGGTTTATCACTTTATTTTAAATAGTGAATTTATGAATAGATACTTAGAACTTTAATTTAGCCCCCATCAGTGTTGCCTCTGAAATCTGCACAGGGTGGATTTTGGGTGATGTGGCATATCCTTCATCCCTCTGAGATTTCTGCACTCCCTTAGTTCTAGCCTCTTGTGCATCCCCAGTTTTAATGGCTCCACTGATGGTGGTTGTGCTGTCAGACACCTTTGCTCCAAGTTTCTAAATTCACTCCATGTACTGCTCCACCTCACTTTTCCTCTTGAATATACTCCTCAAAATCTATGTTTTTGACAAAGCTTTTTATCTGACATCTCCTTACGTGACTGAGTGTTGTGTTTAATTTATAATGTTTTGGTAAAGGGCCTTGGAATTTTTTATTGCAATAAAGCTGCCGTATAAATAAGTTAATGATTAAGGATGGTATTAACACCAGAGAGAGAGAGAGAGCGCACCTAACAAGAAACCAGGATATGGAAAGCATGAATACACTTGTTGGAGTGGTGTATATGTGCCCAGCAGTAACCACGTGGGAGGAGGGAGTACAGAGGAAGAAATAATGTGAATTGTCAAAAATATACGGTGATAACTTTAATCCACATGATGATTAGAAATAATAGATAGAGTCAGAGATGTACAGCACAGAAACAGATCCTTCGGTCCAACTCATTCATGCCAAACAGATATCCTAAATAAACCTAGTCCCATTTACCAGCATTTCACCCATATCTCTCTAAACCCTCCCCATTCATATGTCCATCCAGATACCTTTTAAATGTTGTCATTGTTCCAGCCTCCACCACTTCCTCTGGCAGCTTATTCCATACACGCACCACCCTCTGAACTCCAATGTCCAGATACTCGAAACCAAACAGCTGAGGCAGTCAGCTGTGCAGGTTCACTGCTGGGTCAGACAGCTGTGCAGGTTCACTGCTGGGTCTGAGACCTGTGCAGGCTTACTGCTCCATTTGTTTCACTTGCTTCACTTCCCACGCGGTCCCTGTCTTTGTCTCTCTTCCTTTTTAAAGTGCCATTGTTTAGATTTTATTTTTAACCAAAATTTCAAAACAACCTAACAGTTTAAAGAACAGTAATTACTGTTCCTAGAATTCGAGGAAATCAGCTCCAACACTGAAAATAGTTCAAAGAAGGAGTAGCTCTTACAGCCACAACACTTTCTCATCCCCCATCTTGGACTATCCAGAATCCAATTTAACAAAGAAAGCCTCAATCAGGAGATTATAAAATATTTTCAAGATAGTTTCTTACAACTGCATATTCTGGAGCCAACCAGAATGCAGGCTATAATAGGCGTGGTATTGTGCATTGAGATAAGATTATTACTTACTTCGTTATGAAGGCATTGTGAAGAAGCAACCACCGTAATATGGCTGAATTTCACATTCAGCTTGAGAGAGGCAAGAGTAGGCCCAGGATTAGTGGTTAAACAAGGGCATGTATGAGGGTGTGAAAGCAGAGCTGGATAAAAATAAACTGTCAAGTTAGGTTGATCAAGATACGTTGGTAGACATTTAAAAGAATATTTCAGAATACAAAAAAAAATGATCATTTCTAATGAGAACATAATTCCATGGTTAACTGAAAACATTAAATGTATTATCAAAGATAAAGAAAAAGGATAATGCAAAGATAGTTAGCAGGTCAAAGGATTAGACTAAATATAATGAACAGTAAAATAATATGGAGGGAAAAATATAGTATGAGAGAAAGCTAGCTCGAACTTTAAAAACAGACAGCACGACATGCTACAGGCACTTTAAAAATGAAAATCATGAACAAAATGAGCACTGATCCTATAGAAAGTAAGCCAGGGGAATCGATAATGGAAAATAAAGAGATGGCAGAAGAATTGAACAGGTATAATGAATGGAATTTTCCATTTTTAACTTAAAGCTCTGAGCATAATGACATCTGTCATTGCCTGATGTGAGAGTTATCCCATGGAATTACGTGCTTTTTGGTTAATTATCTATGCAAACAAGATGCTGCACAACTTACTCAGTGAATTATGTTGTGAGTGAGTCGGAGATTCTCGTCACTGGTGAGACTTCTGGGTTTGGAGGTTCCGATGCCATAGTTAAAAGGCAAGTGGACTCCAGCAATCCTTGCAAACCAGGATCTTCCCCTTCAGCCTTTGGTGGCCACTCCTAGTTTCCCAGTGACCAATGGTTTCCCAGTTTGTAGCAGTTGGATGGGGTCACTGACAGAATACTCACCCTCTGTGCAGATGACTGCATCAGTAGGCCATCCCACCAGAGCTAATCAGCGAGGGCAGAGTTCACAGCATGGGTCAGTGCCACTGCTCCTCACAAAAGGTCACTGCCTGATGATAGAGGCCACAGTCTGGTGCCCTCTGAGCTAGCACCACTTCTGAGGAGGAATACGGAGAACCTTCACAGGATGAACCAGCAAGGCGCTCAGCTGCAGCCCCCAACCCCCCCACCCCCCCCACACCTGCCCCAGCACACAGACAGTCACCCTCAGAGCATGCATTAACTAGAAAAACCTGCTGAGCATGTCACTGGAATGTATCAGCTCCAAAGGAGGAAAAATGCCTGTGGTTTCAGACACTTAAGAGTACTGGCGGAAACCAGGCCCTTCCTCAGTTCAATAGAGAAGATGTGCTTCTGTGCTTGACCAGAAGGTCAACCAGTAGAGATTGGCAGGGGAGTCTGAACTCCATCTCTTTTGCTACTTACTGCTCCCACTTTGGCTTCTGCTGATTTTTGATCACTCTGATTTGACACTGAATCGTAACTTTCAGGCTCTGCCTGCGACCCATGAATCAGTTCCCATTCTTCATGCCTCGTATAGTCTATTACTCCCTGGACCTCAATAATCCTTCCCCCTCATCCCCAATTCAAGTCAGCCCTTTGTGTCTGCCATACCCCTGAACTCCCTGAATATCAACACGACAATGCTGTAGTGGCCCTACACCTTCCTCACATCAAGGCCAGAGCGATCTCGGCTTGCTTTGACCCACTATCCCTTCAAGGTCCAATCTCAGTCTGCACAAATCCCCTGTAACAATCCCTCAGCCATTGGGAACAAGCAGGCCAAGCTGCCTATGGCCTCAACAGAACTCCGACAGAGTGGAAACAGGCCATTTGGCCCAACAAGTCCACACTGACCCTCCAAAGAGTTACCCACCAAGAACCATTCCCCTAACGCTCTACATTTACTCCGACTACATTTAAACCACACATCCCTGAACACAATGAGCAATTTAGCATGGGCAATTCACCTAAACTGCACATCTTTGGACTGTGTGAGGAAACTGGAGCATTCAGAGGAAACCCACGCAGACACGGGGAGAATGTGCAAACTCCACACAGACAGTCGCCCGAGGCTGGGATCAAACCCAGGTCCCTGGCAGCAGTAATGCCATGGACTGGCCCTAAAAACTTCAGATTATCTATGACCCCAACCCACTGACTGACCATGGCCCATCTCATGGACAGAGTTAGCGGGTCTGCTTTGACATGGGCTGAGTGTTCAAGACCACCACAATGGACTGACCAGTAAGGCCGTGGCTGCCTTTTCTTGACTGCTAGGACAATCCCTGGGCTACAATGGCATGGATTCTGTGATCCGTGTTGGACCAACTCTCTGACCAGCCACATGCTCATTGGCAATTTCTCGACAGATAGTCGTCAGAACCATCAGAACTAGATCTACCAGAGGATGAGGAGGGAAACCCATGGAAGAGTTGCCTAACATCTCGACTAGACAACAGGATGCTGCTTCCATCATTTTAACAAGACCAAAACGGTCCTTTCCAACAGCCTGCTTGTCCACTGGATCTGTGACACATCTCCAACTGTCACGTTGGGTCATAAGGATATAGAAAATAGGAACAGGAGTAGGCCATTCAGCCCTTTGAGCCTCTGACATTCAATGTGATCATGGCTGATCAGCCAACTCAGTCCTCTGTTCCCACTTTCTCCTTATACCCTTGATCACATTAGCCCTCAGAAATAAATCAAACTCCTTCTTCAAAACATTCCATGCTTTGGCCTTGACCTCTTTTAGTGGTAGACGGTTCCACAGGCTCACCACTCTCTGGATGAAGAAATTTCTCTTCACGGTTATATATTTTATCTAATTAAGTACCGTATTGTATCTAAGCAGCAGCTTCTTAAACTCAATAAACTATCAGAAAATTGCTAGAGATCATCCAATGCCAATGTTAGGTCAATGTGATTGCAAACTCCATAAAATCCGTAGCTGTCCACTCCTCAACCACCAGCAGCGCAGGACGAGAACTGGACTCAACGTGGCGATCCTCCTGACTGACAGGAGATCACACTGTTCTCATGGAGCAGAAATCTTCCTTTCCTGTTCACACATCATCATGCTTTTTCAGGTAGATGCAATATGTTTGCCACATCAGCTGCTTGCACATACACACCTCTACGCAACACTGCGCCACGATTTTCACATTTAACCTCTGCTGTTTCCTCCAGCCACCAGCTGCCTGTCATTCCTTCCCTGCTGCAAAGTGAAAACTGCGAGAGAGAAGCTGCTGCCTGCAAATGTATGACCCGGGAATCAGTGTCTTGCCATTGCCCAGCTGGGTGTAAGGATGGTCCAGGTAGGCAGCATGTCTCGTCGCCCATTGCAGTGGCTCCATCTGAAGTGAAGGAACATTGCTGCGTCAGGGGTGTACTCACCGAGCCTGGGGGCACAGGACCCAACTCAATGGATACTCCGTTGGTTTACCAGGCAAGTTTTAAAGCCTTGAACATCTCGAATCAATGGGAAGGTGAAGTAGGATAAATTCAGTGAGTAGGATAATTAATAAGATGAAAATCAGAGGCCTTTTGCCACCTGAAGAGGAACACTGATCTAACCAGCTGAGTGGGAGGAATTAACTGTTTAACTCAATGGCAAGAATCTGACTTCAGTATGCTCTCCATATTAATTCATCATGTTTACCATTATTCTCTAAACCCCAGGGAAGGGAAAATGTCACCCTTTAATTCAGTCTTCACTGTAGAGAATACAAGTAACATCCAAGAAATATCTGTAATTAAGGAGATAGAAGGGAGGGAAGGAGAAACTCAAGCAAATTACAATCACCAGTGACGAGAGCAATTTGAGTCATTACAGTCTTCACGCCAGGGTTTAATGAAGCAGCTAGGTTATAGTTGATGAAGAAGGGTCACTGGACTTGAAACGTTAACTCTGCTTTCTCTCCCCAGATGCTGACAGACCTGTTGAGTTTCACCAGCAATTTCTGATTTTTGTTTCTGATCTTTAGCATCCGCTGTTCTTTGTTTAATGATGAATTGCTTCTAATGCTCGCTAAATTTGGGGAAGATTCAGTTACATTGGAAAATAGCAAATGTAATTCCTTTATTTAAAAAGAGAGGGAATCAGAAAGCCAGAAATAGCGAAGATGTTAGAAGCTATTATTAAGGACATTACAGCAGGGCACTTGGATAAAATCAAAAGGTAACAGGCAGAGGTAGAGTTCAATATAACCTTTTTGCTGCCACCCTTCTAATCTTGCTAAACCATCCTTCTAATTCTCTTCCAGTCATCTAATTTATCCCTAACATTAATTAATGTTCCTGAAGGCAAACCACATTTAGTTAAAAGCTATGTAATGCTCTTTCAAAAGGACAGCCTTTTGGTGATCTAACATAGCCTATCATACTTTAAGTCTTCTTCTGAGGCAGAAATCTATAGCCTGGGAAAGTATGGCAGTAGTCCCACCTGAAAAGTTCGCAAAAATATAATGCCTCTCATGACCACTAGATGTCTCAGAGCACTTATCAGCCCATGAAATGCTTCTGAAGCAATGTCACTAATGTGATTGCCAAGTGCTGGAGAATGGGATCCACATGGTGAGGTGGTTGTTTTTGGCCAGTGCAGACTCGATGGGCCAAAGGGCGCTTTTCTATGCTGTAGATCTCTATTACTCTAATACAGGAAACACAGCAGCTGACTTGCACAGAACAACTACCACAAACAGAAATGTGATCATGACTGATCAGTTTTTTTTGTGATACTGATTGAGGTTGAGATACTTGGGATTCTCTACTGCTCTTCTTCAAGCTAGAATCAATGTGAAGCAAGTCGATGGGCCCTCGATTTAAAGCTGGCACCTCCAATTGAGCAGTACCCCCTTAGTATTGCACTGGAGTATCAACCTTAACATTGGCACTCAAGACTTGGAGCAGAAATTGAACCCAGAAGAAGATTTTGTTTTTACCAACTGTGCCAGGGCACCTGCAAACCAGCCTATGCTGTTTTCAAGAATCATGTTAACTACTTACCCTTTGTCAATAATAAAATTATTTTGATATCCCACAAGTAAAGCACTATATTTACCCAAGAGACTTAATCATTTCAATAAACACAGTGGCTCAGTGATTAGCACTGCTGCTTCACAGTGCCAGGAACCCAGGTTCGATTCCAGCCTCATGCAACTGTATGGAGTTTGTATGTTCTCCCCGTGTCTGCGTGGGTTTCCTCCGGGTGTTCCAGTTTCCTCCCACAATCCAAAGATGTGCAGGTTAGGTGAAGTGGGCATGCTAAACTGCTCATTGTGTTCAGGGATGTGTAGGTTAGTTACATTGGTCAGAGGTGATAATAGGTTAGGGGAATAGGTCTGGGTGTGTTAATCCTCAGAGGGTCAGTGTTGACTTGTTGGGCCAAAGGGCCTGTTTCCACACTGTAGGGATTCTGTGATTCTAAGTCAGTGTGGTACATGGAAGCCAAGGAGGCGAAGTATCTCATCTGGGTGAATTTAACTCCAAACCTGCCTTTATTTAAATATCAAGTAGGTTTACATATGCTTCCCCACTAATCTCCAGTCCAGTTTCAAACAACATGTAACCCAGCAGTCACATAGAAAAGGCTGGTATCACTGCTTATCAAACCAACTCAAACTGCTAGCCTTAGCTGTCTGATATATAAAAGCTCTGCTCTTGATTATGCAGGAATGTCACTTGGCCAAAGTGCATACCACACACACAACTACATCAAATTAAGTTTGTGACACTGGATACTGATAGAAGTGAACATTTTCTGCAAAGATTACAATCTGAAAAAACAAAATCGATATTCGTACAACAAGCAGAGACACTATAACATGGATTGCATCCCATTACACTGGTCAGTCATGGCCAACTCTTTGAAAATAAAAGCTTTTCTGTTTGTCAATAGTCTGACTGGGTTCTGAGAGAGGGGAAAATTGCATTCATTTCCCACTGAAACCACTCTTCAAATATTGTATTAGCAAGAAAAATCTATCTGCCAATTCATAATAATTTTAGCCATGTAGCATATGGGAATGATTTTTAATATTTGCTGAAAAATGTCTAATACATATACAATACTTCTATCCCTAAGTTTCAGAGTATGAGAGTGCAAAGCCTCTTTCAATTATTGCAAATTTAATGAATCATTTAAATTGTTCTACACCGAAAACTTATAAAGCAGACTTTTCTCCATTTGCCAATATATATGGCTCAAATAACTTCTGTTGAAGTGCTTTACAGGCATTGCAAATTAATATTAATTAAATGAAACCCCAGATTTTATCATCATCCTGCAGCAATCAACTCACAATCCTTTACTGTTGAAACACTGCTCTTACGTCATACTGTGCTTTAGATTAAACCAATGTACCAGTGATCTTATATGGTTACAACGAAAAGACATTATGAGGAGGATTTTGGAACTTTTAAAAATAATCAAGATGGGAGACCATTTCAGGTCCCACTCCATAACAGCTGTCAGCGCAACAGTGAATTGACAGCCTGCCTCTGTGTACCTTGTCCAGCTAAGGGCATCAAGTGGCTTTCCAAGGCGACCAGAAGTAGGTGTTGGCATTGCAGGATGGACCATCCCTCCAGAGGGTGGCATATCATCGTGTACATTGATGGCTGTGGAAATTGAATATTTCCCACAGGTTCTGCAGGTTAGCTCCCCTCCAGCAGAGAGCTTCTCGCGGTGAGGTGAAGCATTGCAGCAAGAACATTGGATCGGGAGCAGTGTTGGGGTGATGATGCAGCCCTGCTTGACACTGGCCTGAATGGGAAGTGGGTCAGTGGTGGAGCCATTTCTCACAACTTCCACATCATCACGGAGCAGGCAAAGGATAGTGACAAACTTCATGGTGCAACTAAAGCAGAGACGGTCGCTCCATAATGCTTCCTAATTGATGGCGTCAAAGGCTGTTGTAAGATCAAAGAAGGCCCATGTACAGGGGGAGGTTATGTTCTCCGCATTTCTCCTGCAGCTGTTGCGCAGTGAAAATTTGGTCTGTTGTGCCCCTCTGTGGCCTGAAGCCACACTGTGATTCTGGGAGAAGTTCCTCAGCCATAGGGAGGAGAGGGTTGAGGAGGACCATGGTGATAGCTTTTCCAAAGGTCAACAAGCAGGGACATTCCACTGTAATTACCACAGATGGACTTGTTCCATTTTTGAAATTTACTCATGACTGTGGCATCTCAGAGCTCCCTTGAAGTGTCATTGAGCTGCAGTACGCAAATGATGCTTGTGTACGTGCACTCACAAGGGACATATTCCAGACCGTCGTCAGCAACTTTACAGAGGCCTATGACAGCATGGGTCTCACTCGAAACATCCACAAGACAAAGGTCCTTTACCAACCTGGCCTGGCACGATGGAGCAAACTCTAGATCATCAAGGTGCATAGGGAGGCCTTAGAGAAAGGTAACCACTTTCAATACCTTGGAATAGTCCTGTTGGACCAAGCAGCTGTTGATGAAGAGATCCAGCATCACCTTCAGTGTGCTAGCGGAGTCTTCGGCTGCCTGAGGAAAAGGACAACATCAGATCTGACACCAAGCTCATGGTTTACAAAGCTGTGGTGGTTCCCACCCTCCTATACGGCTCTGAAATATGGACTGTCTACAGCAGACACCTCTGGGCACTGGAGCAGTACCACCAATGCTGCCTGCATAAGATCCTGCAAATCCACTAGGAAGAAAGATGCACCAATACCAGCAACCTCAACCAGGCCAACATCCCCAGCATGGAGGTGCTGACCTCCCCCTTGATTGGCTATCATGGGCTGGGTATGTCATCTGCATGCCTGACACGAGACTCCCCAAACAGGTGCTCAATACCCAGCTTTGAGATGGCAGGCAAGCCCCAGGTGGACAGAGGCTTACAGAGGATACTGGTGGTGAAGTGTAGCATTCCCACCCACACCTGGGAATCACTGGCACAAGACCATCCAATGTGGAAGAGGAGGAGCATCCAGGAAGGCATCGAGCACCTCGAGGCTTGCCTTCAGAAAAAAATGAAAGCCAGGCACAAACAGCAGAAGGAGCGTGCTGCCACACCAATGCCCCACCCACCCCTTCCTGCCCCGAGGGTAACAGAGCCTGTGGTAGCTGCATCAGTCTGCACCCCGAGAGTGTAAGAGAGTCATCCTCACCTGTGAGGGAGTGCCGATGATGATGATGAGTGATGCAGCAATGGCTGTGGCTCTGGGGCAGAAGGAAGAAAGTGAATCAAGAGGCGGCCTCTCTATCCCCCAGCAGGTCAACCAGCAGCAAGCTATTTCCAAGTTCACGCTGGACTCAGGTGGTCTGCCTGCTATTGCCGGATCCTGCTGGGATCTCCAAACTGCAACCAACTGGACAGTCCCACATACAAAGTGGCTGTTCACGGCTGCTCTCTAAGGTAGCTGTTGACTTTGCACCCTCACCTCCAGCAAAACAGGAACACAGTTAACCAACTCACCCAAGGGATCTTCCCATCTTTCGAATTCTCTTCTCAGTCCCAACTTCCAGACTCACCCAACCCACAGTCCAGTACTGGGAAGATTCCAAGAGCAGAGTAAGAAGTTTTTAACTCTTAATTTGGGTGGCAGTATACCTGAATTGTGACTGTTTGACAGACTGCGTATCTGAAATGGAAAGTTTTCTGTTCCTCAGTGTAGGGTTCAATTGGTCCGTGTTTGACAACGAGATTCTTATGCTCATGGTGCTTGATTGGTTCGGCCTGGCAGAGGATTCCGAGAAAAGCAAAGAAACAGCTGGTACTCACTGCTCTTCCAATAATAAATAAACTAGAATAAAACCTGTTACACATGTTAAAACTAAGAGCAATGGTACTTCGAGCTGTGATAATGAATACTACAAATATAAATATAAAACAAAACTCAGTATTAACAGCCCACATCTATAAATTTAAAAAGTTTTGTGAGGATTGTATTATCAGGATGATCCATGTTCTTCCGACTATTTGTTAGGTTTAGCGTCCAGTAACAACAGCGAGCATCTATTACCACACAATAATACTTCTAACAACAGACACAATCATCTTCCTTTCCATTGACAGAAATGCTTTTGGCAGGATCAATGTGCCCAGTTGAATCTTTGTGAGCGTGATATAAACTATAATTGAGGCACTTCACACAGCAGAGATGAACTGAGTTGTGGAAGTGATACTGACCAGAAAGGAAACAGTATCTGGAACCCTACACTCCACTTGTTTGCTCGAGAGTGAACCTGGGAGGAACCTGCCAGCTGGGTTAATGCCATGACCTTCAGGAGATGGAAGGATGTCAATAACCCCCCAAGCAGAAGTTAGCTTTTAATCAATAGACAATCAAGAGTACATGTTGTGGGAAAAAAGTATGTACTTTAACAGGAAGAGTCAGGAGGAGTGTAACAGAGCTGAAATGGTGGGTCTGGCAGTAACTACAGTAAATATCTTCCATCCTGCTTTCTTACTTTCCCATGTGTTATGCCAAAAAATAAGTCTAGTCTGGAAGAAAAAATGGGATCATTAATTGATATTGTGTGTTTTGTAGTACAATGCACATGCACAAGCAATGCTTTGATTCCTCATGTGGTAATTGGGAGTACATTTTGTTGCCATTGGATCATCTGGAATACAGTCTCACAACCACTGCAGCAATAGACAATAGCACAGAAACAGAGATACATGTACATCTATGAAACTACTAGTACATATTACTTAGCAATTCTGGCAAACTGCTAAACGTGACTCAGAAAGGTCATTACAGGTTTGCGGATTTCCTTAGGATAATTGTGAGGCTTCACATAAACATCATAAGGACATAAAAATAGGAGTAGGCACAGACCACACAGGTCACCAGGGCCTGCTCGGCCATTCAATCCTATCATAGCTGATTTTGGGCTTCCATTTCACTCTCCCACCCAGTTTCTGAATCCCCCGAGTCCCTGGAACATCAAACTTCTTTCTCAGTCTTAAACATATTCAACAATTGAGGATCTATATTCCTCTGGAGTAGAGAATACCAATGATTCATAACCCTCTGAGTGAGGGAATTCTGACTTGTCTCATTCCTGAATGGATTGTGGGTATTTACGGAACAAGCTTTGGACTCCCACGTAAGGCCACCCAGGTCAGATCACCCATTGTGACATTCCTTACTAGTTGGAGACTCCCCAAAGGAGATTGTGAATGAATTGACAAAATTTCCAGGCTACCGCAACTCTTTACAGCAAGCAATGCCATCCATTCCATCTGTATTAAGGACTAATGTTGGTGCATCCATTTCTAGAGAGTTTAGACAATCATCTGAGCAGGGAGAATTGGGATACATCACAACATCAGAGTGAGCAGACGTATGGACTGATAGGGATCTGTGAATAGGAAGCTCCTGGTGCGGGTTTTGTATTACGTATGTCGGCCTGCCATAGATACAGGAATCATTGTGTCAGCTGTTGACTTTATTGCAATGGGAGGGAACACACACTGTCCCACATCAATTCGCACAATATCCTAACTCAGGGATGAAATCTTGGTTCTCATTGGATCAGAGATTCTTGTGCGTGGGTTTACTTAATGTTAGGAGATGTGGGGTTTTATGTCCATTGCAAATGTCTTACATCATACTATGTGAACTTTATAGGGCAAATGAACAGAATTACTCAGCACCATCAATGCAAGTTATAGTTACATAATCATATATATAATAAGAACATATGGCTTTACCCTCACTGCAGTGAGTCATCTTAATGCAAACAGCATCTAATATCTGCATCTTGATCTTCATTTCAGATAAAACCCCTCTCTCTCCTGTCCCCTTTTTTCAAAGCCTTTTAATGACTACTTATTTACCATCTACTTCTTGAAAACCTGAATGCCTCTGTTGGGTCCTCAAAGGACATATGACCTACACCTGCTTCTATAGATGCTGTTCTTCAGTTTGATTCATTTCTGATTTGACAAATTCTTCACAAAACAGTTTTATCTCCATGATGTTGGGATATTGAAGTATTGTTGGGCAACTAGTGTCTGTCTATTGTTTAAAAATCAAGAGGGTGCACTGTGACAAGAAGCCTCATCCACCTGATGCTGTCGACAGAAACCTAATGCATGGAAATGGTGGCTGGATACTTTGCCTGTGACGATTAACAGGCCAAATATTATGGACTGTAAGTTCTCTAACAACATAGTTCACATGCACACAGTGATCTGCCACTATGGTTTCAAAGTACAACATTTGCACTTGATGCGGCAATGTTTATGTCAGCTCTTATAACATAAAAATTGTACATGAGTAACATTGCAGTGGGAGATTTAATAGACTTTTATTTTCAGCTTCTGATATCTACACAAACTACTGAGGCACCTCAGTAGCTGGGTTAGTATTAAGGTGCCCGGTTACAAACAGGAGCTGGTTTTCATCGGCATGTCATGCTTCAGGTAGCCGCAGTTAAGATGGAGTCTGAGGTCTTTATACCCTCAGGTCACATGCTGTGATGTACTGACGATATCATGACTACATCTCTTAAGGGTTTACTGCATACTAACTGTGAGACGTTACACAACACCTAGAATTATAGCATCTTAACGTACAAGAAGAGGACTTTTGGCCCATCGTGCCTATGCTGGTTCCTTGAAACAGTGATCTAATTAGTCCAACTCCCGTGAGCTTTCTCCATTCTTTTATTCTTCAAGTCTACCTAAAATTCCTTGAGAAAACTGTTATAGAATACACTTCAAGCACACGCTTGGGAAACATTTTATGACGACATAATTGTTAGCAATTCAGTGCAAATGGGAGCCCTTTTACTCTATTCCATCACACTGGCTACTCTGGAATGGACACAAGCAGCAGCAACATGGGAGCACTGTCATCTTCAAATCAAATTTGCACAAACTTGGAATTTCTATATTTCACTTCAGGACTACAGGTTAAATTAATGTCGATTGCATTACGGCCCTTGCATTTTTGTCTAACAACACACAGCCCCACAGGTAACAATGGGAGGAATGATCCATTAACATGTTCCTTTACAGCACATTGAATTGAAGGATAAATGGCAGACGGGTCACGGGGAGAACTCCCTAAACTCTTTTATGAGCAGGTAGGACATAGAATCCTTACAGTGTGGAAGCAGGCCATTTGGCACATCGAGTCCACAATGACCCTTTGGAGAGCATCCCATCCAGACCCTCTCCCCGCACCTCCCTCCCCACCCCCACCCCCTCTTGCTCTGCATTTGCCATGGTTAATCCACCCAGCCTACACATCTTTGGACAATGGGTAAAAGTCCACCCAGACATGGGGACAATGTGCAAACTCCACACGGTCACCTGGGTCCCTGGTGCTGTGAGGCAGCAGTGCTAAACACTGAGCCACCGTGCCGCCACAAACACTGTTCTGAAGAAGTCACACATTCGGTTCAAAACATTAGATTCTCTTCCTGTCTTTATAGATCCTGCCAGATTTGCTGAGTATTTCCAGCACTTTCTGTTTTATTATAGACAGAAGGTTGATTGGCTTAATATATGAGAACGGAAAAGCAAGCTTAATTATGTGCTGACGCCCGAAATTTTATCAATCAAAGCTGGTGCTTTTTCAATTCTGGGTCACAACTCTGGGTACCCGAACATCTTTGAGAGATTTGAGCGATTCTAAAGCCCCAATCCACTCCATCAACAAAACGATACGCAGTCAATAAATACAACTTTACCAGCAACACCAACAACAAATGAAAAATGCAGGTCTACACCTCAGTTATAACCGCGTATCTTTACATTTGTGTATATTTATACCTTTAAACTACACTTCTCATACAATATCACGAGATAATGAATTAGCCAAATAATACGGAAAATGCTCATGAATGACAGACTTTACAAGATCAGTGCTGCTCCACTCCAACCAGCACTCCAGGTTATTGACTCACTGTTTGCAGCTATGGAAAGCTTTTCTGTTCATTTGCACTTGCAGTCAATGGGATTTCCTTAAACATTACTCCTTACGAACAAATTACATTTGTTTGTACAGCTGATGTACGTGAAAATGCATATTTTTTCCACATGGACCTGCTGTCTGTATTCCTGTACTTCTTCAAAGATTTACTCAGTTGAGGTACTCTCCAAAAATCTGGAAGCTATTTTCCGCCTGTATGCAATTAGTTCCAAAGTTAAAACTGAATAGATACAAAGGAACCAAAATCAGCTTTTTACATCTGTATCAGTTAACCCTGACAAGATGAATTTGGCTAAGACTATGACATTCACCACACCACTCCAGTACAAAGATAGCTGGGTGATAAAGTGTATTGGACTGGTAAACATGCCGTATGACAGACAAGGGAGCTGATGTCCGCATATGGGAAGAAATGCTTCCTTTACTATGATGTAAATTTCTTCTTTAGTGCTCCCAGTACAGTGCTTAGCATGTTGGGCCAGCAGACCGACACCTGAATTCACAATATAGGCTCCTAGTCTAGGGCTCTTGTGGTGCAATAGCAGTATTCCTGCCTCTGCACAAAGAGGCCCAAGTTCAAGTTCAAAATCAAGCCTGAGAAAGTTGTTGAGGAAAATATCTATGATTTCCCCTTGGATCTCAGCAACAGGAATGTGGGAAGACACATCTTTACCTCAGTGAATAAAAAAGCACATTTTCAAATGGTGTCCAGAGTAATTCATCCTCCATAACGTCTGAGAAACTGCATTGCTCTTTTGACCTTCCATTGGCCAGGTATTTATTGGCTCTGGCATTAGGAGCGAGAGAGGTTAGTGGTCTTCACTTACCATACACTCAACCTTTTTATTCCCAATGTTATCATGTTGGGCTTGCTGACCAATGTCGATACGGGGTCTGTAAAGAAACCCTTTTTTTTAACAGGATTACACTGCACCGCAGGAGGCCATAGTGCCCATTGTGCAGACAATCCTAATGAGCATCTCACCTAGTGTCATTCCTGCCCCTCACCTGAACCCTCTGTCTTACCCCATAACTCTGCTCATTATGCCTTTCCAGATAACAGTTTCATTCCCTTGGAATGGCTCAACTGAATCTGCCTCCACTTCATTCACAGGTAATGCTCTGGAAATGTTAACCATTCACTGCCTGAAAAGGTTTTTGCCCATGTTGTTTTTGCTTTTTTGGCCAATTACTTTAAACTTGTGCCTTCTCATTCTCAATCCTCTCACAAATGGGAACAGTCTCTCCCTGTCCACTTTGTGCTGACATCTCGATTTTGAATACCTTGAGGAATAGTCCTCTCAGCCTTCTCTTCTCCAAGGAAAATAGTCCCGAATTCTCCTGGAGCTTGGAAAACATTCTGGTGAAGTCTTTCTGCACCCTTCTCTGACGCCTTCATATCTTTCCGAAGTGTGACACCCAGAATTGGATACTCCAGCAAAAGCTGAGCTAGTTTCTCACACCAGTTCAAGGTAAGCTCCTAGTTCTTATATCTCATGGCCATATTGGATACTATATTCTTCATTACCTGCTCTCTAAAATGCCCTGCCACTTTTCTTTGACTTACAGTCACACTGTCATTGAGATGTACAGCACGGAGATACACCCTTTGGTCCAACTCATCCACGCCCACCAAATATCTTAAATTAATCTCATCCCATTGTCAGCATTTGGCCCATGTCCCTCTGAACCCTTCCTATTCATATACCCATCCTGATTCCTTTTAAATGTTGCAATTGTACCAGCCTCCACTACTTCCTCTGGCAGCTCATTCCATACACGCACCACCCTCTGTGTGAAAAGGTTGCGCTTAGGTCCCTTTTAAATCTTTCCCCTCTCACCCTAAACCTCTGTTCTCTAGATTAGATTCTCTACCGTATGGAAACAGGCCCTTCAGCCCAACAAGTCCACGCTGACCCTCCAAAGATTAACCCACCCAGACCCAGTCCCCTACGCTATATTCACCCCTGACTAATGTACCTATGGGCAATTTAGCATGGCCAATTCACCCTGACCTGCACATCTTTGGACTGTGGGGGGAAAGCAGAGCACCCGGAGGAAACCCATGCAGATACAGGAGAATGTGCAAACTCCACACAGACAGTTGCCTGAGGTGGGAATCAAACCCGGGTCCCTAGCGCTGCGAGGTAGCAGTGTTAACCAATGAGCCACCATACCACCCATGGTTCTGAACGCTAGCTCTGGACTCCTCAGGCAAAAGAACTTGTCTATTTACCCTATCTATATCCATGTATTTCTGTTCCTGCATCCCTTCTAGAAACGTACCTTTTATTTTATGTTGTCTCTCTATGTTCTTCCAACCACAAAGAATCACTTCACATTTCTCCAAATTGAATAACACCCACCACTTCTTTGCCCTCTCCACCAAATTGTCTAGCCTTATGAAATTGTACAGTATCCTTCTCAGAGGTCTTCCAAGTTCCGTATCATTTATACATTTTCAAATGAAAGAATAAAGGTGAGGAAACACAACAGTAATTACGTGCAAAAGGTGCGAGACGAGACAGGAACAGTGTCACAGGGATCAGTGCTTAAAGACCTCTTGTTTCCTATCTACGTTAATGAGTAAATATTGAAACCACCTGGAAACTGGTCAAAGCTGTGATGTAGTGAAAATGCCATTAGACATGGGAATCCAAAGATCCTAATGTGCCAGGGTCATGTGCATAAAGCCTACTATGGCAGATGGTGACCTTTGAGTCACAGGAATGCCCTCTGGAGTGGCCTAGCAAGCCACTGTGTTGAAGCACAACAAATGCTGGCTCAGGCACTGTGCCCATGAACTCTTTTTAAAAAAAGTTTACTGATGACAGCAAAATAAAGACAACGGTTTTAGAGGGAAGGGACAACCAAGGGTGTAAGAGCCCTGCCCAAGGTATTTTTGTGGCAGGCAGGAAATTAATAGACAGAAAGGTGGCAGGAAGTGGCCCCACACTTTTCCACCTTTGCCTAACTAAGTTCAGGGTAGGAAAGGTGTGGCCAGGGTTCCTGTACCACCTCCAACTGAGGCTGCTAAGTGGGTGATTAATACCCACCTAAAAGCCAATTCAATCACCAGCAGGGTCAGCTTTTGGCATGCAGCCTTTGGAGGAGAGGCGGCCATTGTTGTCAGATACTGGTGATTGATAGAGGGACCAAGTATCAGGAGGAAGAAGGTTGACAGTCTGACAGTCATTTTCCTGCCCTTGCTGTCAACACCACATCGCCCCCCACACTCCTCGGATCCCCTTCCACTGTTATTGATTTGTTCTTTCTTTCTGGTTGGTGCAAACCTGCTCCTGTTGAGCTTCCTCTGATGCATAGCCAGTGGTATCTGTTTGGCCAGAGACTGTCAAGGACAGAATTTCCAACAATGGGGAAGGCCCAGCTAATTGTGAGACCACCACCACCCCCATTCCATTGCGTCCTTTCAGTGCAGCTTAAGTTGTAGAACCCTACTCCTACATTCTGACCAATGCTGTCAGTTCTGAGAGCACTTGATGTGAGGGCAGAAAACTCTCCCATTCTTGGGCAATTTTCTGCTATTTTCTTGGGCTCTGGTTCTTACACCTGAAGGCTAACTGACAGGAGTGCAGGCAATACTCCCTGTGCCCAGAGGGTTGGGGGGGGGGGGGTACCCATACACTAGGACTGAGGTGCATAAAAACTATCAACAAGACTATATTCCAATAATTTTACTTGTGTCCCAGAAGGGCCTGGATTAAAGAGTGGGAATGGCAGCTGGGATCAGCTTAATTATTTCCAAAGTTTGGGCTTTTCCATTCTTATCCAGTTCGATGTCAGTGAGCTGGACTAACAGCAGCCCTGGAACCACTGTTGATTGTTGTAAAAACCCATCTGCTTCACTAATATCTTTTAGAAAAGGAAATTTGAGCTACATGTGGCTCCAGATCCACAGTATTGTGGGTGACTGTTAACCACCTTGTTTGCAATCACGGATAGGCAACATGGACTATCCAAAGCAGCAATGCCTACATGCCATGCATGAAGTAAAATCATTCAATTACAATGGGGGCAACCCCATTTGATATTCTTACCTCACCAAAAAGTATCATCATCCAAGTTTTTAATGGACCCAGCATAAACAGTGGTAAGAGAGTTCTAGATTTCCACAATCCTCTATGTGAAAAAGTACTTTTTGATTTCATCCCAAAAATGGCCCACTTCCAATTCTCCAATTATGCCCCCAAGTTTGCCAGCAGAAAAAAAACCTTCCTGTTTCATATGTACCAGTTCCAAGGCCAGCTCAGCTCTTTTCACTCTCAGACAATTACTTTAAGCTGACTTAAGGAGGGTTTCCACATGTAACAATGTTATCGATTCATCAAAAGCTCTGTAAGTGTTTAGTGTTAAAATAGTTCAATGTTGGTATGTCTGAGTCATTGTCCCCACAGAATAAAGTCATTGATCCTGCCCCTGATAATGTGTTAAACAGAAACCTGCATCAGCCACAGCAAGTCTCCATTTTTCATCAATGCTTTTCTGCGAGCAGGGAACTGTGGAGCATTAGCTGGTGAGTGACCACCCACCATTCTCCTGAGCAAGTGTAAAGTGCCACCAAAGACAAATTACCCTCTAGCTTCAGTTTGATGAAAATTACTACCCCTTGTTTCCCTTGGTTCAGGTTCACTTTGGACTAATTCAAAGAGCAAGTAATTTTTAAAACACAATGCTACAGTGAAATTAGTTCAATCCAGATTGCCTCAAAATGCTTATTACAAATTTCATAGCCCTGCTGAATTGAACCTAAAAAGTAAAAAGCTTGATTTGAAGCAAAGCAGCTTGTAATTTCCAGCTGCCCATGGGCCTGTTTGAACAGACTGAAAATTTCAACGTTAAAATGAACAGACCTGATTACTCATGGGCCAGATAGATCATCCTTGGCAAAGGTCAGCAGACAATTTAGGATGAATGTTTGGACCTACAGTACCCAGGTGAGTCTTGTAACCAGTGGATCCACTGTTCACTCAAATGGGATCCATGGCACGGATACAATCACCTTAGCACTAATCCGAATATCTGGACTGATCTGTCGAGTTGTATACTTTTGGGGAAACATCTACCTTTAACTTGGGAGGGTTGGTACCTTCAATAATCAGATTGTTCAAGGGATAAAGTATCTTGCTTTCAGTAACTGATTCTGTGATCAGGTGGTTCAAAAACAATAGGAAAGAAAAGAATAAACAAGTAGTTAACTGTAGGGGACAGCAGATGTTGCTGAAGCAGAATTTTAGCTTTCAGTTAGAACAAGCTTGCTTCAGGAAACCTTCTCATTTATGCAGAGTTCAACTGAAATCATTGCTAGTAAAAAGGGTGTCTAAGTTTTGAGAACTGAACCTCTCTACTGCGTTGAACTTCTGGGACGGAAGTTGAGAAGAAAGAGAAAGAGCGTTTTAATTGCAAGATTCCAAAGTTAAAGGCTATCAGAACCGGTAGCAATCTGATTTGATGAAGATTCACTAAAGATGCTAGCATTGGGAATATTGAACTGGGAGTCCACAACTAACAAATGGTTAGAGCAGGTCTGAAGCGACAACTTTACTGGACCGCAACATTTCAATGCAACTTTGACACAGTCCTCATATCACGTGGTTAATCTGCAGGTTCTGATTAGTATCTGACATGAGATATCTGAAAAAGGTGCTGAAAGAAATTTGGGATAAGAAGTTCAGTTTAAGGTAAAAGTATGTTCATTGTACTCTTAACATCTGTAAGGTAATTGACTATATAAAATAGAGTGTTCTTATCTATACTATTTGAATTTTGTGCAGTCAAATTATTTAGAATTTAACAGTGAACCTCTGATTTCAGAGTTTTTTAATTAAATACCTGGGTTATTGAATTTCCAAACAAAACATAACAGAAAAACTGATCTCTTGCAAGATCATAACATGCTATAGTTGAATTGGGCTAGAGCCCAGTATAGTTCATTTTTGGCCTATTCAAATTTCTTACCAACTAGACATAATAACAAGCACCACAAAGGTGAAACGTGGCCTCTGCCTTTTCCAGTACTTGCCCAGATCAGCAGACAGCAGTAAGGCTTAGCCTCTGGCATTTCAAGGTTAACAGAGCTTATCAAAAGCTGTCATCAGCCAGGCCCTGTCCTCTGACTCATCTTGCAAGGCCATGAACAGACGAGAAAAGAAGGTAAAACATTTCTCAATAGTTTTTCGTTTGGCACAGGCAATTCTGAGGTTGATGGCAATCCCAAACAAACAGCAGACAGCCATGTTCCAAAGATATCGATTTACACAGTGAATCTAGGAGGATCACTCATTGGTGTAACACTACACTAGAGATGAATAGAGAGCATAGGCCAAACATTTCGATGAAAAATGGCTCTGTCTTCCCTGGGATCTCTACCCAGGGGTCTGAAATTAGGATTCTGTTCTGTTTGTTTTAGGCGGTTTTGTAATTGTGGAGGTTTGGGGTGGGGGGGAGGGAAAGAAGTGGCGATGGGTTGAAGAGGAGAGGGTTAAACTTCCACTTGTTCTCTCTCATCAGGGACAGACTACAGACTGGAGACTCCTGGGCTGCCTTGAAATTACATCTCCAGAATTAAGCCCATTGCGCCTTGATACCTTTTCAAAGCTCTTTCCAATTGGCAAGAGTTCCATGGATGCTTGAGGATTATAAATAATGGTGACCATGTCTGACAATGTAAAGTTCCCTCATTCCCACAATTTGTAACAGAATTTGGGGTTGTTCCCTAGGAGGCTAAGAGTTCCTTTTTGCCAAATTGCTGCTGGTGAAATCTTGAAGTTTGCACAGTTTGGCCTTGAAAGCTTCTTAAAAAATGAACTTAATGACTAACACCATATAGTGTGAAAATTGGAAGTAGCTCACTCTGAATTTGTTAAAGAAACAGATGAAAGGTATGGCCAAGGGAGTGAAATTTCCTAAAGTTACATATGCTTTCAGCTTTGGATCTAAACTTCCTGAGAACTAATAGGATCCAGACTTTAATCTATGGTTCCTCAACTGCATCCTGCATTGTGTGGCTGTATGAGCTGAAAAACTATCTTACATTACAAGAAGAAGAGCTTTGGAAGTTCAGATGGTGCTCGGTTTCCTGAGTTATTATTCAAATTTCACTTTGTTGGCAAAGTCAGAAATGGCAGCAGCTGGAGAACCATCCGAAGAAGATGGGAAAAATGACAAGACAACTAGTTATAAAAACAGAAGGTGTTGGAAGGACCCAGGTCTGTGGAGGGAGGAAAACAGTGATAAAAGGCTGGATTTGAAGATTTTTCAGTGGAACAATATAGGAGGGAAGAGTGAATGGTTTACTATATCCTGAATCAGCTCTTTGGGAAGCAAATTAATGGCTGCTGGTGGATAATGGCCAATTACTGGAGCTATGGGGGTGGATGGCTCTGCATCCTATTGGGAGTCTAGGCCTGGACATCAGGTGGGAGAAGCATTGCGTCACAAACATAAAGTTGCCATGGCCACAAATCCAAAGGTTCCCCTACTCTCGGAATGTGTTTTTATGTTTAATGGGAGGCTCATCAACAAATACAATCAAACGTCATTCAAGATGTTGCTGCATTCTGTGGTTCCAGTGGTAGACATTTTCTTCTGCCTTTGGGCACCATCGACACAGCTGCCATAAAACACCCCTTCGACAGTTTCTTACCCAGCACCTGGGAAATGGAATGAGAAATGGCATGCGAGTGGCCCTTCAGCACGCTGGTGACTTCAAAGCCTCTGGGTTTGGGGCTGTGTGCTCACCTTGTGCACCTTCTGAGACAGGAACAGTGACAGCGTATTGCTGAACTGAGTTCACTGCACCGCACTTAAAATTCAGGCAGGTGGCATCTTGGTTAACGTACGGCCTGAAACTTCAGTCTCATCCCTCTGCTCAAGATCCTCTCCTCAGAACTGGGCACAGCATTCACTGTATTTTGCTTCTGCTACATTTCGGCCGCGCCAGAGTTTTGCTTTAGAGAAGCCTTAGACCGAACCTTCCAAACACTCGACCACTATCATGTAGAAAGGCAATGGCAGAAGAGACATGAGGGCAGCACCTGCAAGATCCCCTCAAGTCATTCACAATCTTGACTTGGAATAATATCACCGTTCCTTCAGTGTTGTTGGGTCAAAATCTCAGAACTCCTACCGTGACGCCTTGTAGGTTGCCCAAATAAACTGCAGCAGTTCAGGAAAGCAGCTCACCACCACCTTCTCAAGGGCAACAAGGTATGGGCAATAAATGTTGGCCCATCCAGCAATCCTCACATCCTATTACTACATTATAAAACTTTCATGTCACCTCTTACTTTTCTAAGACCCAAGAGATACAAGCCTGGCCTGTCCAATCCAGCTACATCAGATAAATCACCCATTCCAAGTATTAGGAAAGGAAATCTTCTCTGAACTGTTTCCAATGCATTTACATTCTTCCTGATACATGATATCAGATTAGTCGTGCTGGAAGAGCACTGCAGTTCAGGCAGCATCCAACGAGCAGCGAAATCAACGTTTCGGGCAAAAGCCCTTCATCAGGCTTTTGCCCGAAACGTTGATTTCGCTGCTCGTTGGATGCTGCCTGAACTGCTGTGCTCTTCCAGCACCACTAATCCAGTATTTGCTTTCCAGCACCTGCAGTCATTGTTTTTACCTCCTAAGTTATCGGATGTCTCACCTCCATATATGAAGCACATCCCTCGCTACTTTTGTATTCAATTTCCCTGCTAATATAAGATAATTTTATAAGACCATAAGACATAGGAAAAGAATTAAGCTATTCCACCCATTGCATTCACTCCAATGTCCCATCATGGCTGATATATTTTGCAACCCTATTCTCCTGTCTTCTTCTTGTAACCCTTGATCTCCAGACTAATGAAAAACCTAACTCTCTCTGTCTTAAATACACTCAAAAACCTAGCCACCACAGCCTGCTGTGGCAATGAGTTCCACAGACTCACCACCCTCTGGCTGAACAAATGCCTCCTCATCTCAGTTCTAAAGGGTTGTTCCTTCACTCTGGGGCCTTGCCCTCAGCTCCTAGTCTTTCCTACTAGTGGAAACATTTTCTCCACATCCACACTCTCCAGGCCTCTCAGTATTCTGTAAGTCTCACTCAGATTTCCCCTCAACCTTCCTAACTCCATCGAGTCCTCAACTGTCCATCATATGACAAGCCCTTCATCCCCAGGACTCCTCTGGACCCCCTCCAATGCCAGCACATCCTTCCCCAGATATAGGACCCAAAACTGCTTAAAATATTGCAAATGCGGTCCCACTAGAGCCTCATACAGCCTTAGCAGTACATCTCTGCTCTTGTGTTCTAGTCCTCTTGAAATGAATGCTAACATTGCATTTGCCTTTCTAACTGAACCTGCCAACTGAAACTGCACAGTAACCTTAAGAGACTCCTGAACTAGGACACCCACCCCCCACCCCACTGCCCTTTGTGCTTCATATTCCTGAAGTATTTCTCTGTTCACAAAATAGACTATGTCTTATTCTTCTTACTACAGTGCACAACTTCACACTGTCCCACATTGTATTCCACCTGTCACTTCTTTTCTCAGTTTCCTAGCCTACCCAAATCCTACTGCAGCCCGCCCCATTTCCTCAACACTATCTGCACCTCCACCTATCTTTATATCATCTGCAAACTTAGCAACAATGCCTTCAGTTCCTTCATCCAGATCATTAATTGTATAACATAAATAGTAATGGACCCAACACTGGACCCATGGAACGCCACTAGTCACTGGTTGCCATCTTGAAAAAAACCCATGATCCCCGCTTCTGCCAGTCGACTAAACTTCTATCCATGTCAATACCTTGCCCCTAACACCATGGGCTTACCTTATTTAGCAGCCTCCTGCACAGCACCTTATCAAAGGTCTTTTGGAAATGCAAACAGGTCACATCCAACAGCTGTCCTTTGTCTATCTTACTCATTACCTTTTCAAAGAATTCTAACAGACTTGTCAGACATGACCTTCCCTTAATGAAGATATGTTGACTTAGTCCTATTTTGCCATGCACTTCCAAGAACTCCAAAATCTCATCCTTAATAATTGATTCTCAAATCCTACCAATAACCAAGGTCCAGCTAATTGGTCTAAAGTTCCCAGAGTCTTCAGCCTCCCTTGTTTCCTAAACAGGGGTGTTACATCAGTCATTTTCCAGTCCTCTGGGACCCTCCCTGACTCCTGTGATTCCCAAAAGAATCCCTCTAAATGCCTCTACAATCTCCACAGCTATGCTCTTCAGACCTCTAGGGTGTAATCCATCTGGATAGTGGGTAATTTATCCACCTTCAGACCCTTCAGCTTCCCCAGCACCTTCTCCGTAGGGATGGTCATGATCGACACCTTTGCCCCCTAGCTCTCTTGATGTTCTGATGGGCTTCTGGTGTCTTCATTGTGAAAACTCATGCAAAGTACCCATTTAGTTCTTCTGCCACTTCATCGTTTCCTATTAGTACCCTACTAGCCTCATTTTCCAGCCATCCAATGTACCTTTACGATTTCTAAAAAAAACTCTTGCAATCATACTTTATACAGGGGAACCTCGATTATCCAAATATCAATTATCCAAAACTCAGATTATCTGAGGTCCCACTAGAAACATTACATCAAAGACTTGTTTCCAGCAGTGATCGTGTCTTTTGTTTATAGTGATTAAATAGGCACCGTCTCCAAATGACTGACCTCCCGCCCTCTCTCGCACCCCACACTTTCCCTGGTATTCTACATAGGGATGTACCTGAACCATTCCCCCCACCCCCGCCACACTTCACAGGAATAATCTCTCCAACATTGTCCTATACAGGGCAAACGTGGAACTGTCAAAACGTTGCATTATAAAGTTGTGTGTGTGACTGTGGTTGTGTGTGTGCGCTATTTGGAGACTTACCCCCCATAAAGGCAGCGGGGGGCTGTGTGGGGGGTGGGGGGTGCGGGGGCTCGCACACGCTTTGTGGTGGGGGTGGGGTTGGATGAAGTTCTGGGGTGGGTGGGGTTGGATGGGGGGGCAGGGGGATGGACCGGTATGGGGGGGCAGGGGGGTGGGGCTGCGGGCAGGATTGGATGGGGTTGGGGGTTAGGGGGCGGGGGACGAAGTTTGGGTTTGGGGTGTGGAGGGCGGAGTTGGACCGGGTTTGGGGGACGGAAAAGGGGTCGGGGGGGCGGGGTTGGATGAGGTTCTGGGCGAGTTGTGGTTCTGGTGGCGGGGGCTTGCACGCTTTGTGCTGGGGGGCGGGGCGGTGCTGGACGGCGGGGGTGAGCAGGAGGTGGTGTTGGGGGTGGGGTGTCGTGCAATGTGTGCTGCTGCAGTCTCCTGAATAGGGAGCAGACTTTAAAACTCAAAGCGCCAGAGGAAAGGTGTTTACTCAATTTTCCGAATAATCGATTATCCGAATGAAATAGTGCCTGCCCATCTCGTTCGGATAATCGAGTTTTCACTGTACTACTAGCCAGCTTATCTTATATTTCATGTTTGCTTCCCTTAATGAATTCCTCGTTATTGTCTGCTGGTTTTTAAAGGCTTCCCAATCCTCTGGCTTCCCACCACTCTTCACCACACTATGAATTTTCTTTTGCTTTTATGTTGTCCCTGACTCCCATTTTCAGTCATGGTTGCCTCATCCTCCCCTTCTTCCTTGGGATGAATTTCTGCTGTGCCTCCTGAATTACCCCCAGAAACTCCTGCCATTGCTGCCCCACCACCTTCCCTGCTGGGCTCCCCTTCCAATCAACTCTGGCAGTTCCTCCTCCATGTCTTTATAGTTACTTTTATCCAGGTTACCTTAGCTGTGCTTTACTTCAACAAAACTCAATGGCATATCTTGCTTTCCCTCATCCATCTTACCAGTGCTTTTCCTAACCCACCAACTCTGCAACTTCTTGTGATCTGCTTTATTGGAGTGAAAATAGCTGAGCTTTTTTTTACATCCCTCCCCCTGTGGTAAACCATCTTTACTCTCTTCAATGAGATCTCCTTTTCCCTTACCACCCGAGGATTTCTCTTTTTCCCAATTTCTATCTCTCACAGACTGATGTTGGAAGCCAAACTTTGATTTATGGACCAACTCATAACCATCAGCCACTTCAGCTGCTAATCTTGTAGTTTTCACTCTCTGCTCTTCCTCATGAGTTCTCACTTTCAGGAAGTAAATTTTTGAACTCCTTCAAAATAATCATCTCTCAATGCCCTTATCCTCCTATTAAAATGGCTTTGTTTCATCCTTTCAAACTCTATCAAAATTGCTTTTTTTTTCATCTTTCAACTTTAATGTATGTTTGGCCAGGTTCCCTCCTCAGATTCCTAAAACATTATCTGAAGGCTTCTTGTACTAGCTATTATGCACTTCAGATGGCATTTTTCAACTCTAAAGTTAAAAATCATACAACACCAGGTTATGGTCCAACAGGCGAAAGTGAGGACTGCAGATGCTGGAGAGCAGAGTCAAGATTACAATGGTGCTGGAAAAGCACAGCAGGTCAGGCAGCATCCAAGGAGTAGGAAAATCGACATTTCAGGCAAAAGCCCTTCATCAGGCCCAACCACCTGATGAAGGAGCAGCGCTTCAAAAGTGAACGTTTCCAAATAAACTTGTTGGACTATAACCTATTGTGTGATTTTTAACTTTGTCTACCCAGTCCAACACTGGCTCCTTCACATCATTTTCCTCAGATACCTCCTCTGATAGTGATGCAAATACCTCACTACTCTACCTATCAACTTTGTTTGGATCAACAATACCCATATGGGCACCAGACATTCCACCATCCCCCCCACCGCACCCACCCCCCCCCCCCCCCCAGCAAACTCTTAGCAAGTGAAAGAGCCATTAATAAAAAACACCAATACTCACAAGTCCAATAAGCCTAAGCACAACCTGGATTTAGAGATTTTGACCTTGGACAAACCCCAGTTTGTTATAGATCAGACTTAAACCCCCTCAATACATGTCAAGGAGATAACTTAGACCCTAACTTTTTCTTAATTTAAAGGCAAGTGCAAGGTGTTACTATCTGGATCGAGAGTGTGGTGCTGGTAAAGCACAGCTGGTCAGGCAGCATTCTAGGAGCAAGAGAATTGATGCTTCGGGAATGAGCCTCATTCCTGATGCAGGGCTTTTGCCCGAAACGTCGATTTTCCTGCTCCTTGGATACTGTCTGACCTGCTGTGCTTTTCCAGAAACACACTCTCGACTCTGATCGCCAGCATCTGCAGTCCTTACTTTCTTCTAGTTACTTTCTGGATACAATTCAATTGGTCAAACTATCAGACGTGAAGCAAAACAGGCTTTATTCATATGCTATAATTAAAATACAGACAGAATGAAAATAAAAGAATGGTTTAAATGTAACTCTATTGAAATATGTAACAAAGCAATAAACTACCCATTAATTTTTCCAATATAGTAACATCTCATAAACACATCCTTGGCAAAGGCAAATTTAGTAAAATCAATTGTCTCACATGCCATTCCATAGCAGGAAGAGAACCCAAGTTCTTAGCTGCAGCGTCGAAAAAGAGAGAGATATAGCAGCTCTCACGACCCTGATTGCTACTGAAAGCTAAACTAAAATTCCTGGTTCTGTGGGAACTTGACCCCACCCTTTCACGCTGCTTCTATTGTTTCAACTTTAAAGAAAACCCAGGTCCTCACAAGCTGTTTATTTTATCAGTTTGAAGTAGACCACTCTTCACCTTTGTCTCAATCTCTCTTCATTAAAAAACCAGGACAAAATACATTTCTTAAAGCCAAAGTACCGTCACATAATAGATAGTCAAATTAGTAACTATCACCAACCAATGAACTTACGGTTTACTGTAATGTCACTGTTTTGTGCTGGGCCCCTGATCCTGGGTTTTAATATATCCTGCAAAAAAAACCTGACAAATTATGACCTAAATAAAAGCAAGCAAAAAGCGTCTCTACCCCTCTCCACAGAATTCCCACGCGACCTCTAAATTTCCCAAACTACACCCTCATTCTAGCTGTGTCGAAATGGACGAGTTGGACTGAAGGGTCTGAATCCATGCTGTACATCTCTATGACTCTATGACAATGACTCTTAGCCATTTACTAAATACCCACCAAACAGCGAGCTTCTTCCCCTTTCATGGAACAAGAACTAATTTCTCAAGGGTAACAAAGTTAGAGAAACACAATTAAAGCAGAACCTTCTTCTTTCCTCTTCTAACATGCCTAATTACCAAACCTAACACTCTATTCAAAACCACATTATTTGCGAAGTTGCACCATGATTATTTATGCTCCTGAAGATAAAGAGCTAGCTGACCCCAATTACAGAAATCTTGGTTTAAGCTGCTTTGTATAATTTTCTAACTTCAACTTCACTTGCAGTGGAAACTGTGAAACCCTGTTTAAGATGGGGAAACTTAGAACTGAAACAGCTGATTTCAGTTAAATATTAAACGCAAGCAAAGATTACATTTTCACAAAGAGATTTGGGCTCTGTAACTAATCAACTGCCAGCATATTGATGTAGCATCAATGTCTTGCAGTTCCTTCACTGTCACTGTCACTAAGTCAAAATTCTGTAATGCTTTTCCTAACAACACTTTGAGCGTACCTATACAGTTGAAGTGCAGAGATTCAAGCTCACCAAAACCTCCTCAAGGATATTTAGATATGGACAATAAATGCTGGCCTTCCGAGCAATGTTTGAAACTCATGAATACATTTTAAATAATGTATGTCCTACATTGACTGAAATGACAGTATCAAAAAGTGTGGCGCTTGTAAAAACTCAGCATCCGAGGAGCAGGAGAGTCAGTGTTTCGGGCATAAGCCACATCGTGAAATAACAGTATGCCTACTCTGTGCACGTCTGGCAGACTTTTCATTGTGGTAAAAACAATGACTGCAGATGCTGAAAACCAAATACTGGATTAGTGGTGCTGGAAGAGCACAGCAGTTCAGGCAGCATCCAACGAGCAGCGAAATCGACGTTTCGGGCAAAAGCCCTTCATCTCCTGATGAAGGGCTTTTGCCCGAAACGTCGATTTCGCTGCTCGTTGGATGCTGCCTGAACTGCTGTGCTCTTCCAGCACCACTAATCCAGACTTTTCATTGTGGTCATTACTTAATATCCTCACCAAGATGTCATCTGGCATAGGGTAGAACTAGAAGAGTTTGTATGCATGATGGAAGTTAATTAGGAGGCAAAACACTGTTTATAAACCTGAAAAAAACAATACTAGTGCTACAGAGTCAGATTTTGTGGAACAACTCAATGTACAGAATGGACTGATAGCCAAAGTAAATTAAGCAGCAGTAGTGCTCTGAATGTGTGCAGAGATGGAGCCCAAATTCCCTTAAGCCATGTTGGAATTCAAGGGAAACTGGTGAGTGTGTGTCATGAAGGAAAACATGGACACATGTAATAAGCCAATGGAGACATGTAATAAGGATATAAAGACATGTAATAACAGGCAAAAGCCAAATACCAGAATAACCCATTTATTAAGAAATTGAGACCCTGTAGAAAACAAAGTGTAATCTGCTTGAAGCAGTTGGAACATGCTACCTCATACATTCTGTTCATTACTCTGATTTCTTATTAAAAAGGCAGATTGTCTAGCAAAAGGGATCAGTCGTTTCCGAGATGAAAGCTCACTTTGCACTTTGTGGTATTCCAGGTTATATCAATGGACAAGTATTGTACTTGTGAGGAATTCCAGCAACAATATATGAGTTCAGTCATACCAACTCAGCGGGCATCAAATGACGAGACAGAGAGAATGCTGTTAAAATGACAAAACATACTTCCAGAAAAATCACATGATTCTGACACAAACCCACACATTGTTCTTTCTTTTTTACTGGCACTACATAATGAGATACTGGACAGCTTACCAGCTCGAAACTGGCATATTGAATGAAGGCCCTCCTTCTTGCAGCAAGTTTGATATCTGAAGCTCAAGTCAAGTAAGAGAGAAGCTGTATCTCAGCACGAAAAATATGACCCAATTCTGCAATAAAGTTGCTGGCTAGTAGCAAACAGTAATGAGCTGGTTCTGAGACTGTAAAATTCTGACCAACACAGATAGGAAATGTGTTTCTTTTTAGAAAATAAATTTCTGAACCATTGATCAATGTAATAATATAGCTTTTGATGTTATTGTTGACAAGTGTCCTTATTTAAACGTTTTTTGCAGGAGAGAGATTTTTATTATCAGTGTAACTGCATGCTTTGCATGATTAACCTTGCACTAAGAAATCTCAGAAGCATAGGTCAAATGGTTTTAAATCCTTGAGAACTTGTTCCTGATGAAACCTAATAGCAGATGCCAGCTGGTAATTTAACAAAGTTGTTCATATTTTGGACAATGACTAGTTGTCACATTATCAATGGTCCTAAAAGGATGAAACTCAGGGAGCATTCACTGTCCCAAGCAGAGAAGGTAAAATCGTCTTTATTTACTACACAGTGAATCACAGAACAAAACTATTGCATTTCTCCTGGAGCAAGCTGCATCACTAGAGCTCTGTGATCTTATTTCTTCCATGATCTTCCTTTATTTACATATATTGGACTTTGTTCTATTTTAAATGATGCCATTGTCCTTGATGCCATGTAAGAACCTTAACACTCGAGCTATATGTGTACCGTTCACACTTTTCATTGTGTGCAGTAACGATTTAATTGGTAACATTTGTCACTGGTTTTCGACAATCTTTCTACATCTTTTCTGATCTAAAGGAATCTTTTACCAATGGAATGAGACAGTGGAGTGGCTCCATAAAAAGCATCATGACCCCACTGACAGACAACCGCAAACGTTACTTAGTCCTCTTGCATCTTCCACTGAGACAGAAAATAGAACCACCGCAATTAAATGATTCAGTGCTTTTCCCAGCACCCGCCTTCCCTTGTTTCTCCTTCTCAAAGAAGTGAGGTTCAGTCAAGTTTATTTTTGCTGCACACTGCATCATTTTTTGGCAGAGTTCTTGTAACTCTGTCACGGTATCGTCACTAATCAACCCAAACGCTGCTCCAGACATGATGGTGCCCTCAATGGCATCACAGAACGGAGAAGCCACGGCACCCTATACGTTTGACACCCAGACTGGACATGCTTAATGGGGCTGATCTTTCAATCAGCAGTGGAGTGATGTGGCTTCAAGGTTCCAAAGCACTCAGGGCTGATCCTGAACACATTGCCACCACCACACCCATCAGCTATTCATATCATGTTCACTGGCAGAGGAAGTTGGAGCTGAAGAACAATACAGCACAGGAACAGGCCCTTCGGCCCCCAAGCCTGTGCCTACATTTGACACCTTTCTAAACTAAAAGCCTTTTGCCTCAACACAGACTATATCGCTGTATTCCCTGTCTATTGTTATTGTATCTAGCCCCTCTGGCAGCACATGCCAGGCACTTGCCACCCTATGTGTAAAACAAACTAGCTGCTCACATCACCTTTAAACTTACTTCCTTTTACCATAAACCCATTCCCCCAAGTGACTGGCACTGCTATCGTGGGAAAAGAAGACTCTGACTACCCATTCTATCGATGCCTCGCATCATTTTGTAAACTTTTATCAAGTCACCCCATCAGCCTCTGGTGTTCAAATGAAAACAAACTGAGTTTTCCAACTTCTCCTCATAGCTAATGGCCTCCAAACCAGGCAACATGCTGGTAAAATGTTTCCTGATGCTCTCCAGATCTTCCACATCCTTCTGGTAGTGTGGCAACCAGAACCTTATGCAATATTCTAAATGTAGCCTAACTATGTTCTACACAACTACAACCTGCCAATTGTTATACTCTGTGCCCTGACCAATTAGGGCAAGCGTGCCATATGTCTAGATTAGAGTGGTGCTGGAAAAGCACAGTAGATCAGGCAGCATCCAAGGAGCAGGAACATCAACGTTTTGGGCAAAAGCCCTTCATCAGGAACAGTTCCTTGTCTTTACCAAGCATGCCATATGTCTTCTTGACCAACTTACCCACTTGCATTGCCACCTTCAGGGAACTGTGGACCTGTAAGCCTAGATAACTCTTTATGTTAATACTTCTGAGGGTTCTGCCATTTGCTGTATACTTCTCTCTTACATTAGATGTTCCAAAATGCATCAGCTCACATTTGTTCAAATTGAATTCCATTTGCCATTTCTCTGCCCAAGTCTCGAGCCTGTCTATATCCTACTGTATCCTCTGGCAGTCCTCCTTATTATTCACAGCTCACCCAGTATTTGTGTCATCTGCAAACTAGTCAGGCTACCTATATTCTCCTCAAAATAATTAAATATACTCCAACAATGGCAGGGGTCCCAGCACTGATCTCCGCAGAACACCACCAGTCACAGATATCCAGTCAGAAAAACACCCTGCCACCACTATTCTCTGTTGCCTATGAATTTGCTAGTTCTGTATCATCTTACCAGCTCACCAACACTGATACCATGTGACATCACCTTCTGTATCAGCTTAACATGGTCAAAGGTCTTGCTAAAGTCCATATAGACAACATTCATTGCTCTGCCCTCATCAGCCATCATGGTCACATCCTCAAAAAACTCAATCACGTTTGTGAGACACGACTTTCCTTGCACAAAGCCATGCTGCCTAATTTTTACCTATTGCTAATAGACTTATTGTTAATAAGTTTATACTTTTCCAAATGTGACTAAATCCTATCCCAAATAATCTTCTCCATTAATTTCTAACCCACTCATGTAAGGCTCACTGGCCTGTAACTTCCCTGATTATTCCTGTTTCTCTTCTTAAGCAAGGGAACAAACATTGGCTGTTCTCCAATCCTCTGGGATCTCAACTGTGATGAACGAGGATACAAAGATTTCGTACAAGGCGGCAGCAATATCCTCCCTCAGCACTGTGGGATTGATCCCATCAGCTCCTAGGGACTTGTCTGCCTTAATGCTTTTCATGAAGGAGCAATTGAGATGTGACATGGGTGTTAATAAAGTTGTGAAAGGGAGAAAATGTCCAGATTCCTCACAGCAAAGTTAACAAGATACAGCTGTGTGGGCAAATGGAAGAAAAGTGGAAAAGGCAAACTGTGGTAGTACTTATACAGTTTGTGGTAGGGCCCTGGGGAGTGTTGCCGAATGAAGAAACTTAGGGATGCAGGTACGTAGTTCCTTGAAAGTGGAGTTGCAGGTAGCCAGGGTGCTGAAGAAGGCATTTGGTATACTTGCCTTCATTTGTCAGAGCACTGAGTATTGGAGTTGGGACGTCAACTTGTGGCTGTACAGGACAGGGGTGAGGCCACTTTGAGAATACTGTGTTGAGTTCTAATCTCCCTTCTATAGGAAGTTTGTTGTTAAACTTGAGGTGGTGCAGAAAAGATTTATAAGGGTGTTGCCAGGACTGGAGGGTTCGAGCTATCAGGAGAAGCTGAATAAGATGGACTGTTTTCCCTGGAGCATTGGAGGATGAAAGATGACTTTACACAAGTTTATAAGATCATGAAGGGCATGGTTGGGAAATAGCCAAGGTTTGTTCCATGGAGCGGTGGGGGGCAGGGGGTCCAAAGCTAGAAGGCATAGGTTTAAGGTGAGAGGGGAAAGATTTACCTGAGGGGTAACTTTTTCATGCAGAGGGTGATGCATGCATGAAACAAGCTGCCAGAGGAATTGGAAGAGGCTGGTACAATTATAACATTTAAAAGGCATCTGGATGGGTATATGAATAGGAAAGATTTGGAGGGATATGTGCCAAATGCTGGCAAATGGGACTAGGTCAGATTGGGATGTCTGGTCAGCATGGACGAGTTGGACTGAAGGGTCTGTTTCCATGATGTACATCTCTATGACTCCATATTGACATTCCCTAGAATATCAACATACCCCTCCCAAGATTCACCATCCACCATGTCTTTCTCTTTTGTGAATATCAGTGCAAAATATTGTTAAGCACTTCACCCACATCTTCCAATGCCACACAGAGATTTTCTCTTTTGTCCTTGAGTGGACCTAATCTTCCCCTAGCTACCCTCTTGTTCCTTATGTATGTATAAAACACCTTGGAATGTTCCTTCATCCTGTCTGCCAAAGACATTTCATGGTGCCTTAAAGCGCTCCTAACTCTTGTTTAAGTTTTTCTTGCTATCTTTTGTATTCTTTGAAGGCTCTGTCTGTCTTCAGTTTCCTAAACCTTATGTATGCCTCCTTTTTCTTTATGACTAAGCTTTCAGTTTCTGTTATCATCCAAGGTCCCTGGATTTTGCCATCCTTATCCTTTACATTCATAGGAAATTTAGTGGTCCTGAACTCTAATCAACTGACCTTTAATGAATACCCACATGCCAGATATGGATTTACCTTTAAACAGCTGTCTGCAGTCTACATTCCCTAATTCCTGCTTAATATTGTTACAGTAAGCCTTCCCCCAAATTAGTATTGCCATTCAAGGACTACTGTTATCCTTATCCATAAGTAACTTCAAATTTACAGAATTCTGGTTTCATGGACCAGTACAGATTCCCCTCAAAACACTTTAAGAAGGTAGCCCAGACTCTAACTTTTCTTATTTTAAAGGCAGATGTAAACTGGATATTCCAGGACTGATGCAATCTGGTCAAACCACTCGGCTTTAAGCAAAACAGAATTTATTTACACACTACAGTTGGAACGCAAACAAAAGAAAACAGAATTTAGAATAACAACAATTTGAAAACCCAACCGACTCAATACTGCATCTTAAGAAAGGAGTTATTGCAATCCCCATAACATCCAATAAACACACCCCTTGACAAAAGGTAAATTCAAACACAGGTTCTTACAGGCAGGGGAGGTTTCAGAGAGAAAAATCAGGCAAGAAGCATCTGTTGAATCATGGAACCCTATTTCAATGTAGCAGCTTCTCTGCTACCAGCAGCTTCTGACTGCCTGCTAAAACAAACCAAACTAGAAAAAACCTGAACTGGGAGAACTGGCCTCTCCCTTGCCATTGTTAAAGCAGCTATTTGCAGACATATCTTGTAGATGGCTTGTATTCCCTTGAATAGATACTTGTTCATGCAGAACGTGAGTGAGACAGTTTTATGTCTTGCATTGGTTTTCCTGCCAAAATCCTGATGAGTGCAAAATGTGCATTTTTCAAATAATATTGCCCTGAATATAAAATAAGGAGTGAGTCAATTCAGGTGATTAAGATGACGAGAGTAGATAGAATGGAGTTACTTCTTCTGGGGGATGAACACAAAATAAGAAGGCATAAATCTTAAAACTAGAGCTGGGACATTCAGTGTTGATGTAATGAAGTGTTTCTTTGCACAAGTCCTAGTGTGAATTTGGGGATTTGTCCCCAAAGACCTCAAGCAGTTAGAAATACAATTTAACATTTCAAAACTGAGAATGATAGATTTTTGCTCTGCAAGGGTACCAAGTATTATAGAACCAAGGTGGAGTTAGGCTAAAGTTTGGTAGTGACCTAACTACTTAGTAGGACTGACCCAAAGGGGCTGAATGACCTCATTTGTGCCTATACTGTACAGTGTGCTGGCAATGTCTGAATATCTATACGTAGCTACCTGGCTTGCATTTCGTAAATGTGGTTTTTATGTCCTGAATTGTACACTGCACCAACCTGCTCTCTAAACAGAAAGAAATTGGTGTTCGAAGTATTAGAGTGTTCCCCGATCAGTTAGAACTTCAACACCCTGGTGAAAATGCAGAATTCAAATATGAGTTCATAGTCTGGCCGCCAGCCCTTGGTCAACTTGTAAATGTGAGACAGTAATGGAGGCTTTTGCTGTTTATGAGGATTCAAAAACACATAAAGGTTCAGGATTAAAGTTTTATATTCTCAGAAAGAACAAAAAAGAAGAAAATGAAAAAAAATACACAAACACAAAACACATCCACTTTTATTGTGGTTTAAAAATATTGCAATTGTAGGCAAATTTTAACTGTCTCATTTACTCCCTTTGCCGTACTTTGTTACAAAGGTCCATACCCGAGTAATGTTGATGTAATGTTAGAACAAGCCAAATGGCCAATGCTTGTCCTAATACTAAAATGTTCAACGTGCCAGACCTACTCATTCCAACGAAGATTATTGAAGATATCATCCATAGATCACCATATATTTTGCTTCTTGTCCATGGAGAAAGTGATTGATTTTTCTCTCATCACTCTTAAGAGCCTTCTTTTCAGGAACGCAGTTTAAATGTAAACTTTGTGCAGCTCCCACTCTGAAAGCTGCTCCATTGCAGCTCCAGTTTGGTGACCCAGATCTCCAGTCTTGGATCAGAAATGTAAACATTGCTGGTGGAACGTCAGCACAGGTGCTGCCAACAAATCCCTGGGGTGGGAGACCAAGCTCTGGTCAAAGTGTGAGTGCTGCTCTTAAAGCAATTTCAAACTTTAGCTCAGAAATGAACACAGGAGAGCATGAAACTGCACAGACAGTAATTAAAGAATGATTCTGGTTTAATATTGCACACAGGCAAACAGGGAGATGCGTTGTTAAGACCAAGTAGCAAGCAACCTGCTAATACAGCAGCCATCAGGATGATGTAGAATGAAGTAGCAACTCCCTAACACCCAAAACATTTTTCCAATGCAGGATAATGTTTAATATCCTCATAAGGTCAGTAATGGTTAAGTGCTGTGAATTCATGCTGCCTTTAACATATATATTGTACACAACAGACAGCTACCTACTCTTATAAAAGAGGTATCTCATGGAACTAAATAGTGAAACAGGAATACAATGCACTTCAGTTAGATGGATACAGTGTCCTGAAATTCATCATTGAAGCTTCACTAATGTATTGGGAATTCCAGAAAGGGGGTTAATGAGACATCTAAAGTGCAATGCTCAATGCTTATATTCAATTGAAATGTGTTTATATATGTAAAACACAGTGATACTTAACAAAATTAAAATGTATTCCCACTAGTTCCTCTTGATTGGTTCCTGAATAGAATTTGTATGTGTGAAATAGGACATTTTTAAGCTTGTGAACAAAAGTTACAGCTGCTAGATTGTAACTGGACTTGAGTTTTACTGAAGAGAAAGGTCACCCTGTTGAAGCTTCTCATTTTGCACTCATCAGGACAGGCACGAGATACTGCTGCGATCGATACGCTTTTTTGTAGCAATACAGTAGCAACACAACTGGTATTCTGCAATCAACAGAATGTGGCCACCGAGTCAAAAAAGATGTTCACTTACCACACAAATGAGTTATATCATGTAGACATTTCAGTGCCAGTAGGATGCCAATCATATAAGGTGTATAACCTGACAACAGGTGGATCACGTCAAATAACATGTCCCTTCACAACAGTGTACTGCCTGCATTCAACCAGCCCATATTTACCAAACCCAGAATATAGTATTCCTCATTAGATGTGACTATGGAATTGGACAGCACTTACTGAACAACCATAAGTGTGCTAAGAACTACACTGACAATCTATGCAATGTCTGTGTGGATTTCTAAGTCGCTTGGATGGTATCTTTAAAAAAGAGCATTCATTAAGTGGAAATCATGTGGTAATTGTTTTTCCCCACAGCGTATATAGTAACAACAAAGAGTGCATATTTGGAGTATTTTAGAGTTACATGTATTCTACCTGCTTAAAAAAAAAGGTTACTCAGCTCAGAAGGAGACCCCTTTGGTGCTGGCGCTGCCTAATGTCACATATAACTATGACCACAAAATGCCAATTCCGTTTTATTGATCTCAGAAAGCCATTTTTTTGTGCACAAGATTTCAAGACTCCTTTGCTTTCCTGTTATTAAGGTAAGCTTAAAATAATTTGAAGAACATGAAAGAAAAATGTTAACTTGTTCCTTGTGTTTTGTCCTTCTGGAGTGGTTCCCAAACCTGGTAATGCCTGATGCTCCCCCTCACTGCAGAGTGTGAAGTGTAAATTCCCCACTCTGAAACATTGCATGCTTCTTCCCTCTCCCAACCTCCCATTGCGTCCCTGTGCCAGACTCGCATTTACTTAGAAGCTGGAGTTCTGATGCCATGGAAATGACTACATGAGCATTGAGTATCAACCGACGGCTCAGAAAGGCTGGCCTGGGCTTCACTGCTGGGGAGTGTGCTAAGGATCGCAGTTTTTTTTCCGTAGTTTTTTTTTCCCAATGCACGGCTGCTTACAGGGAGTGTTGCTGTCAACCAATTTAAGTCACAATGTGGCTCACTTTCACTTGCTATAAGTTACATGCAAAGCCCTGTCCGCTACAAACAGAAACAACATGTCAAAGCTTGATAGGAGAAAGTGAGGACTGCAGATGCTGAAGATCTGAGTTGAGAGTGTGGTGCTGGAAAAGCACAACAGGTCAGGCAGCATCTGAAGAGCAGGAGAATCAATGTTTTGGGCATAAGCCCTTCATTAAGAATCGAGGGCTATGAAGGGCTTATGCCCGAAACATTGATTCTCCTGCTCCTTGGAAGCTTTATATCTTTGCAATTAAACAAATGCACATGGGACCACTGTTCTCTGGTGCCATGCCTACGGCAACATCTTTACCAACAGAGCTGCCTTCCAATTTTTGAATTTCAACACAAAGTTGGTGATTAACTGTTCCCTGATGCATTCTCCAATGGCAATGCCTTGATCAGATGCATCCCTTTTTCTCATGCAGTGGAAATTGCTGCTCCCTTTAAAGTTTGGCATTCTTGCATCTGTCCTGAAGAGTGCTTTGGTAGCTTGCCCTTTGCTCAGCAATACTAATTATAAACTTATTGCTGAAAAGTGATATATTTTATTGAAGATATTCACCTTGTGCTCATCATGAGAATTCGTAAAATGTACCAGCGTAAAAGGAAAACAAACTTTATATCGTGCTGGAAGGAGAGTGTTGATTGGTTGGCAAGTGGATTCTGATTGGTCAGAAATGTTGCCTTGGATAATACACCAGGTGGCTGACAGTTAACTGCCAAGTTTTGTTTCGGAGGTTGAGTTTGATTGGTCAAGGCATTGCTGTGTGAAATGGACCAGAAAATGGCTGTGACCTATTTTGTTCAGTGGAAAACGGCGCAGTATGTGTACATGTTCTTTCTGACTGCAAAGTTCAATGCCTGGTATGTTAATATATGGAGTTTCCAGTGTGCTGAAGAGTGCCTCATTATAAGCCTGAAAAACTATCCGAAATTGGTTGTCAGTGCAATTCCTCACACACCCGGGATTATTTATTGAATGTTGTCCAATCACAGAATCATGTCTAATTTTGGACACTGCGTTTTGAGCATTGTAAGATCAGTCTTGTTAGGTGTGATCAGTACCTTGCCTGTTATGAACGGCCAAAGGGACATGATGTTTGATGTGAAGCACCAGTCTTTCAGACATAAGATCCAACATACCTAGCATCATGGGTAGACAAATTAATTAACAGTACACAGTTGTGTAATTGGCAAAACATCTTTGATGCTAGTATCCTCTTAGTGGCAAGCACAAGTTGTGTTGCTACCATGTAGTAGTTAATATAGGAGTTAAGATATCGGCAGTAATTCCTGATGCACATAAGTGGAGACTTAGGAGTCAAATCCTGGCTGATCAGGGGACAATGATCTCAGGGTCCAGACTTGCAGAGTAATGGCAGCACACAGAGTTTCTGCCAATTGCAAGATTCTGCGATGACATGTGGCAAATGACACAGATGCAATGTCAACCAATGCAACACAAGATAGTTAGGAGAAAGTGAGGACAGCAGATGCTGGTGATCAGAGATGAGAGTGTGGTGCTGGAAAAGCACAGCAGGTCAGACAGCATCCAAGGAACAGGAGAATCAACTTTTCAGGCATAAGAAGGGTTTATGCCCAAAGCGTTGATTCTCCTGCTCCTCAGATGCTGCCTAACCTGCTGTGCTTTTCCAGCTCCACACTCTCAACACTAGAGAGCTGCCTCTCTACAAGATAACGTTTCCTGGAGCGAATATGAGGTGATGGAACTTCTGTAAATATCCCACAGCAAGGAGGCCTCCCAGCACATAACTCTGTGGGTCGGCAGAGGATTTTAGCTTCTGATGCTGCACACTCATCCAGGGAATCCACAAGGATGCATCATACTAGGCTTTCTTATCCAAAAAACAAACTGAAGATGGAATCCACATCCAAAGTATTTTGCAAACTTCCGTTCACTTTTACAAAATTCCCCAAAGAAGAATCAGTGACCCAGAATTTCCTGGAAGTCAGGCCAACTTTATGCCGATCTTGCTGTCCATTACTTAGAAGATCAATTCCTGCTAATCTCATCAGTACATGCTGGAAAACCATGAAAGGAAGTGAAAGTCAGTGTTCACTATCTGGGTCAGAAGTAAGCATCGAACTAATGCTATACTCCTTCCAATTTCTTCTTTTTGTTCGAAAATTAAGTCAGAAGTCACCAAACTATCACATAACTATCACTGTGGGTGGCACGGTGGCACAGTGGTTAGCACTGCTGCCTCACAGCGCCTGAGACCCGGGTTCAATTCCCGCCTCAGGCGACTGACTGTGTGGAGTTTGCACATTCTCCCCGTGTCTGCGTGGGTTTCCTCCGGGTGCTCCAGTTTCCTCCCACAGTCCAAAGATGTGCAGGCCAGGTGAATTGGCCATGCTAAATTGCCCGTAGTGTTAGGTAAGGGGTAAATGTAGATGTAGGGGTAAGGGTGGGTTACGCTTCGGCGGGGCGGTGTGGACTTGTTGGGCCGAAGGGCCTGTTTCCACACTGTAAGTAATCTAATCTAATCTAATCTAATCTAATGCATAGCAGAAGATCATACAAAATAGCATCATGGAGTAGACTTCTGGATCATTGCTGCTCTTTGACTTCAACAGTACTTTCGTGACTGAACCTGATCCCTCTAGATTCCCTCAAGTGGCCATAATGTTACTGATCTCAGCTTTCCATTCACACAACTACTGAGTATCCACGTTCCCCTGAGGTAGATTCCAAATCCACTGGGTGAGCACACCCCTTCGGATCCCAGTTTGAATTTCACCTAATCCTGGCATTCGCCCATGCAGCCACTCACTCACTCATCCAACCATTCACTCACTCCCTCACCCAGTCACTCATTCCCTCCCTCACTCACCCACCCAGCCACTCACTCACTCCCTCATTAACTCCCTTACTCACCTACCCAGTCACTCGCTCACTCCCTCATTCACTGCCTCACTCACTCATTCACTTACCAGCCCACCCATTCACTCACCCACTCCCTCACTCACCCACCTAGCCATTCACTCACTCCCTCACCCACCCAGCCACTCACTCCCTCATTCACTCCCTCACCCACCCACCCAGTCACTCACTCCCTCACTCACCCACGCAGCCACTCACCCACTTAGCCATTCATTCACTCCCTCATTCACTCCCTCACTCACTCACTCCCTCACTCACCCACCTAGCTACTCACCCTCATTCACTCCCTCACCCACCCACCCAGCCCCTACCCACCCAACCATTCACTCACTCCCACATTCACTCCCTCTCACCCACCCAGCTATTCATTCTTTCCCTCACCCAGTCATTCACTCAATCATTCACTCACCAACCCACCCATCCATTCACCCACCCACTCCCTCACCCAGTCACTCACTCACTCTCCCAGCCACTTACTCATTCGTTCACTCACTCTTCCAGCCACTTAGACTCATTCACTTGTTCACCCGCTTACTCACCCACCCAGAAACTCACTCCTTCCCTTACCTACTCACTCCCTCACTCACTCATCCCCTCATTCACCCATTCATTCCCTCAATCATTCCCCTACTGACTCTTCAATCTCTCACCCATTCACTCCCTCACACACTCATGCAGCGACTCACTGACATCCACCCACCCACTCACTCACCCACCTAGACACTAACTCCCTCCCTTACCCAATCACTCCCTCATTCACTTCCTCACCCACTCAGTCAGCCACGCTCAGTTCTGCCTACACTGCAGATGTTGCTGCTTGTGACCTTACTGTGGCTCTCTACCCCTCCACTGACTGACATTACTGGAGCTACAGAGAGGGACCACCCAGCCTGAAGACCCCTCTTTGAATGAAGGAAATATGAAGCCCACTGCTGCTGCTGGAAGGCTACTGCACTTCTGCTGGAGGGTTGATTTGCTCTTGACAAAATATAGACGGCACAAACAAACTGCTCTTAATAGGGACCTATGAATATTCTAACTGCCTTCCTCATGCCACGCCATGTCTCCCAAGGCCCAAGTCGCAGGCTCCAGGCCTCAGGGTGAGGGCATACACTCACATTGCACTGCTCCAACAATCACATGCTGCTCCTCTCCCACATTGGTCTAATTGTAAATGTACTGGCAGCCAAACACAGAATAGCAACAGCCTCTGAATGGAGGAGTAGCTCCCTTCAACATTTTCCAGTTACACTGACTTGTATTCTGAATCTAGACTCCACAAAGGACCCATTGATAGCCTCGTTTCTAGACTTGCCAGACAGGAGAAACCGCCTCTCAGCATCTTCTATACCAAAACCTCTCAGAATCTTAAACAGAAATGGAAGTTGATAGAGAAACCCAACAGGTTTGGCAGTATCTGTGGAGAGAAAGCAGAGTTAATGTTTTGAATCCAGTGACTCTTCTTCAGAATCAATCAGAATTGTTAACTCTGCTTTCACCCACAGATGCTGCTAGACCTGCTGAGTTTCTCCAGCAATATCTGTTTTTGTTTCAGATCCTCAGCACCTACCGTTCTTTGTTTTAATCACTGAGAATCTTATCATTTTCAACACTATAACCACTCAGTCTTTGAAACCCCAGGTATAACAATCCTCTCATCCCAGCAATCAATGTTCCTCATTGCAGCCCCTTTAAGGCATGCATTTTCTTCGATAGCGACTAAGTCCAAAACTGCACAGACCACCTCAGGTGCAATCTCACCAATTTCGTTTGTAGCAAGAACACTTTACTCTTGCACACCAATCCCATGGCATGCTGAGGAAAATGTCATTTAATTTATTAAAATTTTTACTATTTTTCATACTTATCACAGTTGTTCTACAAATGCATTCAAAGGCATAAAAGATGGCATTGGACAATGATATTTAAAATCAACTCTTCTTGCAATAATGGCTACAGAATACCAGAATCCCTTGACACTGGGTCCCTTAATGCAGGCAAAATTTTAAAAATACTTTTGGAATCCATTCAAAATTGGTGTAAATACAAGAATTTTGAGTGCCCCAGTGTTTTGCCTTAAGGGGGCAGTGATACATGCAGAGAATGCAGGGGAGGTTCACCAGAGCTGATTTTGAGGATGGCAATATCCCCAGAGGAGATTGTCCCAAGAGGAGAGATCAGTTCAACTAGGCCTGTGTTCAAAAGAGTTGAGAAGGATAAAGCATTTCAAATTCTATAGGGGCTGGATGGACTGGGTGTAGCAGGTCTGGTTGGGGAGTGTAGGGGTCCCTGTCATAGAATATAGGGAAGACCATTTAGGACTGAGATGAGGAACTGTTTCTTCATTAAAGTTTCTTCAAGGGCTCAGTGCTCAGTAGTTAGTACTGCTGCCTCATCGTGCCAGGGACCGGGATTCGATTCCAGCCTTGGGCGACTGTTTGTGTGGAGTTTACACATTCTCCCCGTGTCTGCATAGGTTTCCTTTGGGTGCTCTGGTTTCCCCCCACCATCCAAAGATGTGCAGGTTAGGTGAATTGGCCATGCTAAATCTCCCATAGTGTCCAGGGATGTGTAAGTTAGGTGCATTAGTCAGGGGAGATGTAAAGTAATAGGCTAGGGCAATGGGTTTGGGTGGCATACATTTCGGAGGGTTGGTGTGGACCTGTTGGGCCTAATGGCCTGTTTTCACACTTTTGGGATTCTATGATTCAAAGTGAACCTCTGGAATTCTCTACCACAGAACTCTGTGGAGGCCAAGTACCTTAATATATTCAAGAAAGAAATCCACTTCTCGACTTTAAAGGTATCATGGCCGTGGGGAGAAAGCGGGAGTATGGCACTCAAATAGAGGATAAGCCATGATCATATTGAATGATGCAGCAGGTTTGAAGGGCCAAATGGCCTACTCCTGCTCCTCGTTTTGATTTTGTTACATTGATGAATGGCAGGAAGTTTTAGCAGCAACGTTGTTGAGTCAGGGGAAAAGATCACTAAAATTTAAATCCAGCATCGACAGTTGTAAGGGGCTGTTTTGTGCAATGCTGGTGTCCCTATGTTATGGCCAGAAGTTCTGAGTTCATAACCCTACCTCATCCTGATATAAGACCATAAGACAGAGGAGCAGAAATTAGGCCATTCGGCCCATCGAGTCTGCTCTGCTGTTCAATCTTGGCTGATAGGTTTTTCAACTCCATTCTTCTGTTTCTCCCTGTAACCCTTGATCCCCTTGGCAATCAAGAACTTAGCTATCTCTGTTTTAAATATACTCAATGACCTGGTCTACACAAACTTTTGTGGCAATCAATTCCACAGATACACCACTCTCTAGCTGAAGAAGTTTATCCTTATCTCTGTTCGAAAGGGTCTTCCCTTTACTCTAAGGCTGTGCCCTCGGGTCCTAGTCTCTCCTCCCAGTGGAAACATCCACTCTATTCAGAGTTCTGTAAGTTTCAATCAGATCCCCCTTCATTTTTCTAAACTCCATCGAGTAGAATCCCAGAGTCCTCAAACATTCCTCATATGTGCCATAAAAGCAGAAACAACCCAGTTGAGATTCCGCATGTGCTGTAACATTCCCAAAGTTGATGAAAAACATTTCAAAAGAGATGCAAGTCACTGGACTATGACTTTCGTAGAGTCATTGTTAAATGCAGAGAAACAGACATTCTGGTCTAACCAGTCCATGCCAAACATAATCCCAAACTAAACTAGTCTCATCTGCCTTCTCCTGGCCCATATCCCTCCAAACCTTTCCTATTCATGTACTTATCCAAATTTCTTTTAAATGTTGCAATTGTACCCACATCAACCACTTCCTCAGGAAGTTCATTCCACACACGAACCACCCTCTTGGGTGAAGGAATTGCCCCTTGTGTCTTTTTAAAATCTCTCTCCTCTCACCATAAATATGTGCTGGCTTGTCTTGAAATCCTCTATGCTAGGGAAAAGACAACTACCATTAACTCTGTCTATACCCTCCTTATTTTATAAATATCTATTAGGTTGCCTCTCAACCTCCTACTCCCCAGTGAAAAAAGTCTCAGCCTTTCTTTATAATTCAAACCTTCCTTACTCGCAACATCCTGGTAAATCTTTTCTGAACCCTCTCCAGCCTGATAATATCCTTCCTTTAACTCCCCAGCCACATGTGAGATGCCCCAATAAAGATGCATGCCACCAAAATGAATTTTAAACTGACTAAACAACATCCTATATCTATAAAACACAAGAAATAGTCTGAATTACTCATATTTTACAGTAACATATCATTAAATCAGTCGGATAATTTTGAGTTTGAACGATAATATGAAATGAACCACAGGTAATTGACAGGCTGTGTTGAATTTCCCTTGACTATCATTTTCACCGCAACCAAGCTAAAAATGGTGCCAGGGCAGTGTGCTATTCATTTTAATCCCAGGCCATGGTTATGCTGGAACTCTCCTGAGGCAAAGTTTCTCCAAACTGATGTTGTGACTTCAAAATTGTTAAAATGGAGGTTTCACCCATTATCAGAACACTTTTGGTGATTTGCCTGCAAGTAAATTAATGCCATGCTCTTACCAGCAATGCTGTGGTTGGAACTGCAATAAATTTCATATATTTATTATGCCCCATGCTTATTACTTATGAAAATTTCCACTTGCACAGCAACTATTTCGTGAGAAATGGAAAGAATGCCTTGCTGTGCTTAGCTACAACATTTCCCTGAGACTTTACAGGACATAAAGCTCGAATCTGGTCAGACTGCAGAGGTGCTCTCCAGGACCAGACTCACAGGAGAGACTTCCTGCAGCTGATGCGAACATTGAAGCCAAGACTTGACATAAATCAAAATTCTTAATGAGGAGTGAGAGTTAGAACACTGTTGAGAGCAAATATGAGCCCACAGGCCTAGACTGAACAAATTACTACAGGGAAAAGGCTTCCTTCTCACAGTTACAAGAACAGTTTGGGAATGCTTTCTCTCTTACCTTACATCACTCCATGTTCAGAGTTATAACTACAAGCAGTTCAACTTAATTAGCTTCACCTTACTTACTGCCTGTATGCATATGCCTCTTTCCATATCTCATTAAAAATCCTACCTCATTGAACATTTTCTGTCTGTATAACTTGATACCCTGCTGTCATGTTTTTGAAATTTTTTCCAATCCTAAATTCTCATGCCCATATTTATCATGGATTTTGCTTTTGCCCCATTGTCACTCTGCATAGTCTAGCCTCCAGGGTTCACTGGAGTGTTTCCTTAACTGCCATTTGACGTTTGTGAGCTAAATCTTCAATTACATGCAACAACAGGTTTAAACAAAAGTAAGAAAGAAGAAACAGGTTCATTTTGATTAATGCCGCTCAAATTGACGTTTAAGAGCAATGCTTCTTTAGGGAAGGAAATCTGCCATTTTACTTGGTCAAGCCACATATGACTCCAAACCCATAGCAATGTGGTTTACTCATAACTACCTGTTGAAATGGTCTGGCAATGCCACTCAGTTCAAGGGCAGTTAGAGATGGGCAAGAAATCTGACCTTGTCAGCAACGTCCACACCCCACAAAAGATTAAAGAAACTTGTCAGCATTTTAATGTACAGTGCTTGAAAATTTCCATCCAAACAAATGCTTTTTAGATGCTAACTCACTGACCAGGGTTTATACCTCAGGAGGGTCTTATTTAGTGTTATCTCAACATGAGCGCCTGAGAAAGCCACATCTCTGCATTAACCTGTGGCCTTGTGGAAATATTTCAGCAGGCTGAAGACCAGCTGCCACTCAGAGAACAGCACTGTCTGTACCAGTCAGGATCACCACTGCTGCACATTTTCCTGATCGCCACTGGCTCCTTTCAAGCAGCTGTGCCAGGTTAGTCATCCATGGGATCACTGCTGAAGATGACTGATAACTTGCATAAGATGAACTGCAATTTCTCTCCAAAGCGAAAAGAAAAACCAAAATGACAAGAGTTATCCCACTCTGAGAACTTTTAGCATTCTGAAAGAAGTGTCCTGAGCAATTTCTGGAATTCATGTTACAGTACAACCTCGGTTATCCGAACGTCAACTATCCGAGTTTCAGATTATCTGAAGAAGATCTCAAGGTCCCGTAAAAATGATATCCATTATCTGAACAATCAGTTATTCGAACAATCAGTTATCCAACAAAACACTCTCTGCCCCTCTCATTTGGATAATCAAGATTGTTCTGTAATTGAATGCTCCTTCTGACAATAGTACATTTATGAACATGAAGGCGTTGACCTTGGTTAACATGAAGTTGCGTGTGTGCTAATTCTACATGTAATTGACTGATGCCCAAAGCTCAAAATACTTCTTGCTGCAATAATCCACCATATCTGCTCTTATCGTCCAGTCACTGAGACCAGAAAGGTTCATTGTGTAGGCCCTGGAGTTATGTCTGACAAACCTGGAGTTCTGCAATACCATGTCACCCAAAAATCCTTGTATGTTAACATGTTGCAAGGTGCTATTTCTGAAGGTGGATGATGAAGGTAATGCTTACAGAAGATTAAAGCACCTCAATCCCTGCTAAAAAATATGGATGGGAAGGAGAGAACATAGAACAAACGTGAAGGGACACAACTTACAGCCCTGTGCTTTCAGCAACTGAATAAAAGTTGCCAATCAAATAAAGCAGACCTTCTCTCTTTCTATTGGAAACAGGAGAAGAGAAATAAAATAGGTTTCATTAAAAAAACCTATATGCCCTTGCCATCATTGGACAGAACATTGACTGGAGATGTTGGGATGTCATGTTGTGGCTGTACAAGACATGGATGAGGCCTCTTTTAGAATACTGCATACAATTCTGGTCACCCTCCTCTAGGAAGGATGTTGTTAAACTTGAGAGGGTGCACAAAGGATTTACAAGGATGTTACTGGGACTGGAGGCTTTGGGAGAGGCTGAACAGGCTGGGACTGTTTTCCTGGAGCGTCAGAGACTGAGGGATGACCTTACAACGGTTTATAAAATCATGAGGGACATGGATAAGGTTAATAGCCAAGGTCTTTTGCCTCGGGTGGGGGGGAGTCCAAAGCTAGAGGGCAGAGGTTTAAGTTGAGAGGGAAAAGATTTAAAAAGGACCTGAGAGGTAACTTTTCACACAGCGGGTGGTGCATATATGGAAGGAGCTGCCAGAGGAAGTGGTGGAGGCTGGTACAATTACAACATTTAAAAGGCATCTGGATGGGTATATAAATAGGAAGGTTTAGAAGGATATGGGCCAAACTCTGGCAAATGGACTCGATCAGATTGGGGTGTCTAGTTGGCATGGTCGAGTTGGACAGAAGGGTCTGTTTCCATGTTGTATGACTCTATGGCTCTATGTATCTTACATGCAATGTAAGTAGCTTTCCAGTACTATGTAATAAACATTTACTGTTTTTTTCCAGATTAAGCCTATTTTCTGCTGAAGACTTTGTGCTGTTACACTTTCCCATTTGGCATCAGTAACCAAAATTAATACCATTATGGAGGATTGATGGTTCATCAATCATCTCAGATGGTTCCAGAGAACACAACCACACACTATTACACAAGGAGACAATTGTTGTCAGGAGTACTACTGGTGGATCTAATCCTTCCTGTGCCTCACATAAGGAAAGATCAGTGAACAGTGGAGCCACCATCCCATCACCATGCTAAACAATGCAGTGAAAATAATCAAAAACAATAATTCTGTCCAAAGATTCATGAGAACCTAAGTAGAAAAGTAAATAGCAAAACAAAATCCACAAAACCCACAAATGATTGAAAGAGAAGGGTTAAAATTACATATTTGGACTTAAATTGCCTACACCACAGTTGATTAGCTATCATCCATTGACCTAATAGGAAATACTATAAATAATGGACAGAAACTCTCATATATACTCAAAGAATCAAACCCTTCCCATCATCCACTATTGACTCGATTATGCCAGAATGAGTATTCAGTAGTAAAAAATCGAAACCTCAAGACCTAATTGTCTTCACACAAGTATTATTGCAGTTAATGTGAGGCTCATAAAAATGACTGAGTTCAGTCCCTAACATCTCATATGTGGCCACTTCAATTTACTCATTATACCTGTCATACCCAACACTTTCGGTCTGTAGTTTATAATGCTGAATTTGATTTCCTCCATGAGGAAAGATTTTGAAATACTTTGTTAAATCTCACCCAGAATTACTCCCTTAAGCCAAAGTAATAAATAAATACCTCATCAAGTGAATGTATTAAACAAATATTGACTGCATTTCATGAGCATACCTTATGTAATGAGGAAGCTAAATAAGGAATCTTGTGGCTTTGCGGAACAGATAACAGCAATAAATAAATGTTAAAAGAAAATCCACTGAATGAATGGAATAAATACATTCCTAGCCAATAAATAAATAAATAAATCATGGATTGAAATGAATAAATATATTGTTTGACATAAACTAAATAAAGAATTCCTGGCTTAATTAATCTTACAGTGAAAGTCATCCCGAATGAATTACACACTACCGCATTAATGTTTGAAACACTGAATAGTACATTTATCTGAATGTGTTCTGTTGACCTGCTTACTGCAACAACTTTTATTTTTGTAATGCCTTCAATGTGGAAAACATCTCAAGGGATGTTCCTGCAGGAAGACGAAAACCATGCAGGCATGGACCTGACTCAATGCACGGTGCAAGAATTAGGAAAGATGCTGGAACACTCCAGCAAAAAGTCTGCTTTTAAGAGAAGTGGTGCTGAAGTTGTGGAGCCTCAGGGAGGAAGTTCAAGAGAGTGGGGCTAAAGGATCTGAAGGCTCTGAAGCATACAGTAGGATCAATAGATGGGGAGAGACAGCAGACCCCAGTCACAGAACCAAAGGTGCACTAAGTCCAGAAGTTCTTCCAGAGATATGATGAGGCATGGCCACAGAAATGGAGATTAGGATCTTATGGAGTCAGTATGTCAGTCAAAAGAAGGTCTCTGTATTATTAAGAGGATGGACTTAAGCTGAGCTTTGAGTAACTTCAAATTTAAGGACATAGGTTAGTGAGTGGCTGGACAGGAAGATTCCTTCTGGTTGACCTCTCATCCTCCAGTCTATTATTTCCCAGCATCGAATTAGGACACATTCACTCCCAAACAGTTCTTCTTAACTTTTTCTGATTGGTTCAAATTGGGTTCTATTCGTGCCACAATATAACATTGGGGCTACATACATTACCAACGAAACCATTCATCCCAAGTTGTCCATTCCTCCTCTAATTCAGCCTTTTGTTGGTGCACTCCCTCCAACCTGAAAATCTGTTAAGTATTGCCACTAAGGGAGAGGGGACAGTGCTCATTGGAAAAGTAAATATGGGAATTAATTCTTTTTATGAATTCACAGAGGCCCAGGACCACGACCTTGGTCTTTGGTCTCGGTCCCTTTAGCAACTTGTATTCAACATCTAGTGACTTTGTTTAAGAACAGCTAGTAAATGTGGCTGTTATTTATTGGCACAGAACATTGTCTCCCTATCTGGAGATGATATTCTGTTGCTAATTGGTGACTTTCCTATGACACAAACACTGGGTGAATATGGGTAAATCTCCATTTACCACAGGAAACACTGACTACGTGACTGACAGAAGAAGCCACGTATTCAGGATGATACCCATTCCTCTGGAAGGACTAACTTCTCTTGTTCCAAGAGTTTTTTTTTTAAAATCCAGAATACAGACGGTCATTTCCACTTGATTTCTTTTCTGCAAAACTCTGGGGTTATTAAGATGAATGAACTAGCAAATCTGTTGTGTCATTTTAGAATGCATCCTAGTCAAATTGGCATTTAAGCATTCCAGAAAGAACGAATCTAACAAATTTATATGGAGTGGGAATCACCTCAGGACAAGATTTGATTGATTACATGTACTGAAGCACCAGGAAATACTGCGTTGCCCCATTGTAAGATGCATTCCAAGTCTTATAGAAAATACGGAGCAGATGTTAAGTGCATCTGGATATCTTTCTGTCCCGCATACTGGCTCATTTCTGGGTAAATCTTCACATTGCCCATTTCTCACAGGTGTGAGCTGATATCTGTGATGCCAGTACATAACTCTTGGGTCGCAGAACATCCTGGAGCTGATTTACAAGCTGCAGGCTTGGGAACAGAAATGGCATTTATCTCAGCTGGCTCAGAAACCCGACATGATGCTTGTTTGATCAACTGCAACTGTTAGGAATTAACATCCTTCACGGAATGACATTCAGCCCTCCTTTTCAGTCTCTCTAACAAATGAAGTTGAAACTGATGAAGCTGCTGTGGAGTTATCATTAATTCTGGGCTCTCTAATGCTGAAGTCATAGTGTTTCGTTCCTTTTGCTCTACCATTGTTGCACAAGAGCTCAAGGCAGAACACCAGGGTATCGTAGGGCCAATTCTCCTGTCACGATGCCCACTGGAATCACAATGGGGTGAGTGATGGGGCTCAGGAAATCTGGCAGACGTTGAACTCTGTAGATGACTGCCCAATGTGTGTTACAAATGAGCTGTGAGCCAACTGTTATTTTAAGATTACAATCCATGCTAATGAGGTGGGAATGAGGAGAGTCACATTTCTGAGGCAAATGTGTAGAGTGCAGCAATTTCCTTTCTACAACAATGAACAGGGTCTGGCATAGTGTAAGAAGCTAGAAAGCCGATGTTTCAAAGAGAACCCGCAGCATGTTGATTTGGAGAAAAAAATTAAAAGTGAACAATAACTTGCAGAGGATTTCTCTTGTCAAGAGTTTGTTCACATGTTGAGGTTGTTATCCCTAATTGTTGCCAGCAAGCCTTACTGATGTTGTAATCAACATTCTGGAAATCTAGTAAATATTTCCCCCTTTTCTGGATTACAAAAAGTAGGAGAGGATGAAACAGGAAGTTGAGGCAAATTTGTTAAGTCCAAAAATGGACTTCTGTGACCTACCTTGACCCATGAAAACAAGGCTATGGGCCGAGACAGCTGAGTGTTTAAAGGAGGCAATGATGGAGTGTGGGTAAATGGCATTGCTCCTCAAAAGTAACTCCAAAAATACATATAATTAATTAAACTTTAACTTTAAGCAAACACATTATTAAAGAATATTGCAACAGTACAACAACTCCGCGTGATATCAAGAAACAGCTGAAGGCATTGGAACTGCAAACTCTATGGTCCTTGACAACATTCTGGCAATACTACTGAAGACTTGTGCTCCAGAACTAATTGTGCCCTAGCAAAACTGTTACAGCCCAGCTACAACTCTGGCATCTTTGCAACGATGTGGGAAATTGCCCAAGTATGCCTTGTCCATGAAAAGCAGGACAGATGAAACCTAATTACGGCCCTATCCATCTGACTCTCAATCATTAGCAAAGAGTGGAAATGGAAGAGACTGTGGAAAATGCTTTATGGCATTTGCTCGTCTATAATTTATTCATTGACACTCCAGTGGGGTTCCACCACAGCCACTGAGCTCCCATGCTCCTGGCTCCATTACAGCCTTGGTCCAAAATACGACCAAAAGAGCTGAACTCAAGAGGTGAGGAGAGAGTGACTGGCTGCAGGTTGCGTCATCTGAGTCACAGCCGCCAAATGCCCTTCCCCATATTCCAAAACCCTCACTTGCTTCCTCGACCAATTGGAAAATAAAAACTCATCCAATAGTAACTGAACACCAGCCAACCTTTATATCTCATTTCCAATATTTTAATAAATAAGTGTTCAAAGAAAATAGAAAACGCACACCATTTTCCCCCTCAGATTTGCTCACATTGCAGTCATGAGATTAAACTTCAATTCCGGGATTCTCTCGGTCAATCCTAGCAGTTGAAAATCCATGTTCTTCTTCCTAGTTACCAGCTACAAGCTTGTTAGCTTTGTGGGAAGTTCTAGCCCAAGTGTCAATGCATCCACTGAAGGCCGCGAGGCTGTTGTCAATGTGATTAAGCAAGTTATGCCTCTGCATGCTTTATTTCAATATTGTAATGCCTAACAATACTGCACCTTCTCAGTGATTACTTTGTGTTTAAATCAATTGGGGTCATTGGCAGCATATTGGAAACCTGTTGGTCTGTAAACATCTTTCAGTCAGTCAGTCATCCTGTAGTGGATGAATGGGTCCTGCTCTCTCTCCCATGCTTATGGCTCCCATCAAATCCTCCTCTCACACAGTTTGCAGCAACATCTCCAGTCCCTCAGCATTCCTTATTCGCACCTTGGAGTGCTTCATTCTGGCTCAATTTTGCTCCTTTACCAACTGTCCATGGTTCACAGTGCTACTTTATATCATCAAATGTCTCCTCAAGAGAGCTCACAGATGTGTACGTTTCCTTGTCAATTTCTTTTCCCAGTTGAGCAGTTACAGCCCACTTCAATTGGTCTGCTGCAACCAGTCAACTTCTGAGTTAAGCAGCTTCTTTTGGATCCCAGTCGTACCAACAGCAGTCTCCCGAGTAACAGGAATGTAAATAGCCACTATTTACAATATTGGTTTCAGAATGATGACACCACGAACAATTTCATCACAGGATTTTACGGATGCATGGTCCAATTTCTTTTATTGTTCATTCATTCACAGGTTGTGGGCGAAGTTGGATAGGCTTAGCATTTACTGGCCTGCATTAACTACCCTTGAGAAGGCAGTGGGCAGCTGTCTCTTTGAACCGCTGCAGTTCATGTGGTGTAGGTAAACACACAGTGGGTGAGGAAGAGAGTTCCAGGGTTTTGAACAACAGCGAGAGAATGTTTCCAAGGCAAGCTGTGGCTTGGAGGGAAACTTGCAAGTGGCAGCGTTTCCATTCACCTGCTGCCCTTAACGGTGATAGAGGTTTCAGGTTTGGAAGGTGCTGAGTAAGGAGCCTTGGTGAGTTGCTGTTGTGCATCATATAGATGATACGACTGTGGATCGATGGTAGAGGAAGTAAATTTTGACCTTGTTGGATGGTGTGCCAATCAAGTGGGTTTATTTGTCCTGGATTGTGTTCACCTTCTTGTACGTTGTGGGAGCTGCATTCGTTTAGACAAGTGGAGAAAATTCCATCACACTCCGGACTTGTGCCTTGCTAATGGAGGATAGGCTTTGGTTAGTCAATAAGAGAGTTATTTGCCACAGAATTCCCATTCTCTGACCTGCTATTGTCACTGATCAAGTTCGGTTTCTGGTTAATGTCAACCATCAGGTTGTTAATAGTGGAGGATTCAACGACAATAATGCTATTGAACATCAAAGAGAGATGGTTAGATTCTCTTTTGTTGGAGATGACCTTTCCCTGGCACTGGTGTGAATGGTACTAATGTCATTTATCCAGCAAACCTGGACAGGTCCTGATGCATATGGACAGTGCCTGAAGTGTTGCAAATGGTGCTGAAGGTTGTGCAAGCAACGGTAAACATCCCACTTCTAACTTTCTGATGGGGGGGGGGGGGGGGGTTGGAAGATTACTCATGAAGTAAACATAGATTTTTGGGCCAAAGGCATTATCCTGAGGATAATCCTGAGGACATCCAGTGATGTCATGCAGCTGGGAAAACTGACCTCCAACAACCAGAACCAACTTCCTTTATGCCATGTATGACTCCAACCAGCACAGCATGTTCCCCCTGTTTTGTGTTAGGGCTCCTTGATGCCACATTTGGTTAAATGCTGCCTTGATGTCCAGGCTAATCACACTGACCTCATCTCTGGAGCAGAGCTTTTTTACCCATGTTTGGAATGAAGTTGTCATGAGGCCAAGAGCTGAAAGGTCTTGGCTGAAGCCATGATGAGCATCAGTGAGCAGGTTAGTGCTGAGTAAGCACTGCACAAAAACACTGTCAATGAGATTTGCCATCACTTTGCTGATTAAATACTATGTGTTTTCCAGAAATACCAAGTTGAATCACCTTGACATGGCTGTACCGTAGAAAGTGGCATAACCAAAGGTCACAAATATATCCCACATCAGCTGTAGGATAGAAATTCTGATCTAAAATCCATCTTTGACTTTTAAAAGCGTTATGCATTCAAAACTGGACACATATGTTTCCTTCTGCACTAGAAAGGATGCTACAAAAAAAATTCTATTCCAATTTCTACATTATGGAACCACTGAACTGTCCAATATTTCTTTTCTGTTTAGTTAGATTTCTTTTCTGCTTTGCCTGGAGATTTCGTACTTCTTGTTAGATGCTGTTTCACAGAAAAATGCTACTCTTCACTTAATGGCTCATGAGATGATGATTTATGCATAGGATTTGACTGTATGTGCTGGCTACAGGTCCAGAGCCAAATTTCCTGCTGGCCTTAATAGGCACCAACATATTCACTTTCACTCGCCATCACTGGTCAGCTTGCATTCCCCTTTTTTACCCTAGGATGGCAAGCTGAGGGATTTTAATCCTTTCATTCCCTTGAATAAAGTGGAATAATTCACTTTAGACCATTCAGGTTTTAAACATGGATCTTCCAATCGGTCTGTTTCAATTCATTCAGCCTCATAAACACATGGAACACTGTTTTTGAGAGTCATAAATTACTCTGGGTTATGCTGCAAGAACACATTTTAAGATTCCAGTTGGGAGAAATATGCAACAGGTTCAAAAATATGGAAAAAAGATCTATTAACATAGCACCCTTCACATTCTCAGAAGATCTCAAAGCACTTTGCAACCAATTAAGTATTTATGAAGCCACTATTGAAATGTAAAAGAATTGTTGCAGCCATTCTGTATACGACAAGCTTTATCAATCATCAGTAATTTTTTAAAACAGCGCCAGAGACCCAGGTTCAATTCTCGCCTCAGGCGACTGTCTGTGTGGAGTTTGCACATTCTCCCCGTGTCTGCGTGGGTTTCCTCCGGGTGCTCCGGTTTCCTCCCACAGTCCAAAGATGTGCAGGTCAGGTGAATTGGCCTTGCTAAATTGCCCATAGTGTTAGGTAAGGGGTAAATGTAGGGGTATGGGTGGGTTACACTTCAGCGGGTCGGTGTGGACTTGTTGGGCCAAAGGGCCTGTTTCCACACTGTAATGTAATCTAAAAAAAACTTGTCATGGCTGAGAGGTTTTGGCTTGGGCAACAAGTGAGCGCTTCTACTCCTCTTCATTCAATAATATCATACAGTCTTTCATACCTCCCTGAGAGTCAGGATAGGGATTTAGTTTAAACATAGCTCCTACGGTACTCCCTCAATGCTGTACTGATATCACACCTTCCCATTATTGATACCAGGTTAATCAAACTGCATAACTACTCTGTGAAGGAAAGCAATTATCCAACAAATATGAAATGTCAATAGAAATACGGCTCCTTTTTACAATCTAATGAGATAGATCACTGCCAGTCACTTGTGTTCATTCTTCATTTACAATGAATGGATAGGAGGCATTGACAAGCATTTCCCAACCAATATAAGCTGCAAGCTGTGCAATGACTGGCTGATCATAGAATCAGCATTAAGGTGTCATTCTACTTAAACATTGAGGATTTGGAGATTATCTCTATACTTACTCGCCTGTGCCATGCAATATAACATAGGCTGTGCAATAATCCTAGAAACTGGGAAAATGAAATAAATTCCCCGCTCCATAATTTGTGGTCAAGGTACTGCTGAGATTAAAGATGTGCTCTTGATGCTCATGCGCAAACACTGGCTGTGATATTTAATTTTGGACAGGATGTTAATACTCCCCAAGTTTGGAACCAATATTTTTGGAAGACTTATTGGAATTTGACTGAAGCAAACTTGGCCACTTTGCCTCATGGAACTTTCCCATCAACATGGTGTTGTGCCCTGTTCTCTTACAGTGGGCACAGCACCTCCTGTACATCCATAAATAAAAGATATCTCCATGGCCCCTCAGTCCATCTGTCCCGATTATCACCAAGCCCAGCCATAGGGTATGCCCCATCTTGTGCCCTTGCTTCCACTTCCGCCTACAGACAAAACATCAGGTAAGGACAGCTTTGCACGGTTAAATGTGGATATCGGAAAAGGTGATGTTGGAAATGCACTGGTTAGCCATCAGCTTTGCAAAATTAGCATGTTGCTGACTAATCCCATCAAAAGGTGGGATTGGTGTGATTTCCAATACTGAATGTTCACAGTCCTTCAATCTAATTAAAGATGTACAGATATCCTGTGTGCCTTGCGGCTTTGACATCAGTTGATGCTTTCAGCAAAGGTTTTAACCAACATTAGCAAATCTAACTAATGGCAGCACCTGCTAGATTTGTTCTTTATCTATTATATCTCCTGAAGATAATTTCAGATTATTATCGCAGTCTTGGCAATAACAACCAGCATTTCTCCTACTTCTTTAGTAGTAGGAAGCAGTTTGGGATTGATGCTTCTGCTGGGTTCACGTTATCTGGAGAAATGAGGAGGTGAAGGGAAATTGCCATATAAATGATCTGAAACGTGTTCTCATTAAAGATAGCCATACGATATGGAATCATAGTGAAACTAATTAGGGGGAAGTGACGAGCAAAACAAAACTAATTAAAATCGTGAGGCTGTTTATTTAAACAAACATTCTTGACTGGTGATAAGATGGTAACTCAGCTGAGCAACAGCTTGTTAATGTGACATAAATATGCCGAGTCTTATCTGGTCCTGCCTGGTGCTCCATGTAAAAGGAAAATTATTTAAAGTTAGGGAGTAAAATTGGAACTTGGCACACTGTGGCTCATTAAGTTTGAAAACTTCCAGAACCTTTGTGCCTCTCTCAGGAATGATCAGCAGTGTAGAGGTAAACCGTCCTGCTGCAGTAAAAACCCAGTGTCTCCTTGTTGAGCTGAACTGGAAAGGTTTGGGAGGAGGGGGTTGGTTGACCTTTGAATGGTTAAGAGTGGGCCATTAGTGCTCCTGCTCACCACAAAAATGTTTAAGTTGTTGCTTCGTGAGGCTCCTGTATCAATCCAATGAAGGACTGCTGGTTAAGCCACTGACAGCTTCCTCAGCATACTTCCAATGCCTCTCTCATTTCTCATGAAAATGCAACACACTTAGGGTCCAAATGAGCAGTGGTGAACACCATCCTGCACGTTCAACATGTTCAAATTGTCCTGGATGCCTCCAAGGTAGCTAAGGGATGGACGATTCAAACAGACATTATGTATTTCTAGCTTTTATGTAAACCCGAGCCATGGTCATTGTCAGGACCCCTTTGGATAATGCCTTGTCGTGGGGCATTCACAGGTGCCGAAGAAAAATAGGGTTAACACAGGAAAGCTGCTGGATTGAGTGGGTTGATGTCAGTTGAAGTTTAGTGTTGAGTAACATGTGGCAATTCCTTTCAGACGGAAAGAGAGGATATATGTCTCATTAATTGATGCAAAAAGTACACCCAAATTCCAATAATGAGAATTGGACACCTAATTATCTACATGTATAAAAAAAGTTTAAAAGGTGCAAAGAGACTAGCGTTTAAGTGAACAAAACCACAGGAGAAATTAATATAGATATGTGAGACCTGATGTCGCAAATAAAAATCCACCATACAAATGCAAAACAGTAATGCTGTACAAATGATCAGTTAATCCTCTGTTGGAAACCCGTATGGAATTTGGGTACCACATTAGGAAGAATCTGAGATCGTGGAGGGAATGCGGCAGTGATTCAGTTAAATGAAGGAAGGACATAAGAGGCTTAGTTATAAGGTGACACAGGAGAAGCTGTGGTTTTCACAGAGGTCAGTAACAGTAGCACGGTTAGTGGGTGTGACACTGCCACAGGCCGTTAATCAAGCAGGGGATGTAATCTGAGCAATTAACTGTGTAAATGCTGAAAGATTTCACTCATGGCCAAACGAGGAACAAGATAGGAACTGAGGATTCTTAACTATGGAAAAGGAGAAGGAGTATTTTTGAATGGGGTGGTTCACCATGAGTGTGTTTGAAGCATTGGAAGTTGAATGACCTCAACCTGCACTATAATTTCAATCAATCTATTTCAACTCTCCTTTAAGCTCCAAACCACCACAATCTCAGAAATGAGGAAGGACCACAATGCTAGGAAATGTGAAAGAAATGAACTTTTATGTATCTGGGTACTTCCTGGCTGCAGCTAAAGTTTTTGTAGCACTCTATTAAGTAAAGAGTGAATTATGTCATTTCGACTTGCCAGAGAGCAGCAGGCACAGTGATTATGTGACTTTCAAAAGATTACAGATGTAATCTTACAGATTACAGATGCACAGAATACCATTAACTATGTGGACATTGCTTTGTGGTTATCACTTAACAGCTTTCCTCTATGGCACCCCAAAAGAGATTCCATCTGCTGTGAGACTTTAGATTGTGTGTAAAGCAACCCTTTGACTGGAGTCCTGGCAGTAGCAATAACAGCAGTCTACCATGCCATCTGTATTTCAGCCTCCTGAGCAAAACCAAAAGGTGGACGTCTGGTAACAGGAGCTATGACAGATGCATCTAGATTGCACTCTAGGCAGGTATGCTGAACATGCACACAACACATGCCACACCAAACATTGTATAGCAGATTAAGGGCTACGGGGAGAGTGCAGGTAAGCGGAGTTGAAATGCCCATCAGCCATGATTAAATGGCAGAGTGGACTCGATGGGCTGAATGGCCTTACTTCCACTCCTATGTCTTATGGTCTTTTTTAGCCGTGCTGACCGAAACAACATGTCCAGTGCTTGGGCTACTCCAGAGGAAAACCTCCTCCTGTATCTGGCAGAGCCCATGGTGATAGAGATGGTGGTCTAGTCTGCCTTGCACAACCCCATCATCATGTCAACACTGTCCTTCTCACCAGCTGAGTAATAAGCACCTCAGGAACAGTGAAAGGAGAAGAGGAGGAACAGCTAAAAGCTGAAGTCTCTTCATTCCTGATGAAGGGCTTTTGTCTGAAACATCAATTCTCCTGCTCCTCAGATGTTGCCTGACCCGCTGCGTTTTTCCAGCACCACACTCTTTGACACTGATCTCCAGCATCTGCAGTCCTCACCTTCTGCTCCCTGAAGTCTCTTCATGCCTGGGCTAAAGGTGAGGAACAGACTGTACCATAACAGCAATCTCGATTCCACACTAATAGTCCCACATCTATCAATGCTCCACAGGGGAGAGGAGATTCAGGTACTACTGTCCTCCTCCTCCTATTACCTCTGGCTGTTTGACACTGGTCCTACAAGAGAGAGGGAAGTATGCCAGGTAGTGATGTTTAACCTCATTTAGCCATCGTGGTTGAATAGTTGCTGGTGTGTGCAGGTGATGGGATGTGGGTGTGTAACCGTGTGTTGAAATAAATAGCTGTTGATGATGAGGTCTGTTTTATAGAGTTTCCTGGTGGTGATGGGAGTGTGATGGTTTGCATAATATCTAAGGTTACTGTTGTATTTGGTAGGCCATGCCATGTGAAGATGCATTCACTGATCTTGACCATTCTTACAATGCTGCATCTTGGTCCATCGCACTGACGTTCATGGTCTGAATGCAGACCACTTGCTCCCAGTTCCTTTAGACAGTCTGTCTGAAAAGCTTGCATTCCTCTGGCAGCTACATCACCCCTCCTTTTCACCTTCTTAAAAATGCATCCCACAGACGTGTGTCATGCTGGCGAGGGTAACCTTTATTAGCCATCCATAATTAGATTAGATTACATTTAGATTAGATTAGATTACATTACAGTGTGGAAACAGGCCCTTCGGCCCAACAAGTCCACACCGACCTGCTGAAGTGCAACCCACCCATACCCCTACATTTACCCCTTACCTAACACTACGGGCAATTTAGCATGGCCAATTCACCTAACCTGCACATCTTTGTGACTGTGGGAGGAAACCGGAGCACCTGGAGGAAACCCACGCAGACACGGGGAGAACGTGCAAACTCCACACAGTCTCCAGTGCTGTGAGGCAGCAGTGCTAACCACTGTGCCACCGTGCCGCCCACCAAAATTATCTTTGAGCACGTGATGCTGAGCTACATTCTTGAATTGGTGCAGTCTGCGCAATGTAGTTAAAACCAGAGTACTGTCACTGAGGAGGTTCCAGGGTCGTGGCCCTGCAACATGGAGGGAACAAAGATTTATTTCAAATCAAGATAGTATGTGACCTTGAAGGAAAGTTGTAGGAGGTATTGTTTCAATACGCCTGCTGCTTGCTCCTCAATAATAGAATTCTGGCATTTGGAAGGTGCTACTGAGGAGCCTGGAGGAATTGTTGCACGGAGTCTTGTAGACCATCCACTTGCCAGCACTGTGTATCTGTGGTGCAGGGAATGCATATTGAAGGAGCTGGATGGGAGTGACAGTTAAATAGGCTGTTTTGTCCCGGATGGTGTTATACATCCTGGTATACCCAACAAACGAGTTGGTACGTATTCCATTATACTCTTAGCTTTAGATGATGGATAGACAATCAGAAGTCAGGAGGTGAGATACCACTGCAAAATAAACAGCATCCATTCTACTATGGTAACTACAGGGATACAGTATTTATATGCCTGATCCAGTTTAGTTCCTGGTCAATGGGAAACCCCGGGATGATGATGGTGGAGCATTCAACAATGGCATTGTTGTTGAATGTCAAAGGGAGACGATTAGATTCTTGTGACAGAGAGGTCTGATACTTGGAGTGGTGCAAATAGTTCTTGACACTTCACCTTGAGCCTCTTTCCCCCATGAGATGTTTCAATATTCACTATTCATGACTGGATGTGCAGAATTGCAAGACTACAAACTCACCATTGGTTATGGGGTTGCTTAGCTCTTTCAAGTGTGCTGCTTTCTGTTGCTGAACGTGCCTCTGGTGATCGGTTGAGGTTCCAGCAAGTTATCCATGGCAATGTCCAAAAACCTGGAGCCCAAGATCTCTTTTTGTGCCAGTCCTTCCCAGGTCAGATTCTCTTCAACAACAATGTTCTGTTTCAGCCACTGTTTTAAGCAAGGTAGGTTACCTTAAGCACCTGATGAAAGAGCAGTGCTCCAAAAGCTAATGCTTCCAAATAAGCCTGTTGGACTATAACCTGGTGTTGTGTGATTTTTAACTAGGTTACCTGAAAGTAGCAACTGCCAGCCACTCATAATATTGCTCCCCACTGTACCCCACTCCATTGATAGATCTGGCCAATAAACAGTGCAGTTGGTATTCACTCGATGGACTGATCATTTGGAGGAGGAGGTAAAACAAAGATGGCAAGCTGACTGCACGACAACCAATCAGCAAAGCTTACTGGCATAGAAACAAAATACTGCAGCTGCTGGAAATCTGAAACAAGCAGAAATTGTTGGAGAAACTCGGTGACTGTGGAGAGAGAAACTGAGTTATTGTTTCGGGTTCAGTGTGATTCTGTTATTTCTTTTGCCCCTGCAGGAAGCTGGGTGTGAGTAAATGTAGTCATGGTAACTGTGGGAGCCAGGGATTTGTAATGGAATGTTTGTGGTGTCAGCCTACCCTGGAAATGGAAATGGTGAAGTCAAGGAAAGGAAGGGAAGAATTAGATTAGATTAAATACAGTGTGGAAACAGGCCCTTCGGCCCAACAAGTCCACGCTGACCCGCCAAAGCGCAACCCACCCAGACCCATTCCCCTATATTTACCCCGTCACCTAATACTATGGGCAATTTAACATGGCCAATTCACCTAACCTGCACATCTTTGGACTGTGGAAGGAAACTGGAGCACCCGGAGGAAACCCACGCAGACACGGGGAGAATGTGCAAACTCCACACAGTCAGTCGCCTGAGGCGGGAATTGAACCCAGGTCTTTGGCACTGTGAGGCAGCAGTGCTAATCACTGTGCCACCGTGGATATGGACCAGATGAAAAACAGACAAGGATGAAAATTGAGAGAAAAACAGGTTAATTTTTTCCAGAGCGGATGAATTCTGAAGAAGAATTTTACTGAACTTGACACATTAACTCTCTCTCTCTCCACACATGCTGCCAGGCTTGCTGAGTTTCTCCAGTATTTTCTGTATTTAGTTAAGGGTTACTTGCATATTGTGACCATTGTGCCTATGTCTGAGAGTTATCCAAAATATCCCCCAACCAGTCATTACTCACCCTCTCATAGCCTTTCATAATCATAAAACACATCTATTATATTGTTGGGCCCAAACATCGAACAAATATAAAACTCCCCACTGCACGCTAGCCTCATTTTCTATTTTGACTAGACAGTGCAATGAAAAACATGATTTATTATGTCAGGAAGCAGTGTGCAGGCAGTTCAGTGATATGGGAAAACTGTCAGAGGGATTGATACCATGCTGAGTGAAGAATGGAGTCAGCCCATGAAGTGGCCAACGACAAACAGCAAGCTGCAGTGAGCTGGGATTGCTTCCCTCAGCTTGGTCGAGACAGTAGTTCTGCTGCAAATGGCTTTGGGCAGCAGGTCACTATTTTAGGTCCTGCATGTGAGGCGAAACTGGCCTGCGGAAAATAGGATCTACCCAGTATTATCTGAGGGGCTGAAACATTGAGGTTACACAATAACTATTATTCAGTTCAAGTTGTTCAGCTTCAAGCCGTATTAAACAAAAAGGTGAAATGAGACTGTTTGGCAGTATTTGCACTTGGCTGGGAAACACCAAATGATTGAAAACACTAAGCTTAGTATATTTCAGAAACTGTATAAAATTACAACGCATCTTTTCTATTACAAAATCCGCAAATGCCAAATCATGTTAGTTATTATCCTCTGATAGCAACAGGCACAAGCTGAAAGTTTTGATTAGTTACAGAAGGATAATAGCTAAAACGTCTGTGACATGGTTATTAATATTCAATGATCTATTCTATGGATCGTAAGCCTTTTTTTCAAACGGACTCCTTGAACACAGCTTTTAAAAGCTGTCAGAGTGCCGAATGGCTCGACAGCCACTTTCGAGAACTTGGGAGAATGAAGTGATACTGAGTGACCTTTAATTTGCCGAATACTTGACCAAGGCGCCAACTTTACTTTCCCTAGATTATGTCTGATTGTCTTCCCGCCCATCTCATGGTTAAATCCTTCTCACCTGTTTCAGGCTCATTACTAATTTCGCTACGAATCCAAAAAGAGCAGACAATATAAGACCTGTATTTAGCAATCTTTAGACATTCCTGAGTCTACAAACTATGGACTGCATTGTATTGACAGATTTATCACACGTTCATGGTGACATTAACACTCCAATTTGCCTATTACACCAACAGATCCACATCAGATGCCATATCACTTGCCCTTCACTCCTCCCTAGAATATCTTGACACCAAGAACAGCTATGTAAGAATGCTGCTCATTGACTACAGTTCAGCCTTCAACACTATTATCCCCTTGAGACTGATGACTAAACTTAGTGATCTCGGACTAAGCCCCACTCTCTGCAACTGGATCCTCAGTTTCCTGACCCACAGGCCACAATCAGTGAAGACTGTGGACAATATTTTATCCTCATTAACACTCAACACTGGAGTACCCCAGGGATGCATATTCAGCCCCCTACTGTGCTCACTGTATATCCATGACTGTGTCGCCAAATACCAGACTAATGCCATTACAAGTTCGCTGAATGAAACCACCACAGTCAGTCAAATCTCAGATGGCGACGAAACAGACTACAGATGGGAGGTGGAAAATGTGGAAAAATGGTGCACTGGGAACAACCTAGCTCTCAATGCCAACAAAACCAGGGAACTCATTATTGATTTTCGGCAGGATGTTACTCATGCCCCTTCCCTCCTACACAGTAACAGCACAGAGGTGGAACGAGTGGAAAGTGTCAAGCTCCTGGGAGTGGTCATCCTTTCTTGGACTCTTCACGTGGATGCCCTGGTTACAAAGGCCCAACAACATCTCTTCCTCAGGCAGCTGAGGAAATTTGGCATGACGGCGAATCCCCTTGCTAACTTTTACAGGTGTGCCATCGAGAGCATTCTGTCTGAATGTATCACTACCTGTACCATTCAAGATCAGAGATGGTTACAGGGAGTGGTGAACTCGGTCTGGACAATCATAAAGGCCAACCTCCCATCTGTAGAATCCATCTACCAGGCTCTCTGTCAAGGAAAGGCTGCCAGCATTCTCAAAGATCCATCCCACCCTGGCAATGTTTTTCTACAACCTTTACCATCGGGAAGAAGGTCCAGAAGCCTGAACACACGCACGAGTCAATTTGGAAACAGTTTCTACCCTACTGTTGTGAGAATACTGAATGGACTCGCAAACTCTTAACATTCACCTGTACCTGTGTTTTTGTTTTTGCCGCTGTTTACCTATTATTTACTATTTAAGCTACTTAACTCTTGTGATCTGCCTGTATTGCTCACAAGACAAAGCTTTTCACTGTGCCTCGGTACACGTGACAATAAATTCAATTCAATTCAGACACATACTCTATCTCAGCTGATGGTGATACTGGACAAGACAGATCCCAGAGGAAAACCATAGCTATAGGTTTTACTTTGCCGGTAACTGAACATATTCACAAAGGGGAGACTGAACTACATTAACTCTCAGTAGAGGACCTTCGGCCTCGTATGCATATCCTAAGGCCCCATTTTCCCACACACCTCTGTGAATGTTTTGGCCTCTGAAAGTGTGCACACATAAGTGTTTCTGCATAATGCAATTACTCATTAGTTTGCAGTTAAATGGTAGTGAAGGGCTTCAGGAGGATATTGCAAGAGGGAGGGATGGAGTCATAGGGCATAGGAAGTAAAGACATTTTCCTCCCACAGTTGAAATTACTGGAGGGACAATTTCTCAGTTGGACTTTTTCAGCAGAAGGTGCCTTTGGTCCAGGGTTCAGCAATGGACCTGTATCAACTCAAAGGGAAAGCCATAGCCTCTCCTTTGGTCAGGCCCAGGTTACATTGCAATTAGGCTCCAACAGGACTTGTAGTTTCTTTTTAATAAACTGGGCATATAGAAGATAGCAAGGACTGCAGATGCTGGAGAGTTGGAGTCTATAAAGCATGGTGCTGGAAAAAGCACAGAAGGTCAGGCAGCATCCGAGGAACAAGAGAGTGGACATTTCAGGCATAGTCCCGAAGGAGGATTATGCCCAAAATATCGCCTCTCTTACTCCTCAGATGCTGCCTGGCCTGCTGTATTTTTATCCAGCATCACAGTAAACTGAGGATATTAGCCATTCCTTAATGTGAGCATTCTCACACAACTACACTACTCTGTAACTTAACATTGAAACAGCAGCAAGGAGGTGCTTTTTGAGAGGGTCAGTCGTTCAACAATGAAGTATGGTTACGCAGCATCTTTGAAGGAAAAATACACCACAGGAGCATTACTGAACAGCAGATGACACAAGACCGCCTAAGGAGCTATTATATGGTGACCAAGAGCTTCATCAAAGAGGTAGGTTTTAAAAGCAGAAAGAGGAGGAAGCAGGTGGAGAGGTTTAGGAAGGAAATCTTGGAGGAGGCAGGTGAAGGGAATGACCCTACAATGACAGAACGATGAATATTGAGAATATATGAATAGCCATAATTAAAGGATTAGAAATATCTCAGAGGGTTACAGCAATAATGAGGAGTGACTTGAGAGCATGAATCTTTTAAAAACACTCAGCGCATCTATTCAAATAGGTCCTTTGATGTTTTCCCATAACTAACTTGAAACTAACCAGTGCACAGAGGAGAGATGATCAACAGAGGGGTATTGAGGAAAAGTTCTTTACTCACGGGCATTATAGACAACTCATATCCTGAAAGGGTGGCAGAGGCAGAAGCATTCATTTATAGTTAACAGGAACTTGCAGCAGCTGTTGAAGAGTCACGTCCAACAGGCCTATGGACCAGGTGTTTAAAGGTGGGACTAGGTGATAGGTTTAGAGTTATTGCAGGAGCTCTCCATTGACTGACATGGATATGATGAGCCAAATTACCTCATCCTGTGCCACAAATATTCCATTGATAGACAATCTTTCTACCTTTGCCAGCCTGGCTGGAGGTATTACATTGACAATCCTCTAGTCACACAGCTTCACCCATTTCTTCTTATAGCATCACTCTTTATCCTTGGGTGCTTTCTGACAGGATCCTGATGACTTGAGTCTTATTAGAGGCAAATCCCTTATTACAGTTATCACTCTGAATTGTTCTAATGTTCCTTTGTAAAAACTGAGTAAACATGTATTTACCATCATCACTGTGGCTTCATCCTGAACAACTAGAATTTCCAAAGTAATACGTTCACTCTAGACAGTAGCAAACGTGGTGGAGGGGCAGAATGTGAGTCAGATGGGGCAGTTGTCATGTGGTAGTTCTGCGGTAGGAGGACCAGGATGGAAAGGAACCTTTTGTTCAAAACAGTCAGTGCCTGAATGAGCGACACAGCTTTCGAGGGGCTGGGGGGCGTCTGCTGAAAAACAATCCCTTTTCCTTCCTGTCGACCCCACGCCAGATGCCCCACTCCATTATCACTCATCCTGGGATCCCTTGCTGATGTAGAGCAGCTGGTAGGTGCCAGAATTTGAAGGAGGTACACCCGCTGAATGATCAGTGTCAGGGGCAATGTATTATTGGACAGTCAATGTTGAGAGAGCACCGCACAGACAGAGAGTCAGTGCTGAGGGAGCGTCGTATTGTCAAAGGTTCAATGCTGAGGAAGCACTGTGCAGTCAGAGGGTCAGTACTAAGGGAACACTGCGCAATCAGAGAGTTGGTATTAATGCAGTACTGTGCAGTCAGAGGGTTAGTGCTATTGGAGCACTGTGCAGTCAGAGGGTCAGTACTGAGGGAACACTGTGCAGTCAGAGGGTCAGTACTGAGGGAACACTGTGCAATCAGAGAGTTGGTGTTAATGCAGTACTGTGCAGTCAGAGGGTTAGTGCTATTGGAGCACTGTGCAGTCAGAGGGTCAGTACTGAGGGAACACTGCAGTTAGAGGGTTTGTGTTAATGGAGCACTGTGCAGTCAGAGGGTCAGTACCCGAAAATACTACACTGTTGAACAGTGCTGACAGTGCACCACATTGTCGGATGGTCAGTGCTGAGGGGATAAAATATTAAACTGTGTTTCCTACATTACAACACTGACTGCACTTCAAAAAAGCTCCTTTGTCAGTGGTGAGGCACATCAGGCCAAAGGATTGTCCTTCAACAGCACCTTCTAAACTCGAGAACTCTCCAATCCCGAAGGACAAAGGCAGCAAGGCATAGGAATACCACCTCAAAAATACACACTACCTGACTTGCAAAAGTATTGCTGCTCCTTCGATATCACTGGGGCAACATTCTGGAATTTGCTCCCGAATAGCATTGAGGATGCTCCTAAGCTAAGTACAGCTGCGTTTCACGATACTCCCATTACCACCCACCACCTTCTCAAGTGCAGTTATGGTTGGACAAAAAATGCTGGCCAAGCCAGCGACACCCACATCTCATGAACAAATTAAAAACCCAACAATATCTACCACTTGAGTGTAATTTGTACACAGTTGTGCTCATGCATAAACTACATCTTGTAAAACAAACCAGAGAGTTTCAGATGCTGGAAATCAGAAACAATATCAGAAATTACTGGAAAAACTCAGCAGGTCAGGCAGCATCTGTGGGGAGAGAAACAGAGTCCACATTTTGGGGTCCTTTCTTCAAAACCAATTTTAGCAAGGAAAAGATTGGTAAAGAAAAGGAAAGAGTAAATGATAGATGGAATTGGAAACCAGAGAGAGAGAAAAAAACGGTTGGGGAGACAAAGGGCAAACAAAATGACATCATGTTTAGACCACCAAGTGATTTTCGTCTATTGGAATATACCAAACAGACCCTGTTGATTCCTATCTTGGAAGAGGATGGTGGCAGGAACCTACTTTGCAGTGAGAAATAGACAGAGAACTTATACAACATGATGAGCAATGGTATGGATTGTTTGTACAATAACTTTCACCCCAGCCGCTTTGATCCTATGGAAAACCCACTGCTGGCCACTTAAGAGTGCAGTTGGCACTGAATGTGGCAAGCCTTCTCTAAAGGAGGTGACATTGGACTGTTACCAGCTCTCCAGGTAGCATGTGGCCTAGATTAAATACCACCTATTGATGTACCTGACACATCAATGCAATGCAGAAGGACCTGAATACCCACCAATACATACATAATCCTGATAAATGATTCCACTCATTACTGTGTGATGCCTGCATTCACTTACAGCGTTTATGGGTTAATGCAAGCTACTGGTGTGAAAGTCTCAACTTTAAGTTGTGAGTCTTCCCTACTTCATAAACATTTATGGAAAAATTTTGGAAGCTGTGCTTTCAAACAGATGTTTCATGACGAATGCTGCAGATCAGGAATTGTTGGCACATATCTGTAATTGTTTATCAGAGTTGTCATAATTAGCCTGTGTGCTTCTCTCATTTATTGTACTCTGCCAATGTTTTAATTAAATCTGTATAATGTTAACATATTTATTCAGTTCATGTGAATTGAAGAACACTTACTGAGTTTAACTGAAGCCACTTTAGCCAGGATTGATTATAATGCAAATAGTTGTTTATAGTCTGATGAAGTCGAAAATGATGTGTAGCCTCAAAATATGCTCAATTTATAAAAGAAAGCTGAAAAGTCACCACCTTTACTTTAAGCCAAGTTTGCCTTGTGTTTCTTGAGTATTTGAAGTATTATATCCTTCCACCTGTTGTTTTCTTTTATTTCTAGCTTGACAATTATCTTGAACTTTGATGCTATTTTGCAATTATTCTTCTTAAATGTTTGATAGAGTTCCAGTAAATGCTTTATGAAATACTCACACGTTATGGTCTAGGTTTTGTGCCAGGCAGACACTGGTGGTTTGTTAATGAATCAATTTCCCCCTCAAGAGAGTTGTATTCTTGTCAGTAGTAGCGAGTCATTCTGTGTAAGACAAGGTAATCAGCTCTCAGAAAAACCTCAGCTGATTCTTCCTAACGGTACATACAGCAGAACAGGACATTTCCAATGCTGGAGAAATCAGGGCCAATAAATGTAAACTTTTGACATGGAGTAGGTACACCAGACCCCAAAATGGTAGGTCTGATATCTTTGTCATATTGTGCAGCATACAAAGAGCCAACACAGAACTAAACCAATTTAATTATGTTTAATCAAATTTTTCAAATAACATTTCTGGAGCAGATGGGACTTGAACATGCACTTTTTGACCCACAGGTAGGGACATTACCACAGCACCACAAGACCCCTCTAAACTGGTTTAGTCTGGTGTATACATCTTTACAAACGGCCACAAGAGAGTTCCATCACACAACTCCATCCTCAATGAATGTGTTCACAATGCTCAAAATTTGATACAAGTTATATACATCTCTTATTTTCTATTTATTTATAAATGAACTGGCTTTCCATTCCTAACAGGACATTTGCTGTCTTGCTGAAAACTTTCAGAAGTTGGGGAAGGACCTTGTATCATCTTGTCCTGAGACTGAGAAATTATTCCTATTGTCCTTCAATTGAAGTGACCCCTTCATCAGACATATTGATTCTGATTCAGATCTCAACTGCTTTCAGGCACAACCTTTGTTGGAGGAACTATTGGTCCTCAACTCATAACCTAACTGTCCAAATCATCAGATCCATCTAATTCTTCCCAACTCCCTGCTTCTTCATGAACTGCTGAAAGCAAAACCAGATTTACATAGACAAACCTAAGCTCTCCACTACAAAACTTTTTTTTTATTTAAAAAATATACTTTATTCATAAAATAATTTGATGGTCTGTACAGTTGGACATGCCATACATATGTAAACATTCCATTTGTTTGCATACTGAAACAGAGTAATCATTCCTATTTACAGGAATGTACGATTACATTTTTAGCTGAGGTGTCAGCAGAGCCCAAAAGACTGCGTGGGCCCCCTGTTCTTCTTTAGGCAGGCAGACGTTACACGGTGGTCTTTCCCCACCGCGCCTTGGCGGCAGCTGCCCCAAGCTTCAACGCATCCCTCAACACGTAGTCCTGGACCTTGGAATGTGCCAGTCTGCAACACTCAGTCGGGGTCAACTCCTTCAGCTGGAAGATCAACAGGTTTCGGACCGCCCAGAGAGCGTCCTTGACCGAGTTGATGATCCTCCAGGCACAATTGATGTTCGTCTCGGTGTGCGTCTCAGGGAACAGGCTGTAGAGCACGGAGTCCCGCGTCACAGCGCTGCTCGGGACGAACCTCGACAAGCACCACTGCATTCCTCTCCAGACTTCCTCTGCATAGGCACATTCCAGAAGGAGGTGTGTGACAGTCTCGTCCCCACTGCAGCCACTTTGAGGGCAGCGTGCGGTGCGGCAGAGAGTCCGGGCGTGCATGAAGGATCTCACAGGCAGAGCCCTTCTCACCACCAGCCAAGCCATGTCTTGGTGCTTGTTGGAAAGTTCTGGCGATGAGGCATTCTGCCAAATGGCTTTGACAGTCTGCTCAGGGAACCGCTCGATAGGATCCGCCCTCTCCATTTCCCGAAGGGTCTCAAGGACACTACGTGCTGACCACTTCCTGATGGACTTGTGGTCAAAGGTGTTTTTCTTCATAAACTTCTCCACGAAGGACAGGTGATACGGAATGGTCCAACTACTCGGAGCGTTCCGCGGCAGCGAGGCCAGGCCCATCCTTCACAACACCGGGGACAGGTAGAACCTCAGTACGTAGTGACACTTGGTGTTTGCATACCGGGGATCCACGCACAGCTTGATGCAGCCACACACAAAGGTGGCCATCAGGGTGAGGGTGGCATTGAGTGTATTTTTTCCCCCGTTGCCAAGATCTTTGTACAGCGAGTCCCTTCAGACCCGGTCCATCTTTGACCTCCATATAAACTGGAAGATGGCCCGAGTGACTGCAGCGGCACAGGTTCTGGGAATAGGCCAGACCTGTGCCACGTACAATAGCAATGACAGTGCCTCACACCTGATGACCAGGTTTTTTCCCGTGATGGAGAGTGACCGTAGCTTCCATCTGCCCAGTTTCTGCCTCACTTTGCTGATACGCTCCTCCCAAGACCTGGCGCACGCCCCAGCCCCCCCAAACCAAATACCCAGCACCTTCAGGTGGCCAGTCCTGACGGTGAAGGGGATCGAGGATTGGTCGGCCCAGTTCCCGAAGAGCATGGCCTCGCTCTTGCCTCGGTTTACCCCCGAGGCCCGTTCGAACTGGTCACATATGCACATGAATCTGCGCACAGACAGCGGATCCGAGCAGAAAACGGCAACGTCATCCATGTACAGGGAGGCCTTAACCTGCAGGCCCCTATCACCAGGAATAGTCACCCCTCTCAGGCTCGCGTCCTTCCAGCTGGACTCGGCAAATGGCTCTGTGCAGCAGACAAACAAGGCAGGAGAGAGAGGGCAGCCCTGCCTGACTCCAGATCTGACTGGGAAGCTATCTGATTCCCACCCATTGATGGAGACTGCACTGACAATGTTGGTGTAGAGCAATCTGATCCAATTGCAGATTCCCTCCCCAATGCCCATTTTGGATAGAACATCTCTCATATACGTGTGTGATATCCTGTCAAAGGCTTTCTCCCGGTCCAGGCTGATCAGGCAGGTGTCCAACCCTCTGTCCTGCACGTAGGCGATTGTATCCCTAAGGAGTGTGAGACTCTCAGCGATCTTCCTGCCCAGTACAGGTTTGGTCAGGGTGAATCACCAACCCCAGAGCAGACCTGACCCGATTGGCGATTACCTTTGACAGAATTTTGTAATCCGCATTCAACAGTGAGATTGGTCTCCAATTTTTGAGTTCCTCCCTCTTCCCCTTCCGCTTGTAGATGAGGGTGATGATGCCTTTCCTCATGGATTCACTCATGGTACCTGCCCAAAGCATACTGACATACACCTCCAGCAGGTCCTGGCCGATCAAGTCCCACAGAGCAGAATAGAGCTTGACTGGTAAGCCGTCGCTTCTGGGAGTTTTATTCTTTTCGAAGGACTCGAGGGCCTTGGTCAGCTCATCCAGAGATAGCGGCTGGTCCAGTCACTCCTGTGTTCTGTCGTCTAAGACCTCCGTGATAGAGGACAGGAACGACTGGGAGGCCGCACTGTCGGTTGGCTTCGAGTCATACAGGCTGGCGTAGAAGGATTTGCTGATCCTCATGACGTCAGCCTGAGATGACGTTACCGAGCCATCTTCTTTCTTCAGGCTGCTGAGCACGGAGCTCTCTTTGTGCACCTTCTGGAAGAAGAAACGTGAGCACGTCTCGTCCTGCTCCACCGAGCGGACCCTGGACCGGAAGATTATCCTGGAGGCCTCCGAGGCAAAGAGCGAGGCTTGCTGGCCCTTCACCTCCTTGAGGTCCTCCCTGACATCGACCCCCATTGTCTGCAGCAGGAGCAGGTTCTGCATACTTTCCTGGAGCTGGGACAGTTTTCCCCGCCTCTCTCTCGCCTCCTGAACACCTTTGAGGATGAAGAACCTCTTGATGTTCCCTTTTACCGTTTCCCACCAGTCTGCTGGGGACTCAAAGAGGGGCTTCACGGTTCTCCAACCTGCGTAATCCCTCTTGAGCTCCTCAATGTTTCCCGGGGTCAACAGCTTAGTGTTCAGTTTCCACGTTCCCTTACCAGCCTGCTGCTCATCCTGTAGGTGACAGTCAGCCTGCAGGAGGCAGTGGTCAGAGAAGAACACCGGCTTGACATCGGTGGATCTGACCGAGAGCGTTCGGGACACAAACAGGTAATCTATCCTTGAGCGGATAGACCCGTCTGCCCGTGACCCGGTGTATCTACGCTGCGCTCCATCTGCAGGGGTGCTGAAGACGTCGTGCAGCTTGGCGTCTTTGACCGTTTCCATCAGGACTCTGGACGTAGCGTCCAGTTTACTGTCCCCCCCACCGGATCGTCCATCTGCATCAATGATACAGTTGAAGTCTCCGGCCAGAATGACCAGCCTGGAAGTAGCCAGCAACAGTGGAAGCTGCTGCAGGACGGTTCACTCTTACCCACTGGGGCGTACACATTAATCAGTCTCAGGGGAGCATTCCTGTACATGATGTCGGTGACGGGGAGGCACCCGCCCACCACCTCCTTAACCTCGGAGATGGTGAAGTTGCCTCCTCGCAACAGGATACCTAGGCTGGAGGCGCGGCTATCGTTGCCCCCCGACCACACTGACGGCCCATGGGCCCACAAGCTCGACCATCTCCTGTAGCTGCTGAGGTGCGGTATCCCACACTCCTGCAGAAACAGGACGTCGGCTTTAATGTTGGCCAGGAAGGCCATCGTAGAAACACATCGCGTAGCCGATTTGATGCTATGCACATTGATGCTGGCAATTTTTAACCCCATTTTAGCAGTTTACGAGGTAAACAGTGTCCATTTGCTGCTGGTCTTGTCCCTCTGGGGTAGCTGTGTGCGTCCCCGTGGTGACGGCAAACTGCTGGGCCTTCCCAGGGCTGAGGTAGCTGTCCGGCTCCACGCTGGAGTCATTTCCCCGCTCTGGTGTCATCGTGTCGGACCCAGGGTCCGCACAGTCCAGTTCTCCATCTGACAGCGGGGCTGTCACAGGACCGCTGCTCCCAGTTACCTGGAGCTGTGGGCCGGTGGGTACCTCTTGGTTCTCACCGGGTAGGGGGAGGCCTTTACCCATCCCCTCAGAGGGATCTCTCCACTACAAAACATCTTAACTAAACATGTGTGAGCACCATGTGTACTTAACAGCTCTCCCTGGACGCTACCTCAACTAGTTCGTCTACTTCAACCTTTTGGTTCAACTTCAGATTTTGTCTGCCTGTACTCCTATAATGACTCCATTCCCGTCCACATCGCTTTGCTTTTGCTGACTCTGCTAAATATGGTTTCATCAATGACAACTGTTCTGCAGGCTGTCTTCCAGCAAACAATTCAGCTGGTGTTCTATTAGTGGTGATATGAGATATGTTTTGACAAATTAACAAAAATATTCACCAGTTTGTGATCCAATGATACTCTTTCCAGTTTCAGTCAAGTATTGGTTTAGATTAGATTAGATGATTTACAGTGTGGAAACAGGCCCTTCGACCCAACAAGTCCACACTGACTCTCCGAAGAGCAACCCATCCAGACCCATTCCCCTACATTTACCCCTTCACCTAACATTATGGGCAATTTAGAATGGCCAATTCATCCTTGGACGGTGGGATGAAACTGGAGCACCCGGAGGAAACCCATGCAGACACGGGGAGAATGTGCAAACTCCACACAGGCAGTTGCCTGAGGCAGGAATTGAACCCGGGTCTCTGGCGCTGTGAGGCAGCAAATCATTTGTGTGCTCCACTGCTCCGTTTGAAGCAGGTGGATAGAGTGAACTCTTGGCATGTTTTACTCTGTCCACAACATTTGAAAACTCTGCTGAACGGAACTGTGGTCCACTATTAGCCACAAATTCCTCTGGCAACTCATAAGCAGCAACCAAACTATGGAAATGCTCTAAAGCTTCATGAATTATTCATGCCATTGGAAGCAACTCAACACATTTCAAATGGCTACACATCAAAATGAATAGCTACTGTCCTTCAAATTCTGCTGAATCAACATCCAGCCTCTTTTCTACAGCTTGACAAATACCAATTATAACTCTGACTCCCCCACATAATACTACCTTTATCAACTGACAACTCATTCTTACATGTAACCTGATATCTAAATCCAGTATCTGCATTGGTCACCCTTTTTTATTGCATTCAGTGGGTGTTGGTGCCACTGGTGTTTCCAGTATTTAATGCACATCTTAGTTGCCCCTGAGAAGATAGCGATAAGCTGCCTTCTTGAATCACTGCAGTCCATTTGTAGATCATCCACTATGCTGTTAAGGAGGAAGTTCCAAGGTCTTGATCCAGTGACACTGAAAGATGAGTGATATACTTCCAAGTCAGGATGGTGAAGAATTGCAACTGGTGGAGTTCCCGTGTATCCTGTCAGTCTAGACTGTCAGAAGTTTGGTGCTATCAAAATAGCCTTGATGAGTTGCTGCAGTACATCTTATAGATGGTACACACTACTGCTACTGTGCATCAGAGGTGGAGAAAGTGAATGGGAAGGGAATAACCCTTAAAAAGTTCCGGGGGCCAAAGAAACATCAAGTGGAAACCTACAAATCTGATGTAGACCAAAGTGAACATATGACTTTGATAGATCATAGAACTAAAGCTGTGGTAGGGATTTGTCAGATATAATTTTGAAATGGATGTAGGTTTGCTTGCTGAGCTGGAAGGTTCATTTTCAGACGTTTCGTCACCATACTAGGTAACATCTTCAGTGAGCCTCTGGACAAGTCTCTTCTCAAAACTCGCTAATAATTTTGAAAGAACAGCCTCCTGACAATATGGTGAACAAATTCTTAATGTTTGGCAAATTATCAGTTAGATTACATTGAAATACCTAATTTATAGTTGTTTTATAACTGCCATATAATCTTACACTACCTTTTGCCTTTGGTACTACTACTATGGGAGTAAACAAAGTGCTCTATTCTGAGGAAGGGTCACTCATCCTAAAATGGTAACTCTGATTTCTCTCCACAGATGCTGCCAGTCCTGCTGAGCTTCTCTAACAATTTCTGTTCCTGTTTACTCTGTTCAACTTCAACAATGTTCTTTTTCTTCAGTCTTTTCAGGTCTTGCCCTATTTTCCCCTTAAGAGCATTAAGCACTGGGCAAGATCTGCAGGCGACTAGTCTGGCATTCCTCTGAATCTTTATATTGGTCTAACATCCTTGAATCGATTTACCAGTTTCACTAAAAACCCGAAGATACTTGGCAGTCACATTGTCTTGCGTTTTGAGTTCCTCTACTATGCAAAAAATCTTGTTCCCATTTAACTTCAGTGTTTTTAACCAGTTCCTTCCAAATAAGACTCGTTTCTGATCCTTCAGTATAATGATGGGAAATCTAGCCTATTATTCCTTGTAGGTGACTTGAACTCTTAGCCTTCTCAGGATGGGGATTTCTCAATTCTATGCGTGATTTCTCCAACTGATGCTGCCTCAATTGCTGAAGATTTAGTGATTCAGGAATCACACTGACTGATGCCTACCTCTCAACCTCCATGTTCGTTGAGGCTCCACCAAACATGTGACTGTGACACCCTGTGAATTTGCATCGAACATTCTTCTTGTTTCTTATTGAATGACTCTCAACTGACCTCTCAATGACCTGCTGGTTTTTGACAACTACTTGCAATTGTAGCACTCTGCGTTCACTAGTGGACAACGTTGTGCCCAGTGTTGGCCGAAGCAGCCTAGAGGATTTTGTAAGCACCTTTGTTGCAGCCTTCGGCTCACTTAGCTGCAACCTATTTAATTCAGCCATTGACCAGGAGTTGACAACTCTGAATTCTCGCGAGTAACATCCCACCATATTCATGAACATTGTAATAAAACAAAGAGCTGAAGATGTCAAACAAAAACAGAAAATGCTGGAAAAACTCAGCAGGCCTGGCAGAATCTGTAGAGAAAAAGCACACACATTGTGTTTGGTGACTTAGGTCAAAGGTCAACTTTGGTAATGGAAGCAACTTGCCTCAAACACCCTTTTTTTTACACTACATACAGACTTGTCCCGTAATGTTCTTTCTTGAAATTCTCCAAAGTTGCCATGGTAATCTCTCCATATCCCCTCAGTGTAACTGATCCCTTATTTCAATGGTTTAGGACTGCCATGCTGCTCACACCTTACACAACCTGTCTCATAGTGGCGTGTCTTCTAGTTTATTGGGGCAAGCAAGTTCTTGAGTGTTTCATATACTCCGGCCTACCTCAGTCAGAAATATCACCCTTTTCGTTTACCACACTTCCAGTTCAATAGAGGATTATCAGAATACTATTAGCAGTGAAAAACATTAGGTCATCCACGCACCCACCGAAAGACTCTCCATCGTGATTGTATTCTCCTGTAATATCTTTTGATGCTGCCATCTATGAAGGTCAGTTTACCAATGTACAAACAGTATTCCCCCAAAATCCAGGTTTTTAAACTGCTTCTCAGCAAAGAAGGCCTTGTTGGAAGCGTATCCAATCCCAATTTGTTTGACTAAGAACATAACTATCCCAAGTCCCTTTGTCAAGTGTGATATGTTTGTGGGACAGACTAAAACAGAGTGCAGCACAAATGGAACATAGATACTGAACTGAATTGGTTTATGCTGAAGTATACATTAAGACAAACGGCCACAAAAGGATGTTATTACAGCAGGCAGGAAGCATAGGGTCTGAAATCGATTGTCTATCAGTTTACTAATGACAGCAAAGAGGTGTCCAATAACATGTCTGAGGCAGGCATTATCCTTTTGCATAGATAAATAAGGAGGTCCACGCTTGCTTAGAATCGCTCTCTAAGGTTGTGTTGTCTCTGGACAAATCATCTCCAGCCACACTTACAGACCAACAAAGAAGCTAAGTAACTAGCCGGAGGGTAAACCCATCTGCTCATATTGTCCCCACTCTTGTTCAAGAGTAAGACAGTCCTCTTTCATGTAAATGGAATAGGAGTACTTTAGAGTATTGATATGCAGAGGGATCCAGGTGTGCAGATCCACAAATCACTGAAGGTGGCAGTGCAGGGAGATAAGGTGGTAAAAATGGCCAATGGTATGCTTGCCTTCATTGGAAGGGACATTGAGTATAAGGATAGTCAAGATATGCTGCAGCTTTATAAAACTTTAGTTAGGCCACACTTGGAATATTACGAATAATTCTGGTCACCATATTACCAACAGGATGTGGATGCTTTGGAGAGGGTACAGAAAAGGTTTACCAGGATGTTGCCTGGTATGGGGGAATTTAGCTATGAAGAAAAGTTGGATAGACTGGGTTTATTTTCATTAGAACACAGGAGGTTGAGTGTGACCTAATAGAAGTTTATAAGATTGTGAATGGCATCGACAGAGTGGGATGTATGAGGGTTTTTCCCAGGGTGGATGGGTCAATTACTAGGGACACAGGCTCAAGGTGCGAGGGGGCAAGTTTAAAAGAGACGTGTGAGGCAAGTCTTTCACACACAAAGGGTGGTGAGAGCCTAGAACATGCTGCCAGAGGAGGTGGTGGAACAGACACAACAGCAGCATTCAAGAAGCACCTGGACAAATCCACGAATATGAAGGGAATAGAGGGAAATAGATCCTGTAAGTGAAGACAATTTAAGTATGGAAGGGCAAAATGTATTGCTGCAGGCTTGGAGGGCCAAAGGGCCTGTTACGATGCTGTATTGTTCTTTGTTCTTCTTTGTATTCAAACAAATGGGTATGTCAGCACAGAGGTTCACTGAAACAAAAGCTTCAAGTGAACTCAAGGCTGAATAGAATATATTCCCAATTGGTAATATGTAAGTGTTGGATGCAAAGTGGGCATTAATATTGGAAGGATGTGTGATTACTTTTTTTACATTGGGTCTCTATAACATTTCATTCTATTAAATCTAAAGCCAGAAATTGAAGGAAATTAAATGGGTAAAAGAAGAACCCACATGCTTTTTGGTAGATGTCAAATGAAGGTGAAATAAGGCCAGGCCGAGAGCAGCATATAAAGCATTTTCCTGTACTCCAACGGATTTATCATTGGTAGTATTAACAGTGCATTGCTAAATCTAAAGCCCCGAACTAGGGTGCTTTGAACTGTTGATGAAAAATGTTAAAGTCTACTGAGGATGTCCCATAAATGCAGGAACATTTTCAGTAGCATTCTTTTCTTTTTGTATCTCCATTTCCCTGAGATTTCTTGGTGCGATCTGCGATCCAGTACGCAACACCTCCTACCCCACCTCCTAGAGGAAGAAGTAGTGATCAAATGATAGAATTTGACCCAGGTCATGTTGCAGCCAAGATGTCTGCACCCAACTGCCAATCCAAACCTGCTGTTGACAAGTTCTTGGTGTGGCTGGAGCAAAAAATGTCCTGGGGCTGGTCCCAATTCAGTGTCAATATCCCAGTCCAACTGACTGACCAGGGAGCAGGAGAGTCATACAGCTGTTTAAAGGGCTCCAGACTCTATCTGATGGACTTCGTACTGACAGCCTTGAGTATTATTGAATGCCTGGTTGGTTTTCCTGAGCAAGGAGTCGACGTTGACCGAATGTTGCAGACCGGCACATTCCAAGGTCCAGGACTACATGCTGAGGGAGACACTAAAGATTTGGGCCACTGTCGTCAAGATGCAGTGGGGAAAGACCACCATCTAAGTATTTCTGCTGATCTTAAAGAGGACATGTTCAGGGTGTAGGTTTGCTCACTGAGCTGTAGGTTTGATATCCAGCTGTTTCATTACCTGGCTAGGTAACATCATCAGTGGCGACCTCCAAGTGAAGAGAAGCTGTTGTCTCCTGCTTTCTATTTATATGTTTGTCCTGGATGGGGTTCCTGGGGTTTGTGGTGATGTCATTTCCTGTTCATTTTCTGAGGGGTTGATAGATGGTATCTAGATCTATGTATTTGTTTATGGCGTTGTGGTTGGAGTGCCAGGCCTTTAGGAATTCTCTGGCATGTCTTTGCTTAGCCTGTCCCAGGATAGATGTGTTGTCCCAGTTGAAATGGTGGTTTTTTTCATCCGTGTGTAGGGCTAAGCAAAGACATTCCAGAGAATTCCTAAACCATATAAATAGAAAGCAGGAGACAACAGCTTCGTTTCACTTGGAGGTCGCCACTGATGATGTTACCTAGCCAGGTAATGAAACATCTGGATATCAACCCTACAGCTCAGTGAGCAAACCTACACCCTAAACCTCAACCTGAGCTACAAACCTTCACAAACCTTGCAGGACATGTTCAGTTATCGAACCCTCCCAATGCTCAAATTTGCACCAATACAATCTTGTCTTCTTCATTGTTTGATGGACAGAGTCAATTTTTTTTTGTTTCCTTGATATATTACTGTACTTCACTTTGTGACAATGTATATATAAAGATTTTTTTATGAACAAAGTATAGTTTTGAAAGTTAAAAAAAAACTGATGCCCTGGTTGGGAATGAGTGCTTGTGAGCCGCAATACATAAAATGTGAAGGCTTCACCAAAACAGGAAAATCTTGGATTCCCTACAATGTGGAAAGAGGCCATTCAGCCCATCAAGCTTTCACAACATTCCTCCCCCCCCAACCCAGCTCTCTCTCTCCATAAACCCACATTCTCCCATGACTAATCCACATAACCTGTCAATCCTCGGACACTATGGTACAACTTACTATGGCCGATCCACCTAACCCGTGCATCTTTGGATGTGGGAGCAAACCACTCAGATACGGGGAGAATGTGCAAACTCCACACTGACAGTTGCCTGAGGCTAGATTCAAATTTGGGTTCCTGGCACCGTGAGGCAGACATGCCAACCACTGTGCCACCTCATGGAAAAGGTTCTGGCATGATAGGAAATGTAAGTTGCAACGGACAACTGAAATTACTACATGAATATAGGAAGAGCTATAATGCTACAATAAACTGCAACCACATCTACTTGTATTTTGGTGGTTCATTCAAGAATGTAAGGATACAATTTATAAGTTAATGTGCTTAGTGTAGAGTCTTGTTGGATGGGAGGGCAGTCTGGATAATTGAGGGTAAGGGGTCACCTTATTTGTGGCCTTCAAATTTTAAGGATATTGTCATTAAGAACTGAGAAATTAGGAAAGCTATAAATCAGGGATCATAAATTTCAATGTTGAACTGCCCATCTGTCTCCGCCATTAAGTGTGGCTTCACACCAGGAGTATTCTCTCTCAAACTTATCCCATAATTGAATGAGTAATGAAGTCATTAATCCAGCTCAGGCAATGCATTTTTCCTGCACGACACCATATTGTGCATCTGTTTGCTCTTCATCAACCGCCTAATCTTCCTTATTTGTGGCTAGCCTCAGCTGTGCTGACTCACCAAAGGGAAATAGCTCTCTTCTGTAGTGTGTGACTGACTGACACAAACAAACTGATACATTTGGGCCAGACTCCAACCTGACTGCGGACTGAACCCATGGAAACGCAGTCTCAGGATCTGACAAGCCTGGATCTGTAACAAAGAATAAAGTGTGACCCACAGGACATGGTGTACCTCTGCAATGAGGGCTTTCAGTGGAAACATGACCAATATTGATTGAAGTGTCTGTACACCAGATACATTCGTTGCATCCTCCCATCCCTGCCATTAATGCCAGACTGTATTTTGCAAATTGAGTCTCCCAATGGAAGACTTCTTTTCCTTTTATCTGCTTTGCGGGTGTCCCTAGCTGGGCCAGTACTTGTTGCCCATCCCTAATTGCTTGAATGGCTTGATAAGCCATTTCAGAGGGCAGTGAAGAGTTAATCACATTATTGTCAGTCTGAAGTCATGTTTAGGCCAAACCTGTTAAAGATGGCAGGTTTTCTTCAGAAAAGGGCATTATTGAACCAGATGGGACCTTTTTTTAAGACAACTCATTTCTAGATTTATTACTTTAGTTTAAATTCCACCAGCTGCCCCCATGCTGGGATTTGAACCCCAGCTCCCCAAGGCGTTAGTCTGGGCCTCTGGAATACTAATCCAGTGACATTACCGCCATGCCCATTATTCTGGACTTCCCGGTCATCGGGAATATCCTTCCAGCATTTTCCTTGTCTAGTCTGGTCAACTTTTATTGGTTTCTGTGAGACACCCCCTTCATTCTTTTATACCTGACCAATTACAGTCTTAACCTAAATTTGATTAAATTCTTGGGATTTGACTTAGTCTAGCACTTATTCCTCTTTTTTGTTCGCATCACTCTGGTCCTTCACTAACTGTGCAGCAATCCATGTAATGTCATAGTGATCTCAATCTACTGTAACACCAGAGAAGAATGAGAGGTGATCTCATTGAAACATATAGAATTATTAAGGGACTTGACGGGGTAATAGCTGAGGGATGTTTCCTCTCATGGGAGAGTCTAAGACCAGAGAGCATAGCCTCAGAATAAAAGGGCACCATTTTAAAACGGAGATGAGGAGGAATGTCTTCTCCCAAAGGGTTGAGAGTCTTTGGAAGCCCTCACCACAGAGAGCTGTTTGGGCAGAGCTCCTGTATATTTAAGGCTGAGATAGATTCTTGACCAACTGGGGAATTGAGGGGTAATGTGAAAGCGCAGGTAAATGGAGGTAAGGCATGTGGGATCAGCCATGATCCTATTGAATGGTGGAGTGGGCTCAAAGGGCTGAATATCCTTCTCCTGTTCCTATTTCTTATGGTCTAACATCTCACAAATACAGGTGGGAGAGACAGGTTGGATAAAACAATGTTCAGGATTAGTGGTACTGGAAGAGCACAGCAGTTCAGGCAGCATCTGAGGAGCAGTAAAATCGATGTTTCGGGCAATATTTCTGATGAAAGGCTTTTGCCCGAAACGTCGATTTTACTGCTCCTCGGATGCTGCCTGAACTGCTGTGCTCTTCCAGCACCACTAACCCAGAATCTGGTTTCCAGCATCTGCAGTCATTGTTTTTACCTGGATAAAACAATGGGCAGGTCAGTTATCCCACCAACACTCCTTCTCTGACGTACCAGGCACGGAAGAAACAACAAATATGTTGATGGACAGAGTGAAAGAACCTGGAAAGGCTGTAACAATCTGAGAACTAATGAAATCTGTTATTATGATCCAAAATAAAACTGTACATAACATTCCCTGCCCAAGGTAGATATGTGACCCATAGCAAACTACAAATTCTTGCCTAACAAATGCTTCTAAGTTGAAGGTGGCAGGTGAACAGTGTAATGCTGGCAACAGAGAACCAGGGTAATGAATGCAGTTATAGACATGCCTACAATCGCATGGGAATAATGTAAAGAGTAAGCACATGTAGCATATTGTGACAGTTTGTTGTCTGTTTACCTTGCAGTATTGTCTTGAAGTCTTGCTTTACACATCTCCTTTATTTCAGTGCCTTTTCCATGTTCAATGGATAAAAGCAAGTCATGTGCCAATCTCAAGGAAGGGAAAGTATTGAGGGTGAGGTGGAAGACAGTTCAACAAGTTTTTGTTTTAACCACAGGTCTGTGATGAGCAATTCGGAAGGAAAACTAGTAAAACCCACAAATGACACAGACAGGTCCAGTTCATTTCCAAATATAACTTTCACTTTGCTGTTTTCTTCCCCCCCTGAGTACTTAGGTATGGGTAAGTTTTCCAAACCTCCACCAAAGGACAGCAAGTAAGTTTTAGGCGATGAAAATAACGAGCCCACTAAGCCAAAGGGCAACGTATCCATTTTTTCCGTCTGGGATCCTTGTAGGAAGGCAGAGATCTCGCATTTAAATTAAATGAGCCTAATGAGATTCAGATTCCTTCCTTACTTAACACCCCATTCCCCAAAAATGTGAAGAATATCAATTGTCAGAATTACATTATGATGAAAGCTACCCAACGTTACAATCTAGAATTAGGATATTCTGCCCATCAGCTAACAGCTATCTTGTCTTAAAGCAGCTGATGCTCATTAAAGGCGGAATGGTATGTGCTTACGCTGGAACTGGGTTCAAACAAAACCATTGTTTTTCAATTCAAATGTGTTTTTACTGAACTAATTCCAATGGAAATCAATGACGTTTTCCAAGAAACATTGACTCTCGGCATGTACTTGTGAAGACACTGCCTTTCAACAGCCGTGTCATTTTACAGGAACGGAGATCAATGAGAATTTTTATGAATTATTAATATGACCTTGAGCTACCTGTAGCTCACCACTTTTAACTGTCTCGTCCATTGCCACTATGACCTGGAGCTGGCCTCACACACCATTCTAACAGAGCTCAACTCAACCTCAAGGACAATATCTCGTCTTTCATAGAGACACCCTGTAGCCATCTGGTGTGAACACTGATTTCAGTAACTTGAGACGCTAGTTGCATCCGCACTTTACAACTCATTTTATTTCCACAGCTAACCCCCAGCTTTTACATTTTTCTCATTTTTGCACATTTCCAAATGTCCCCCCTCCCCCAAACATACATAGCCTTGGTTTAATATCTTAATATGTCTATTCATTACTTACTGAAATGACTTTTATATCAATGACCTAACTGTGCTGTGTGTCTGTCTGAAATTGCCCTTTTCCTGATTGCAATGGGGCAGCATGCTGGCTCAGTGGTTAGCACTGCTACCTCACAGCGCCAGGGAACCAGGTTCAATTCCAGCTTTGGGTGACTGTCTGTGTAGGTTTTGCACATTCTCCCTGTGTTTGCATGGGTTTCCACTGGGTGCTCTGGTTTCTTCCCACCATCCAAAATATACAGTATATGTGAGATGAATTTGCCATGCTACAAATTTCCATAGTGTTCAGGGATGTGTAGGTTAGGTGCATTAGTCAGGGGTAAATATAGGATAATAGGGTAGGGGAATGGGTCTGAGTGGGTTATCCTTCGGAGGGTCAGGGTGGACTTGGGCTGAACGGCCTGTTTCAATACTATAGGGATTCTATGATTAGTATACCTATCCGCCCCTTATTTTCCACCTACATTCTTTGGTCTGTATCTGAAATGATGATCTGCTTGCTCTCTTCATATATGCTGGAAGGCATGTCATCTGCTTGTGATGTAGATTTCCAGCATCTGCTGTAAGAATCAATTATGTCTAACTCATCTAATTCTAATGGATTTCCACGTTCTTCTGAATAACACTAATTTGCCAAAAAAAAGACAGCTCCACTTAAATTAAGCATCACAGTTAAGCTGAACACTCAAAGGACAGGTCCAAACTTTTTTGTGGTGTACAGTTTCAACTGCAAGTTACATACAACGGCCCCAATGACCCTGTCTGTTTCTTGCTTGTTTTACTGAACTATGTGTCCTCTTCAGTGAAAAATTATGCAAGTTTGGGTGCTTTGGGACTTTTTAGAGAAAAAAATAATTAAACTGTGGAATGTTTTTGAAATAGCACTAGTCACTGCTTCAATATTGCCTCGCTGCGTGCTAAAGGTCATCCAAATAACTTTATATCAAGACTGAGTTATCATTACAAACCAGCTTTCCCGTGCCTTTCTTCAGTCATTCTAGTGGATTGGATTTTGATCAATCTCTCACCGCAAATGTTTCACAATCAGCACTTGTAATAACCCTCCAACTCGAGGCAGCTAGGTGTGCATGACAAACTGTATCTCCCTTTACATTCCCACGCAAATCTTAGCAGACTGCATGGCAATTGATGTAAGTGGCAATCAGTCATGTTGGCTGCCAGGATCTCGAAACGTTTTGAGATTCCTGGCACCAACACTGTGTCTAGGAAGCGGTGCTCAATCAGTTGTTACCATTCTATGGTCAGAAATGGGGCCACAGCTCCAATTTGGTCAACTGAATGCGTTTTGTGGTATACTGTTGCTGTAAATCTTCCTACGAACTATCTATTGTATTCTCGACCTGAACACCCTTTAAGTGTTTGTGATAACACAGAACATGTCTAAACCAACATCTGCTTTTTGCATTCTATTCTCTTTACACCAGATATTCTGAATAATAGAAATTCCTTACAATCTGAGACTGAACAAAGAGCAAACAATGGCATTCCTAAAATCCAAGCAGCAGTAATTGAAGCCTTCGCACATACGGAAAACATCAGGGATTTTATGACAGGCTCAAAAAACAGTTTCACATGCACCACACACTACAATAACATGAGAGAAGAATCACTTACACTATCAAAATTCAATTAGCAATTACTTTTTGTTGGCAGCTACATTTGCCACCAAGTTATATGCAATATCTGTTTTACAAAGTATCCCTGTAAAACCATCAACAATAATTAGTATGCGACTCATGCACATCCAGTGTCTGCGAGGTCAATGAGGAGCTAGAGATAGGTTCAGATATAGACACAGCTGGGAGCGATTAGTGATAAGGGTTTCTACTTTTTATGAGTCCTCTTCATAACACTGTAAAAATGTAAGTAGCAGTGATATAGTCCAGTATCCTAGTGGTGAGGTAAGTATGGATCAAAGCAGCTGGACAGTGACCATTTCGAAACAGCTCAGTTTCTGAGGTGTCCCTGTGTCACTGTAACCTTGTTTCCCAGGTTGTGCAGTTTGCAGGTCCCTGTGCAAACAGCAGGGGGCAGGCCTTCAATCGAGCCGCTCAGAACACACACAAGTGACTGGCCTCACATGAGCAATTGAGCACGCATGAAGACTCTATTCTAGGGTTTCCAATCCTGAGCGATCGATGCTTTCAAACCGGACTTTAAAGGTTTTGGTTTAAGTTTACCCTCAATAGCCATGGATTGTCTGTCCCCATTTTAAATGTAAAATGTGGTTAAACACAAAAAATGACAGAATGTTGAATGCCAGGAGTTGGTGTAGCATTGAAACAAAAACTAAGTTGTTATATTACAACCAAAATAAACATTATAAATACTGAAAATGCCAGAGATGCCCAAGGAGAGAGAAACAGAGTGAACATTTCAGGTTCATAGCCTTTCATCGGAGCTGCAAGGACTCAGAATGTCATTCTAACATCACATTCCTAAGCAGGCTTTAATGGGGGAGGGTGAAAAAAAGACACAGAATATGCAAAGTATGATAGCTTTAGCTAGACAGGCTGCTGGATGGCAAGATGCTGATGGCCCTTGGAACTACTGGCAGCATTCAGCCCTAGACATCATCCACCCGTTACCTTTAATTATCCCTCAGGCCTCTTAAACCTGCCTCACCCCACCTTACTGAGATCGCCAAGCTCAGGACTTACCTGGACTGCTCAGGGTAGTGGCACCGCACAGTATCATAGTTCCCAGCAGGGGCTGGTAGGACTGCGAAGCAGTCAACGTTTGGTGGGACCTCTGCCCAGTTTGGAGTGGATTGTCAACGAATCACTAAATGCTGGCATCCAAATTCAGTGGAAGGTGAACAGAAGGTTGACTTTTCTTTCAAAGGGAATGGAATATAGAAGAAAGGAGGTTATTCCAGAACTAAACAAGGTACTAGTCAGACTACAGTGGCAGTACTGTGAATACCTTTAGGCCCCTTATCTAAGGAAAGATAGACTGGCATTGGAGGCAGAGCACAGAAAGGTCACTAGGCTGGCACCAGATATGAAGGGACTGTCTTATGAGGAAAGATTGAATAGATTAACCCTGTTCTCGGTGGAATTTGGAAGAATGAGAGGTGACCTTATTGAAACCTATAAGGAGTTTGTGGAGTTTTTGGGGTAGATTTCCCCTTGTGGGAGAGTCTAGCACCAAAGGGCATTATCTTAGAATGAGCAGTTGCACATTTAAGACAGAGATGAGTAGGAATTTCCTCTCTCAGACGGTGGTGAATCTGTGGAATTCTTTACTGCAGAGGGTTGTCGAGGCTGGGTCATTAAATATATTCAAGGCTGAAACAGACAGATTTTTTATCTGTAAGGGAATCAAGGGTTAAGGGGAGATAACATGAAAGTTGAGTTGAAGATGATCAGATCAGCCATGATCACATTAAACACCAGAGAAAACTTGAAATGGCCTATTGCTGCTTACAGCTTATGGAATATGCCTCAGCTGATAGCAATAAATACTGCTCCTAACTGTAGATTGCTGGGTTTGGGGAGGTGGGGGAGTGTACATGGGCCAGGGTAGGGAGGGGTGTGGACATCGCAGCATCCTGTTAAATCCAGCCTGAGGGTTCAGATTTCCAGAACTTTCAATATTTCATTTTTCTATTTGCACTTCTTCATTTCTATTTATATCTAGCCTTACTCTTAGAGCTGCCATTATTTTTAAGAGTAATATAATTAGACTGTGGTATTTGCATTACTTTTCATTCTTGATAGTGGTTCTTCTGGTTTCCCTGATTCAGCAGTGCTTTTTAGGATCTCTGACTGACAACTGTTAACAAAGCTCGTTGAACTAAAGGTTAAAAATTCCTCCTTGATTTTGGCGTAATGCCCCTCATTGTGATTACCCTGATGCTCTATGCAATGCGCCTCACTATAGCACTTCAGAACTTTGCAAAGATTACAGTCACGGGTAAACTTGTGTTGAAATAAAATCATTAACTTGTTTTCCTCCCAAAATGAATGAGAAGTCTTGTAAATGTGAAAAGAGTCATCAGTCAAATGATCTCAAATATGTAGTGGCACAGCAAATTATAATGAAATCACTGATGCAGCTAATACCAACCTATATGTCAGAATATGGAAAAACCATTTAGAGAAAACCTCAAGGAGTACTGCAAAAATTCCAGGGAAATGTTCAAAGTAACCACTCCCCACACAGAAATTCCCTTGCTCCCATTGCAAATAGATGCATAAACACAAGAGACCACATCATACTGGCCTGTGCAAGGTGTCATTAAACTAAGTTCCTTTTACTTACACACACAAATCATGCACAGACCCACTCGAAACCAAAGAAATCTAGTCAAACGATGAAATCAAAACAGTAGATGCTCAGTCAGGCAGGCAGCGGTTTTGAAGATGGAGACAGTCAAGATTCGGGTCATGTACCCCTGGAGAAAGTTGGAGATGAATACCTTTAAAACAGAGACACACACTGTGTTCTTCCCAGTCAATACTGCTTTTGCATGAATTACAAATTCTTAGGAGCACAAAATTGTTAAGGCACAGAAAATGACCATTTGACTCACCTTATCTGCATCAGCTCTCCAAAGTGTCACAAAGCTAGTCCCTTTTTTACTAAAAGCTGTTCCTTGGCTCAAGGATACTCTGTTCTTGATTTTTTTCAGAGGGTTAATAAACCAGGCCGGGCTCTGGACAGACTGGTTTGGTACAAAGATTAAAGGGTATTGAGAGGCCTTTTGTTTATATGTAAACAGATGAGACTCCAGGCCAGAGTGGTCATGTTTTACAAGTGACCTGTATAAAGAAAGGGGAGTAGTCAGCTCTCGAGCTGAACTGAGCTGAGCAGTTTAGTTCAGTCCAGAACTGGTTGGGAGTTCAACAGTGAGCTGTGTGGAAACTCTCTCTTCTGCCCTTCTAACTTCAACCTGTAAGCATCTGACCTTTTTTTATACGTTGTTTTAAAAGGGGTTTGCTTATTGGGACAGTTGTGTATATTTGGAACAGCATACTTAAGTCTAGTTTGGATAGACTGAGTTCTGTAGAGGTTTTTTATTCTGTTCTTCGTGCTTCATTGTGTAATTTTGTGAATAATTTTTTTTTGTCAGTTTTAAATCTGTTAGTCGACCTTGCTAGCTTAATCCAGGTAATTTTCACTGTACACTTACCGAAACAAATTACAAAGTTATGGTCTGGGCTGCCTGCTTTAGAATGTTTTGAGTGGTCTGGCCTAGTCCATAACAAAAGGAGCGCCATGATTTTGTGCCATTGTCCTGAACATTATTTAAACAGAAACAATCACCAATGCCGTTTCTAATGCCTCAATTGATCCTTCCTCCATGTTACCTCTAGACGGTGCAGTCCAGGCCCAAACCATTCGATGTGCGAAAAAGTCTCACATCCCATTTGCTTCTTCTTCAAAACACGAAGTCTGCACCAACTTGATATTTTTTATGAGTGAAAACAGTTCATCTCCATCTATGCTATTCAGCCCCTTCATGATCTTGAAAACATCTATCAAATTTCCTCTTGACCTTCTTCTTTCCAAAGAGAACAGTCCCAACCTTCCAATAACTGTAGTTTCTCATCCTTGAAACCATCCTTGGCGACCTCTTCTGCAATCTCCCAAACATGTTCGAACCCTTCCTATGGCACACACAATTATGCATAACATTCTGGTTGAGATCTAACAAGTGTCTTGTAGAGGTACAGCATCACCTCCTTGCTCTCATACTCAATGTCTCCATTAATAACGCCCAGGATACTATATACTTTATTAATTGCTGTCTTCAGGTGTCTTAGTCTGTGCACATATATATACATACATATCTGCTACTGTATCCCCTTTAAAACTGCAACCCTTATTTTCTATTGTCTGTCCATCTTCTTCCTACCAAAGGGGAGATGATGTCCTTGTGGTATTCTCATGAGACTACTAAGCCAGAGGCCCAGTTAATGTTCTGGGAACTTGGGTTTGAATCCTGCCATGTCAGATGGTGTGATTTGAATTCACTAAGTATTTGCAATTACAAGTCTAATGATAACCATGAAACAATTGTTGATTATTGGAAAACCTCATCTGGTTCACAAATGTCCTTCAGCGAAGGAAGCGATTGTCATTACCTGGTGTGGCCTACATATGAGTCCAGACACACAGCAATGTCGTTTACTCTTAACTGCCTTCTGAGTAAGTAGGGATGGGTAATAAATGTTGGCCTGGGCACTGATATCCACATCCCATGAATGAATTAATAACAAAATGCATCATCTGATATTTCCTTGCACTGAACATCATCTGCTATCTATATGCCCACTCCACCAACTTGTTGATCCTTTTGAAGTTCACTCACTCTCCACCAATGACATTCCTCTTGGTGTACAGAACTGTTGAAACTACCCAATACCTCAACAGTATGAAGAGAAAGATACCTGGTGAGGAATTTGGTTGGACATTTGTCTTGATTAACTACTTGAGATACTCAGAAAGAACATGTGACACTGGTAGAACATCAAATTTTACACCTGCCCTGCCACGTACTGTGGAGCTCCTGTCAAATGGACCAGGCAACACAGGGGTATTTTTTGCTAATATTAAATTCTGTGTGGGAGCTTGGTTTTTGCTGTCAGCACACTGTGCACACATGCAGGGATTGTTAACAGGAAACAGTCAGCTGGACAACAGAGAGCCCAAATCACCCAGCAGTCACCTGTTGGATCTCCATGGTGACTCAAATGCAAATGGACTGAAGATTCAAAGAAAGAAGACATGGTCACTGCTGCCTGGCTACTTGGCACTGACCTGCATGGTTCTTTGCATAGACATCAGCTAAGCATTGAGAGCTGGCATGTGGCTCCCACAATGCAATGTCCACACTGCACCATGACGAAGACTGTAAACCTGGTGAAGCCCTATGGTTCACCTGATACAATCAAACAAGTGAAATGCATTTTCCTCTCAGATGGAGAGCACTGAGCATTTTATGCAAGAATACTAGGATAGATTTTACAAATTAGGAGAGCTACAAATTGGGATTGCAGATATCTGTGTTCAATTCTCCATCTGCCCTACTAATGTAGCTAGTAAGCTCTCAAATAAGTACACAATGACCAGTGGTGTCCCACAAGGATCTGTGTTCGGCCTCAATTATTCACATTATTCATTAACAGCTTGTCTAAATTCAGTAATGACACAAATTTGGGTGCCATTGTAGACAGTGTAGCTGATAACAAACAATTATGAAAGGATATTGATAGCGAGTTTTGAGAATATTTGTAGCTCAGGATGAGGTACCATAGGAAATGACATCACCACAGGAAATTACATCACCAATCCAAGGAAACTCAAACAAATAAATAGAAAGCGGGCTACATCACCAATGGAGGCTCACTTAAGATGTTACCTAGTATGGTGACGAAACATCTGAAAACAAATCTTCTAGCTCAGCGAGCTAACCTACATCTGGATAGTGATAGACTAAGTGAATGAACAAAAACAGTGGCAAATGGAGTTCAATATCAGCAAATGTGAGGTTATTCATATTGGGCCAAAATAGGATATATCAGGGTATTTATCCAGATGGTATGATGTTAAATAAAGTGGATATCCAAAGAGAATTGGTGGTTCAGGTGTATTGATCCTTAAAATGTTACAAACAGGTGAAGTAAATAATCAAGAAAAAAATGGAATGCTGGCCTTTATATCAGAAGGTTGGAGAATACGGATTTAGATGTTATGTTGCAGTTATACAAAACCCTGGTTGTGCCTCACTTGGAGCACTGTGAGCTGATCTGGGTACCACACCTTATGAATGGGTGCACTGGCCTTGGAAAGAAAATAATGTAAACTTACAAGAATGATTCCTGCACATCAGGGGTTAGATTAGGAGGAGCGTTTACACAAAGTAGGCTTGTTTTCTCTAGAATTTAGAAGGTTAAGTGGTGATACGATCAAAGAGTTCAAGATATTAACAGGAAAAGACAGGGTAGATAAACTATTTCCACCAGTTGGGGATTCTAGAACTAGGGGATTCTAGAACGAGGGACATAATCTGAAAATTGGGGCCAGACTGTTCAGGAGAGATGTTAGGAAGTACTTTTACACACAAAAGTTGGTAGATCTTTGGAACTCTCTTCCATAAATGGCAATGGATGTTGGATCAGTTGTTAATTTTAAATCTGAGATTGTTGTTAAGCAATTATATTAAGGGATATGGGCCAAAGGCAGATATATGGAGTTCGGCCACGCATCAGCCATGATCTCACTGATTGCTATTATAGGCTCAAGGGGCGGAATGGGCCTATTCCTGTTCCTATGCTCCACATGTTCCGAGATTCCAGTGACCTCTCTCACACAACAGTGAAGAATAAACTGCAAGATATTGCACATACATCCAGCTTCAACCTGGAAGGAGCTTGGCACAAAGAGGTTCATTGCTATGATCAACACTGCCCTGTTCTGAGGCTGTAGTTGTGACTGCAACAGATGACAGATTTCCATCAGGAAGACCTAATAAAGCGCCACCGTCAAACACATTGTCCTTCATTCAGGACCAGGTGGTCAAAATGCTCTGTGAACACCCTGGGTAATCGTGATCTTCTGCTGAGAATCTATCTCTCCCTCCTTCCTCTTCCAGCAGCTTGTCCTACTCTGCTTGACTCTGCTCGCTCTTCACATCATGCAACATTCCAAGGCAAGTGCCTACATTTACTGTACAAAGTTAAAGAGAGGGCATTAGCTGGAGAGCTGAGCTCCAGAATGGTATTGTTGGCATCAAATTAGTGATCTCTAAAAACAAGGTTTGCCCCCATCTTTAAGACAGAGATGAGGAGAGTTCTACTCTCTTTGAGGGCGGACAGTCTTTGGGACTTTCTACTTCAAAAAGATGGTGGAAGCAGAAGCCTTCAACACTTCTAAGGCACAGAGAGAGAGATTATTGAAAAGAAAGGGGATGAAAAGTTATTGGGTAGGCAGAAACCCAGGGTAATCAGATCAGTCACGGTCTTATCGAAATTTGGAGAAGGCTCAAGGGACTGAGTAGCCTAATCCCACCCCTAATTTGCATGTTCACATGACATCACATTCCAGGAAGTGAGCCAGTCAGCTGACAACTTCTGGATCCGGTGGCCGTTCTCAATGTTGGTTATATTGGGGGCTGGCGGTGGGCCATCTAGCTTCATAATTAGACCCAACCTCACACTTCGACTCAAAAACGGAAAAGCTCGGATGCTGCCTGAACTGCTGTGCTTTTCCAGCCCCACTAATCCAGAATTAAAAACGGAAAATCCAAGCTACGATAGCTGGCATGAAAGTGGGCAAGCAAGCATGGTGTGGACTCCTTTCAGGATACAAAACAACATCCATAATGCACAAACGCTGAGCATCGCTGACTTTCATACACCCTGCATTCTCATAATCCTCCATATGGCATTAGTTTTTCTAACCTCCCCCTTAGTTGTTTGATAATTCTAGACTCTGCATCATTGTTATTCCAGTGTCTGAGACAACATGACGGAGAGATTACGACTTCTCAATATACAAACAAAACCATATAATGCAATCCAGTTCCTCTTTTATTTAGCGTAGGATGCAGGTATCGTTGGCAAGGCAACTCGAGAGAAATCCAACAGCGTGGGGTAACAGGCAGTGGAGCACATGAAGCTTTGCCAGCTCTCTATCTGATTCACACAATGTTAGGAATATGTTTCAGAGGAGTCCACGGTTGAAACAGTCAAGTAGGGTCCATGGAAGACATGAAAGCATCCAAGGAGCAGGAGAATCGATGTTTTGGGCATAAGACCTTCTTCAGGAAGGACTTATGCCCGAAACGTCGATTCTCCTGCTCCTTGGATGCTGCCTGACCTGCTGCGCTTTTCCAGCAACACATTTTTCAGCTCTGATCTCCAGCATCTGCAATCCTCATTTTCTACTCCATGGAAGACATGGCCCTTGTGGGTATAAATGACTCTGCCCTCGATCTTCCAGTCAGCAACCAGAGACGTGCAACAAGTCACTTCGGATGTGCCAGTGCCCTATCTCCATGGGAACTGCTTGGGAACTCTACACTTTTAATAGGCCATTTCCCTGCACCCTTAGATCCACCGAAAAAATCTCTGACTCTGAATTAGAGTTGAATATGTCGGAGTTATGATTTACTTCACTGATTAGTTACCCAGGGAATGTCAGACAGAAAGCTCCTGGACTAACTGCTGGATAATTATAAAAGACTCTCCTCAAACCCCCAACCAATTCCCCTGACTGTCCCTAACACTGCCCCAGCAACACCAACTCTCTCATGACCTTTGGAACTAGCTCCATGGCCTGATTCAACAACTCTTCTCACCCCAAATCCCCCGAGACCCAACTACCCACCTCATCCACCCTCACACCCTGGCACTTAATGCCTACCAGGCTACCCATCTTCCATCTAACAACTTCTGTCAACCTCTACCCCTACAGATTCATTCACCTTTTCACTCACATACATATTTACTCACCCCCACTGATTCAACAGCACACTGAGAGCGATTCAAAAGTCTGAAAGTTTTTAAGGAACTTACCAGAATATGGAAGTTAGTGGTGTAACGAGGATGATTAGCTTCACCTACGTTCCCCAACAGTCCAGTGCTACGATGAAGCTCTCTGATGGAACACTTGAAATAACTCCACAGAGGCTGGTATCCCGTCCCCAAATCACCCTTTATTTACACGTGCATAGGATTGGACACTGGTCCGGCTGCCTCAGAACCAGCTTTCAGAGTGAGCAGAACCTCTGACACTCCCGTTTATAAAGTTAGAAATCACACCACACCAGGTTATATTTTGACAGATTTATTTGGAAGTACTAGCTTTCAGAGCGCAGTGAGGTCCACCTATGAGGTCCACCTGTCTGACTTTGTTACAAATACCACTCTGCGCTTCAGAAGAGGCTGGGGTTAGAAGCCCTGAAATTGAAACTGGTACACCAAAAAGTTGGAGTAGACAGGCAGGAGGCTGGAAGAACACAGTGTGCCAGGCAGCATCAGGAGGTGGAGAAGGCAACGTTTTAGATGTAACCCTTCAGTTCGGCCTGTTTTTTTCCAGCCTCCTGCCTGTCTACTTTGGATGGCAGCATCTGCAGTTTTCTTTGTCTCAAGAGAAGTTGGAGTAGAGCAGCAATCTGACGGTGATGGTTAGTGTTCGGATTATTTAGGGCCACTTCTCAACGCACAATTATGCTTCCTCTATGTGACCACAAAACGTGTACAGGTTAGCATTGCACAACAGGACAGTCACAACCCACCACAACAAAGCCAGATCAAACCCGTCTTCAGGAACCGTTATCCTTTTCACAAATTTCTGTTTTTATTTATTTTCCATTTATTTCATTGCAATTTACAACCGTCTACAAGAGAACGCTGAAATCATGGAATGATTCAGTGCAGAAGGAGGCTGGTTGATCTCTCGGACTGTGCCAGCTTTTTGACAAAGTATCTAGTTACCCCTAGTGCCTTGCTCTTTCCCCATAGGCGTGCACATTTGTATCAAATTCCTTCTTTAGACGTTATTATTAAATATTCTTCCAATATCCTTGCAGGCAGTGCATTCATGATCAAAGCAAATCGCCACATTAATAAAAAAACTCATGTTGCCTTCAATTCTTGGGCATTAAATCTGCGTCCTCTGGTTACCAACCCTTCTACTGTTGGAGTGGCTTGCCCTCAATTACCTTATTAAATGCTGCGTGATTCAGAGCATCTCGAGCTAACTCTCTTTGACAGTTGATTGAAGCTCAGGTGTAGCCTCAGATGCAGCAGAAGCATCAAAACTGACTCACTGAAAAGAAAACCTTTGAAAGCAAAAAGTTAGGAATATTTAGCATGCAGCTTCAAGGGTTAAAATATATCCCTGCCTTTTCATAGACAGTCTCCAGGGGTATTGTATATTCCTGCTATACAGCAGGCAGTCTCTGGGGTTACTGAATATTCCTGCCATATAGCAGGCAGTCTCCAGGGGTATTGTATATTCCTGTCATATAGCAGGCAGTCTCCAGGGGTACTGTATATTCCTGTCATATAGCAGGCAGTCTCCAGGGGTACTGTATATTCCTGCCATATAGCAGGCAGTCTCCAGGGGTATTGTATATTCCTGTCATATAGCAGGTAGTCTCCAGGGGTACTGTATATTCCTGCCATATAGCAGGCAGTTTCCAGGGGTATTGTACATTCCTGTCAGATAGCAGGCAGTCTCCAGGGGTACTGTATATTCCTGTCATATAGCAGGCAATCTCCAGGGGTATTGTATATTCCTGTCATATAGCAGGCAGCCTCCAGGGGTACTATATATTCCTGTCATATAGCAGGCAGTCTCCAGGGGTATTGTATATTCCTGTCATATAGCAGGCAGTCTCCAGGGGCACTGTATATTCCTGTCATATAGCAGGCAGTCTCCAAGGGTATTGTATATTCCTGCCACATAGCAGGCAGTCTCCAGGGTACTGTATATTCTTGCCATATAGCAGGCAGTCTCCAGGGTACTGTATATTCTTGCCATAAAGAAGTCAGTCTCCAGGGTTACTGTATATTCTGCCATATAGCAGGCAGTCTCCTGGGGAATTGTATATTCCTGCCATAAAGCAGGCAGTCTCCAAGGTTACTGTATATTCCTGCCATATAGCAGGCAGCCTCCAGGGGTACTATATATTCCTGCCATCCAGCAGGCAGTCTCTAGGGTTATGGTATATTCTTGCCATATAACAGGCAGTCACGAAGGATACTGTATATTTTTGCCATAGAGCAGACAGTCTCCAGGGTTACTGTATATTCTTGCCATATAGCAGGCAGTATCCCGGGGTATTGTATATTTCTGCCATATAGCAAGCAGTCTCCAGGGATAATGTATATTCCTGCCATATAGGAGGCAATCTCTAGGGTCACTGTTTATTCCTGCCATATAGCAGGCAGTCTCTGGGGTTACTGTATATTTCTGCCATATAGTAGGCAGTATCCAAGGGTAGGTATATTCCTGCCATATAGCAGGTAGTCTCCAGGGGTATTGTATATTCTTGCTATATAGCAGGCATTCTCCGGGGGGACTGTATATTCCTGCCATATAGCAGGCAATCTCCAGGGTTACTGTATATTCCTGCCATATAGCAGGTAGTCTCCAGGGGTATTGTATATTCCTGCCATATAGCAGGCAGTCTCCAGGGGAAATGTATATTCTTGCCATATAGCAGGCAATCTCCAGGGTTACTGTATATTCCTGCCATATAGCAGGTAGTCTCCAGGGGTATTGTATATTCCTGCCATATAGCAGGCAGTCTCCAGGGATATTGTATATTCCTGCCATATAGCAGGCACTCTCCAGGGGTACTATATTATCGTGCCATATAGCAGGCAGTCTCTGGGGTTACTATACATTTCTGCCAAATACCAGGCAGTCTCCAGGCGAACTGTATATTCTTACCATATAGCAAGCAATCTCCAGGGTTACTGTATATTCCTGCCATATAGCAGGCAGTCTCCAAGTGTATTGCATATTCCTGCCATATATCAGGCTGTCCCCAGGGTTACTGTATATTCTTGCCATATAGCAGGCTGTCTCGAGGGGTACTGTATATGCTTGACATTTGGAGGCAGTCTAGAGGGGTACTGTCTATTCCTGCCATATAGCAGGAAGTCTCCAGTGGTACTGTATATTCCTGCTATATAGCAGGCAGACTCCAGGGGTATTGTATATTCCTGCCATATAGCAAGCAGTCTCCAGGGTTACTTTATATTCCTGCCATATAGCAGGCAGTCTCCAGGGGTATTGTATATTCCTGCCATAGAGCAGGCAGACTCCAGGGGTATTGTATATACCTGCCATATAGCAGGCAGTCACCAAGGGGACTGTATATGCTTGCCATATAGCAGGCAGTCTCCAGGGGTATTGTATATTCTTGCCATATTGCAGGCAGTATCCAGGGGTAATGTATATTCCTGCCATAACGCTGGCAATATCCAGGGGTATTGTATATTCTTGCTATATAGCAGGCAGTCACTGGGGGTATTGAATATTCCTGCCATATAGCAGGCAGTCTCCAGGGGTACTGTATATTCATGCGATGTAGCAGGCAGTATCCAGGCGTATTGTATATTCCTGCCATATAGCTGACAGTCTCCAGGAGTACTGTATATTCCTGCCATATACCAGGGAGTCACCAACGATATTGTATATTCCTGCCATATCGCAGGCAGTCTCCAGGGTACTATATATTCTTGCCATATAGCAGGCAGTCTCCAGGGGTACTGTATAGTCCTGCCATACAGCAGGCAGTCTACAGGGGTACTGTATAGTCCTGCCATACAGCAGGCAGTCTACAGGGGTATTGTATATTCTTGCTATATAGCAGGCAGTTTCCGGGGGTACTGTCTCTTCCTGCCATATAGCAGGCAGTCACCAGGGGTAATGTATATTCCTGCCAAATACCAGGCAGTCTCCAGGAGTACAGTATATTCTTACCATATAGCAAGCAGTCTCCAGGGTTACTGTATATTCCTGCCATATAGCAGGCAGTTTCCAGGGTTACTGTATATTCCTGCCATATAGCAGGCTGTCGCCAGGGTTACTGTATATTCTTGCCGTATAGCAGGCAGTCTCAAGGGGTACTGTATATACTTGACATATAGCAGGCAGACTCCAGGGGTACTGTATATTCCTGCCATATAGCAGGCAGACTCAAGGGTACTGTATATTCCTGCTACATACCAGGTCGACTCCAGGGGTATTGTATATTCCTGCCATATAGCAGGCAGTCTCCAGGGGTACTGTATATTTTTGCCATATAGCAGACAGTATCCAAGGGTACTGTATATTCTTGCCATCTAGCAGGCAGTCTTCAGGGTTGCTGTACATTCCTGCCATATAGTAGGCAGTATCCAAGGGTATGTATATTCCTGCCATATAGAAGGCAATCTCCAGGGTTCCTGTATATTCCTGCCATATAGCAGGCAGTCTCCAGGGGTATTGCGTATTCCTGACATATAGCAGGCAGTTTGCAGGGTTACTTTATATTTTAGCCATATAGCAGGCAGTCTCCAGGGTTACTGTATATCCCTGCCATATACCAGGCAGTCTCGAGGGGTAATGTATATTCCTGCCATATAGCAGGCAGTCTCCAGGGGTATTGTATATTCCTGCCATATAGCAGGCAGTCTCCAGGCGTACTGTATATTCCTGCCATATAGCAGCCAGTCTCCAGGGTTTCTGTATATTCCTGCCATATAGCAGACTGTCTCCAGGGTTACTGTATATTCTTGCCATATAGCAGGCAGTCTCGAGGGGTACTGTACATGCTTGACACATAGCAGGCAGTCTCCAGGGTTACTGTATATTCCTGCCATATAGCAGGTAGTCTCCAGGGGTATTGTATATTCTTGCTATATAGCAGGCAGTCTCCGGGGGTACTGTATATTCCTGCAAAATAGCGGGCAGTCTCCGGGCGTATTGTATATTCTTGCTATATAGCAGGCAGTCTCTGGGGGTACTGTATATTCCTGCCATTTAGCAGGCTGTCGCCAGGGTTACTGTATATTCTTGCCATATAGCAGGAAGTCTCAAGGGGTACTGTATATACTTGACATATAGCAGGCAGACTCCAGGGGTACTGTATATTTCTGCCATATAGCAGGCAGACTCAAGGGTACTGTATATTCCTGCTACATACCAGGTCGACTCCAGGGCTATTGAATATTCCTGCCATATAGCAGGCAGCCTCCAGGGGTACTGTATATTTTTGCCATATAGCAGACAGTATCCAAGGGTACTGAATATTCTTGCCATATAACAAGCAGTCTCCAGGGGAAATGTATATTCTTGCCATAAAGCAGGCAGTCTCCAGGATACTGCGTATTCTTTCCATACAGCAGGTAGTCTCCAGGGTTACTGTATATTCCTGCCATATAGCAGTCTCCAGGGGTAATGTATATTCCTGCCATATGGCAGGCAGTCTCTGGGGTTACTGTATATTCCTGCCATATAGCAGACAGTCTCCAGGGGTAATGTATATACCTGCCATATAGTTGGCAGTCTCCAAGTGTATTGTATATTCCTGCCATATAGCAGGCAGTCTCAAGTGTATTGTTTATTCCTGCTATATAGTAGGCATTCTCCAGGGTACTGTATATTCTTGCCATAAAGCAGGCAGTCTCCAGGGTTACTGTATATTCCTGCCATATAGCAGGCAGTCTCCAAGTGTATTGTATATTCCTGCCATATAGCAGGTAGTCTCCAGGGTCACTGTATATTCCAGCCACATTGCAGTGAGTCTCCAGAGTTACTGTATATTCCAGCCATATAGCAGGCAGTCTCCAGGGGCACTGTATATTCCAGCCATATAGCTGACAGTCTCCAGAAGTGTTGTATATTCCTGCCATATAGTAGGCAGTCACCGGGGTACTGTATATTCCTGCCATATAGCAGGCGGTCTCCTGGTGTAATGTATATTCTTGCAATAAAGCAGGCAGTCTCCAGGGTTACTGTATGTTCCTGCCATATAGCAGGCAGTCTCCAGGGTACTGTATATTCCTGCCATATAGCAGGCAGTCTCCAGGGTTACATATATTCCTGCCATATAGCAGGCAGTCTCCAAGTGTATTGTATATTCCTGACATATAGAAGCCAGTTTCCAGGGTTACTGTATATTCCTGCCATATAGCAGGCTGTCTCAAGGGGTACTGTATATGCTTGCCATGTACCTGGCCTTCTACAGCGGTACTGTATATTCCTGCCATATAGCAAGCAGACACCAGGGGTATTGTATATTCCTGCTATATAGCAGGCCACTTCCAGGGGAACTGGATATTCCTGCCATATAGCAGGTAGCCTCAAGGGATACTGTATATTCTTGACATATAGCAGGCAGTCTCCAGGGGTATTGTCTATTCCTGCCATTTATCAGGCAGTCTCCACGGGGATTGTATATTCCAGCCATATAGCAGGCACTCTCTGGGGTTACTGTGTATTCCGGCCATATACCAGGCAGTCTACAGGGTTACTGTATATTCCTGCCATACAGCAGGCAGTCTCCAGGGGTGTTGTATATTCCTGCCATATAGCAAGCAGACACCAGGGGTATTGTATATTCCTGCTATATAGCAGGCCACTTCCAGGGGAACTGGATATTCCTGCCATATAGCAGGTAGCCTCAAGGGATACTGTATATTCTTGACATATAGCAGGCAGTCTCCAGGGGTATTGTCTATTCCTGCCATTTATCAGGCAGTCTCCACGGGGATTGTATATTCCAGCCATATAGCAGGCACTCTCTGGGGTTACTGTGTATTCCGGCCATATACCAGGCAGTCTACAGGGTTACTGTATATTCCTGCCATACAGCAGGCAGTCTCCAGGGGTGTTGTATATTCCTGCCATATAGCAAGCAGACACCAGGGGTATTGTATATTCCTGCTATATAGCAGGCCACTTCCAGGGGAACTGGATATTCCTGCCATATAGCAGGTAGCCTCAAGGGATACTGTATATTCTTGACATATAGCAGGCAGTCTCCAGGGGTATTGTCTATTCCTGCCATTTATCAGGCAGTCTCCACGGGGATTGTATATTCCAGCCATATAGCAGGCACTCTCTGGGGTTACTGTGTATTCCGGCCATATACCAGGCAGTCTACAGGGTTACTGTATATTCCTGCCATATAGCAGGCAGTCTCCAGGGGTGTTGTATATTCCTGCCATATAGCAGGCAGTCTCCAGGGGTAATGTATATTCCTGCCATCTAGCAGGCAGTCTCCAGGGTTACCGTATATTCATGCCATATAGCAGTCTCCAGGGTTACTGTATATTCCTGACATATAGCAGGCAGTCTCCAAGGGCATTGTATATTCCTACCATATAGCACGCAGATGCCAGGGGTACTGTATATTCTTGCTATATAGCAGGCAGACTCCCGGGGTACAGTATATTCCTGCCAAATAGCAGGCAGTCTCCAGGGGTACTGAATATTCTTGCCATATAGCAAGCAGTCTCCAGTGGAAATGTATATTCTTGCCATAAAGCAGGCAGTCTCCAGGGTACTGTATATTCCTGCCATATAGCAGGCAGTCTCCAGGGTTACTGTATATTCCTGCCATATAGCAGGCAGCCTCCAGGGGTACTGTATATTTTTGCCATATAGCAGACAGTATCCAAGGGTACTGTATATTCTTGCCATATAGTAGGCAGTCTCCAGGGGTATTGTCTATTCCTGCCATATAGCAGGCAGTCTCCAGGGTTACTGTATATTCCTGCCATATAGCCGGCAGTCTCCAGGCGTACTGTATATTCTTGCCATATAGCAAGCAGTCTCCAGGATTACTATATATTCCTGCCATATAGCAGGCAGTCTCCAGGGGTATTGCGTATTCCTGACATATAGCAGGCAGTTTCCAGGGTTACATTATATTCTAGCCATATAGCAGGCAGTCTCCAAGGGTATTGTATATTCCTGCCATATAGCAGGCAGTCTCCAGGGGAAATGTATATGTTTGCCATAAAGCAGGCAGTCTCCAGGGTTACTGTATATCCCTGCCATATACCAGTCAGTCTCGAGGGGTAATGTATATTCCTGCCATATAGCAGCCAGTCTCCAGGGTTACTGCATATTCCTGCCACATAGCAGGCAGTCTCCAGGGGAAATGTATATTTTTGCCATAAAGCAGGCAGTCTCCAGGGTTAATGTATATCCCTGCCATATACCAGGCAGTCTCCAGGGTTACTGTATATTCCTGCCATACAGCAGGCAGTCTCCAGGGGTGTTGTATATTCCTGCCATCTAGCAGGCAGTCTCCAGGGTTACCGTATATTCATGCCGTATAGCAGTCTCCAGGGTTACTGTATATTCCTGACATATAGCAGGCAGTCTCCAAGGGCATTGTATATTCCTACCATATAGCACGCAGATGCCAGGGGTACTGTATATTCTTGCTATAGAGCAGGCAGACTCCAGGGGTACTGTATATTTTTGCTATACAGCAGGCAGTCTCCAGGGGTACTGTATATTCCTGACATATAGCACGTAGTCTCCGGGGTACAGTATATTCCTGCCAAATAGCAGGCATTCTCCAGGGGTACTGAATATTTTTGCAATATAACAAGCAGTCTCCAGGGGAAAAGTATATTCTTGCCATAAAGCAGGCAGTCTCCAGGGTACTGTATATTCCTGCCATATAGCAGGCAGTCTCCAGGATTACTATATATTCCTGCCATATAGCAGGCAGTCTCCAGGGGTATTGCATATTCCTGACATATAGCAGGCAGTTTCCAGGGTTACATTATATTCTAGCCATATAGCAGGCAGTCTCCAAGGGTATTGTATATTCCTGCCATGTAGCAGGCAGTCTCCAGGGGAAATGTATATTTTTGCCATAAAGCAGGCAGTCTCCAGGGTTAATGTATATCCCTGCCATATACCAGGCAGTCTCGAGGGGTAATGTATATTCCTGCCATATAGCAGGCAGTCTACAGTGTTACTTCATATTCCTGCCACATAGCAGGCAGTCTGCAGGGGTATTGTATATTCCTGTCATATAGCAGGCAGTCTCCAAGGGTAATGCGTATTTTTGCTATACAGCAGGCAGTCTCCACGGGAACTGTATATTCCTGCCATACAGCAGGCAGTATCCAGGGGCATTGTCTATTCCTGCCATATAGCAGGCAGATTCCAGGGTTCTGTATATTTTTGCTATATAGCAGGCAGTCTCCACGGGTACTGTATATTCCTGTCATTTAGCAGGCAGTCTCCGCGGTACTGTATATTCCTGCCAAATAGCAGGCAGTCTCCAGGGTTACTGTACATTCCTGCCATATAGCAGGCAGTCTCCGGGGTACTGTATATTTCTGCCATATAGCAGACAGTCTCCAGGGTTACTGTATATTCCTGTCATATAGCAGGCTGTCTCCAGAGTTACTGTATATTCCTGCCATATAGCAGACAGTCTCCGGGGTACTGTATTGTCTTGCCATATAGCAGGCAGTCTCCAGGGGTACTGAATATTCCTGCCATATAGCAGGCAGTCTCCAAGGGTACTGTATATTCTTGCTATATAGCAGGCAGTCTCTAAGCGTATTGTATATTCCTGCCATATAGCAGGCAGTCTCCAGGGGCACAGTATATTCCTGTCATATAGCAGGCAGTCTCCAGGGTTACTGTATATTCCTGCCATATTGCAGACAGTCTCTGGGGTATTGTATATTCCTGCCATATAACAGACTGTCTCCAGGGTTACTGTATATTCCTGCCAAATAGCAGGCAGTCTCCAGGGTTACTGTACATTCCTGCCATATAGCAGGCAGTCTCCGGGGTACTGTATATTTCTTCCATATAGCAGACAGTCTCCAGGGTTACTGTATATTCCTGTCATATAGCAGGCTGTCTCCAGAGTTACTGTATATTCCTGCCATATAGCAGACAGTCTCCGGGGTACTGTATTGTCTTGCCATATAGCAGGCAGTCTCCAGGGGTACTGAATATTCCTGCCATATAGCAGGCAGTCTCCAAGGGTACTGTATATTCTTGCTATATAGCAGGCAGTCTCTAAGCGTATTGTATATTCCTGCCATATAGCAGGCAGTCTCCAGGGGCACAGTATATTCCTGTCATATAGCAGGCAGTCTCCAGGGTTACTGTATATTCCTGCCATATTGCAGACAGTCTCTGGGGTATTGTATATTCCTGCCATATAACAGACTGTCTCCAGGGTTACTGTATATTCCTGCCATATAGCAGGCATTCTCCAGGGGTATTGTATACTCCTGCCATAAAGCTAGCAGTCTCCAGGGATACTGTATATTCTTGTCATATAGCAGGCAGTCTCCGGGGGTATTGTGTTTTCCTGAAGCATAGCAGTCAGTCTCGGGGGTACTGCATACTTCTGCCATACGGCAGGCAGTCTCCGGGGTTAATGTATATTCCTGCCATATAGCAGGCAGTCTCCAGGGGAAATGTATATTCTTGCCATAAAGCAGGCAGTCTCCAGGATACTGCGTATTCTTTCCATACAGCAGGTAGTCTCCAGGGTTACTGTATATTCCTGCCATATAGCAGTCTCCAGGGGTAATGTATATTCCTGCCATATCGCAGGCAGTCTCTGGGGTTACTGTATATTCCAGCCATAAAGCAGGCAGTCTCCAGGGGTAATGTATATTCCTGCCATATGTCAGGCAGTCTCTGGGGCTACTGTATATTCCTGCCATATAACAGGCAGTCTCCAGGGGAAATGTATATACCTGCCATATAGCTGGCAGTCTCCAAGTGTATTGTATATTCCTGCCATATAGCAGGCAGTCTCCAAGTGTATTGTTTATTCCTGCTATATAGTAGGCATTCTCCAGGGTACTGTATATTCTTGCCATAAAGCAGGCAGTCTCCAAGTGTATTGTATATTCCTGCCATATAGCAGGCAGTCTCCAGGGGCAATGTATATTCTAGCCATATAGCTGACAGTCTCCAGGGGTGTTGTATATTCCTGCCATATAGTAGGCAGTCTCCAGGGGTACTGTGTATTCTTCCCATATAGTAGGCAGTCACCGGGGTACTGTATATTCCTGCCATATAGCAGGTGGTCTCCTGGTGTAATGTATATTCTTGCACTAAAGCAGGCAGTCTCCAGGGTTACTGTATGTTCCTGCCATATAGCAGGCAGTCTCCAGGGTACTGTATATTCCTGCCATATAGCAGGCAGTCTCCAGGGTTACATATATTCCTGCCACATAGCAGGCAGTCTCCAAGTGTATTGTATATTCCTGACATATAGAAGCCAGTTTCCAGGGTTACTGTATATTCCTGCCATATAGCAGGCTGTCTCAAGGGGTACTGTATATGCTTGCCATGTACCTGGCATTCTACAGCGGTACTGTATATTCCTGCCATATAGCAAGCAGATACCAGGGGTATTGTATATTCCTGCTATATAGCAGGCCACTTCCAGGGGAACTGGATATTCCTGCCATATAGCAGGTAGCCTCCAGGGGTACTGTATATTCTTGACATATAGCAGGCAGTCTCCAGGGGTATTGTCTATTCCTGCCATTTATCAGGCAGTCTCCACGGGGATTGTATATTCCAGCCATATAGCAGGCACTCTCTGGGGTTACTGTGTATTCCGGCCATATAGCAGGCAGTCTCCAGGGTTACTGTATATTCCTGCCATGTACCAGGCAGTCTCCAGGGTTACTGTATATTCCTGCCATATAGCAGGCAGTCTTCATGGGTAATGTATATTCCTGCCATCTAGCAGGCAGTCTCCAGGGTTACCGTATATTCATGCCATATAGCAGTCTCCAGGGTTACTGTATATTCCTGACATATAGCAGGCAGTCTCTAAGGGCATTGTATATTCCTACCATATAGCACGCAGATGCCAGGGGTACTATATATTCTTGCTATATAGCAGGCAGACTCCAGGGGTACTGTACATTTTTGCTATACAGCAGGCAGTCTCCAGGGGTACTGTATATTCCTGACATAAAGCACGCAGTCTCCAGGGTACAGTATATTCCTGCCAAATAGCAGGTAGTCTCCAGGGGTACTGAATATTCTTGCCATATAGCAAGCAGTCTCCAGGGGAAATGTATATTCTTGCCATAAAGCAGGCAGTCTCCAGGGTACTGTATATTCCTGCCATATAGCAGGCAGTCTCCGGGGTTACTGTATATTCCTGCCATAAAGCAGGCAGTCTCCAGGGTTACTGTATATTCCTGCCATATAGCAGACAGTCTCCAGGGGTAATGTATATTCCTGCCATATGGCAGGCAGTCTCTAGGGTTACTATATATTCCTACCATATAGCAGGCAGTCACAAGGGTACTGTATATTCTTGCCATAAAGCAGGCAGTCTCCAGGGTTCCTGTATATTCCTGCCATATAACAGGCAGTCTCCAGGGGTATTGTATATTCCTGCCATATAACAGGCAGTCTCCAGGGGTATTGTATATTCCTGCCATATAGCAGGCAGTCTCCAAGTGTATTGTATATTCCTGCCATATAGCAGGCAGTCTCCAGGGTTACTGTATATTCCTGCCACATCGCAGTGAGTCTCCAGGGTTACTGTATATTCCTGCCATATAGTCGGCAGTCTCCATGGTTAATGTATATTCCTGCCACATAGCTGACAGTCTCCAGGGGTATTGTATATTGTATATTCCTGCCATATAGTAGGCAGTCTCCAGGGGACTGTGTATTCCGGCCATATAGCAGGCTGTCACTGAGGTTACTGTATATTCCTGCCATATAGCAGGCAGTCTCCTGGGGTAATGTATATTCTTACCATAAATCAGGCAGTCTCCAGAGTGTCTGTATATTCCAGCCATATAGTACGTAGTCTCCAGGGGCACTGTATATTCCTGCCATATAGCAGGTAGTCTCCAGGGGTACTGTATATTCCTGCCATATAGCAGTCTGCAGGGGTATTGTATATTCCTGCCATATAGCACGCAGACTCCATGGGTACTGTATATGTTTGCTTTATAGCAGGCAGTCTCCAGGGGTATTGTATATTCCTGCCATATAGCAGGCAGTCTCTGGGGTACTGTACATTCCTGCCATATAGCAGACAGTCTCCAAGGTTACTGTATATTCCTGCCATATAGCAGGCAGTCTCCAGGGTTATCGTATATTCATGCCATATAGCAGTCTCCAGGGGCACTGTATATTCTTGCTATATAGCAGGCAGACTCCAGGGGTACTGTATATTTTTGCTATATAGCAGGCAGTCTCCGGGGTACTGTATATTCCTGACATATAGCAGTCTCCGGGGTACTGTATAATCCTGCCAAATAGTATGCAGTCTCCAGGGTTACTGTACATTCCTGCCATATTGCAGGCAGTCTCCGGGGTACTGTATATTCCTGCCATATGGCGGACAGTCTCCGGGGTACTGTACATTCCTGTCATATAGCAGACAGTCTCCAGGGTACTGTATATTCCTGACATATAGCAGGCAGTCTCCGGGGTACTGTATATTCCTGCCAAATAACAGGCAGTCTCCAGGGGTATCGTATATTCTTGCTATATGGCAGGCTGTTTCCAGGAGTCATGTATATTTCCTGCTATATTGCAGGCAGTCTCCACAGTTACTGTATATTCCGGCCATTTAGCAGGCAGTCTCCATGGTTACTATATATTCTTGACATACAGAAGGTAGTCTCCAGGGTTACTGTATATTGCTGCCACATCGCAGTGAATCTCCAGGGTTACTGTATATTCCTGCCATATAGCCGGCAGTCTCCATGGTTTATGTATATTCCTGCCATATAGTAGGCAGTCTCCAGGGGTACTGTATATTCCTAACATATAGCAGGCAGTCTCTGGGGTACTGTATGTTCCTGCCATATAGCAGGCAGTCTCTGGGGTTACTGTATATCCCTTCCATATAGCAGACAGTCTCCAGGGGTACTGTATATTCCTGCCATATAGCAGGCAGTCTCCAGGGGTACTGTATATTCTTGCGATATAGCAGGCAGTCTCCAGGGTTACTGAATATTCCTGCCATATAGCAGGCAGTCTCTGGGGTTACTGAATATTCCAGCTCTCTAGCAGGCAGTCACCGAGGGTATTGTATATTACTGTCATATAGCAGGCAGTCTCCAGGGTTACTGTAGATTCTTGCCATATAGCAGGCAGTCTACAGGGTTACTGTATATTGTTGCCATATAGCAGGCAGTCTGCAGGGATATCGTATATTCTTGCTATATGGCAGGCTGTTTCCAGGCGTCACGTATATTTCCTGCTATATAGCAGGCAGTCACCACAGTTACTGTATATTCCTGCCATTTAGCAGGCAGTCTCCACGGGTATTGTATTTTCTTGCCATATAGCAGGCAGTCCCCAGGGTTACTGTATATTCCTGCCATATAGCAGGCAGTCTCCAGGGGTGCTGTATATTCTTGCTATATAGTAGGCAGATGCCAGGGGTACAGTATATGTTTGCTTTATAGCAGGCAGTCTCCAGGGGTATTGTATATTCCTACCATATAGCAGGCAGTCTCTGGGGTACTGTACATTCCTGCCATATAGCAGACAGTCTCCAGGGTTAGTGTATATTCCTGCCATGTAGCAGACAGTCTCCAGGGGTACTGTATATTTTTGCTATACAGCAGGCAGTCTCCAGGGGTACTGTATATTCCTGACATATAGCACGCAGTCTCCGAGGTACTGTATATTCCTGCCTAATAGCAGGCAGTCTCCAGGGTTACTGTATATTCCTGCCATATAGCAGACAGTCTCCGGGGTACTGTATATTTTTGCTATGCAGCAGGCAGTCTCCAGGGTTACTATACATTCCTGCCATATAGCAGACAGTCTCCGGGGAACTGTATATTCTTGCCATATAGCAGGCAGTCTCCAGGGGTAATGTATATTCCTGCCATATGGCAGGCAGTCTCTGGGGTTACTGTACATTTCTACCATATAGCAGTCAGTCTCAAGGGTACTGTATATTCTTGCCATAAAGCAGGCAGTCTCCAGGGTTACTATATATTCCTGCCATGTAGCAGGCAGTCTCCAGGGGTATTGTATATTCCTGCCAAATAGCAGGCAGTCTCCAATTGTATTGTATATTCCTGCCGTTTGGCAGGCAGTCTCCAGGGTTACTGTATATTCCTGCCACATCGCAGTGAGTCTCCAGGAGCATTGTATATTCCTGCCAAATAGTAGGCAGTCTCCAGGGGTATTGTATATTCTTGCCATATAGCAGGCAGTCTCCGGGGGTACTGTACATTACTGCCATATAGCAGGCAGTCTCCAGGGTTACTGTATATTATTGCCATATCGCAGGCTGTCTCCAGGGTAACTGTATATTCTTGCCATATAGCAGGCAGTCTCCAGGGGTACTGTATATTCCTGCTATATAGCAGGCAGTCTCTGTGGTTACTGTATATTCCTGCCATATAGCAGGCAGTCTCCAGGGTTACTGTATATTCCTGCCATATAAGAGGCAGTCTCCAGTGGTACTGTATATTCCTGCCATATAAGAGCCAGCCTCCTGGGGTGCAATATATTCTTGCCATAGAGTAGGCAGTCTCCAGGGGTACTGTATATTCTTGCCATATGGCAGGCAGTCTCCAGGGGTACTGTATATTCTTGCCATATAGCAGACAGTCTCCAGGGGTACTGTATATTCCTGCCATATAAGAGGGAGTCTCCAGGGGTAATGTATATTCCTGCCATATAAGAGGCAGTCTCCAGGGGTACAGTATATTCTTGCCATATAGCAGGCAGTCTCCAGGGGTATTATATATTCTTGCTATATGGCAGGCAGTATCCAGCGGTATTGTATATTCTTGCCATATAGCAGGCAGTCTCCGGGGGTACTGTACATTACTGCCATATAGCAGGCAGTCTCCAGGGTTACTGTATATTATTGCCATATACCTGACAGTCTCCGGGGGTATTGTATATTCCTACCATAAAGCAAGCAATCTCCGCTGTACTGTATATCCTTGCCATATAGCAGGCAGTCTCTGTGGTTACTATATATTCCTACCATATAGCAGGCAGCCCCCAGGGTACTGTATATTCTTGCCATTAAGCATGCAGTCTCCAGGGGTATTGAATATTTCTGCCATATTGCAGGCAGTCTCCAGGGTTACTGTATATTCCTGCCACATCGCAGTGAGTCTCCAGGGTTACTGTATATTCCTGCCATATAGCAGGCAGTCCCCATGGTTAATGTATATTCCTGCCACATAGCTGACAGTCTCCAGGGGCATTGTATATTCCTGCCATATAGTAGGCAGTCTCCAGGGGACTGTGTATTCTGGCCATATAGCAGACAGTCTCCGGGTATTGTATATTCTTGCCATATAGCAGGGAGTCTCCAGGGGTACTGTATATTCCTGCCAGAGAACAGGCAGTCTCCAGGGGTACTGTATATTCCTGCAATATAGCAGGCAGTCTCCGGGGGTTCTGTATATTTCTGCCATATAACAGGCAGTCTCTGGGGTTACTGTATATTCTTGCCATATAACGGGCAGTCTCCAGGGTTACTGAATATTCCAGCTATATAGCAGGCAGTCACCGAGGGTATTGTATATTACTGTCATATAGCAGGCAGTCTCCAGGGTTACTGTAGATTCTAGCCATATAGCAGGCAGTCTCCAGGGTTACAATATATTTCTGCCATATAGCAGGCAGTCTCCAGGGGTACTGTATATTCTTGCCATATAGCAGGCAGTCTCTAGGGTTACTATATATTCCTGCCATATAGCAGGCAGTCTCCATTGTTACTGTATATTCCTGCCATATAGCAGGCAGTTTCCAGGTGTTCTGTATATTCCTGCCATATCGCAGGCAGTCTCTTTGGTTACTGTATATTCCTGCCATATACCAGGCAGTCTCCAGGGTTACTATATATTCCTGCCATATAACAGGCCGTCTCCGGAGGTACTGTATATTCCTTCCATATAGCAGGCAGTCTCCAGGGCTACTGTATATTCGTGCCATATAGCAGGCAGTCTCTGGGGTTACTGTATATTCCTGCCATATAGCAGACTGTTTCCAGGCATACGGTATATTCCTGCCATATAAGAGGCAGTCTCCAGGGGTACTGTATATTTTTGCCAGAAAGCAGGCAGTCTCCAGAGGTACTGTATATTCCTGCCATATTGCAGGCAGTCTCCAGCTGTACTGTATATTCTTGCCATATAGCAGGCAGTCTCTGGGGTTACTGTATATTCCTGCCATATAGCAGGCAGTCTCCAGGGGCACTGTATATTCCTGCCATATTGCAGGCAGTCTCCAGCTGTACTGTATATTCTTGCCATATAGCAGGCAGTCTCTGGGGTTACTGTATATTCTTGCCATATAGCAGGCAGTCTCCAGGGTTACTGAATATTCCAGCTATATAGCAGGCAGTCACCGAGGGTATTGTATATTACTGTCATATAGCAGGCAGTCTCCAGGGTTACTGTAGATTCTTGCCATATAGCAGGCAGTCTACAGGGTTACTGTATATTGTTGCCATATAGCAGGCAGTCTGCAGGGATATCGTATATTCTTGCTATATGGCAGACTGTTTCCAGGAGTCACGTATATTTCCTGCTATATAGCAGGCAGTCACCACAGTTACTGTATATTCCTGCCATTTAGCAGGCAGTCTCCACGGGTATTGTATTTTCTTGCCATATAGCAGGCAGTCCCCAGGGTTACCGAATATTCCTGCCATATAGCAGGCAGTCTCCACGGGTATTGTATATTCTTGCCATATAGCAGGCAGTCCCCAGGGGTACTGTATATTCCTGCCATATAGCAGGCAGTCCCCAGGGTTACCGAATATTCCTGCCATATAGCAGGCAGTATCCAGGGGTATTATATATTCTTGCTATATGGCAGGCAGTATCCAGCGGTATTGTATATTCTTGCCATATAGCAGGCAGTCTCCGGGGGTACTGTACATTACTGCCATATAGCAGGCAGTCTCCAGGGTTACTCTATATTATTGCCATATACCTGACAGTCTCCGGGGGTATTGTATATTCCTACCATAAAGCAAGCGCTCTCCGCTGTACTGTATATCCTTGCCATACAGCAGGCAGTCTCTGTGGTTACTATATATTCCTACCATATAGCAGGCAGCCCCCAGGGTACTGTATATTCTTGCCATTAAGCAGGCAGTCTCCAGGGGTATTGAATATTCCTGCCAAAGAGCAGGCAGTCTCCAGGGTTACTGTATATTCCTGCCACATCGCAGTGAGTCTCCAGGGTTACTGTATATTCCTGCCATATAGCAGGCAGTCCCCATGGTTAATGTATATTCCTGCCACATTGCTGACAGTCTCCAGGGGCATTGTATATTCCTGCCATATAGTAGGCAGTCTCCAGGGGACTGTGTATTCTGGCTATATAGCAGACAGTCTCCGGGGTATTGTATATTCTTACCATATAGCAGGGAGTCTCCAGGGGTACTGTATATTCCTGCCAGAGAACAGGCAGTCTCCAGGGGTACTGTATATTCCTGCCATATAGCAGGCAGTATCCAGGGGTATTATATATTCTTGCTATATGGCAGGCAGTATCCAGCGGTATTGTATATTCTTGCCATATAGCAGGCAGTCTCCGGGGGTACTGTACATTACTGCCATATAGCAGGCAGTCTCCAGGGTTACTGTATATTATTGCCATATACCTGACAGTCTCCGGGGGTATTGTATATTCCTACCATAAAGCAAGCAGTCTCCGCTGTACTGTATATCCTTGCCATATAGCAGGCAGTCTCTGTGGTTACTATATATTCCTACCATATAGCAGGCAGCCCCCAGGGTACTGTATATTCTTGCCATATAGCAGGCAGTCTCTGTGGTTACTGTATATTCCTGCCATATAGCTGACAGTCTCCAGGGGTATTGTATATTCTTGCTATATATCAGGCAGTCACCGAGGGTATTGTATAGTCTTTCAATATAGCAGGCAGTCTCCAGGGTTACCGAATATTCTTGCCATATAGTAGGCAGTCTCCAGGGGTACCGAATATTCTTGCCATATAGCAGGCAGTCTCCAGGGATATCGTATATTCTTGCTATATTGCAGGCTGTTTCCAGGAGTCACGTATATTTCCTGCTATATAGCAGGCAGTCTCCACAGTTACTGTATATTCCTGCCATTTAGCAGGCAGTCTCCACGGGTATTGTATATTCTTGCCATATAGCAGGCAGTCCCCGGGGTACTGTATATTCCTGCCATATAGCAGGCAGTCCCCAGGGTTACCGAATATTCCTGCCATATAGCAGGCAGTATCCAGGGGTATTATATATTCTTGCTATATGGCAGGCAGTATCCAGCGGTATTGTATATTCTTGCCATATAGCAGGCAGTCTCCGGGGGTACTGTATATTACTGCCATATAGCAGGCAGTCTCCAGGGTTACTGTATATTATTGCCATATACCTGACAGTCTCCGGGGGTATTGTATATTCCTACCATAAAGCAGGCAGTCTCTGGGGTACTGTATATCCTTGCCATATAGCAGGCAGTCTCTGTGGTTACTATATATTCCTACCATATAGCAGGCAGCCCCCAGGGTACTGTATATTCTTGCCATTAAGCAGGCAGTCTCCAGGGGTATTGAATATTCCTGCCATATAGCAGGCAGTCTCCAGGGTTACTGTATATTCCTGCCACATCGCAGTGAGTCTCCAGGGTTACTGTATATTTTGCCATATAGCAGGCAGTCCCCATGGTTAATGTATATTCCTGCCACATAGCTGACAGTCTCCAGGGGCATTGTATATTCCTGCCATATAGTAGGCAGTCTCCAGGGGACTGTGTATTCTGGCCATATAGCAGACAGTCTCCGGGGTACTGTATATTCTTGCCATATAGCAGGGAGTCTCCAGGGGTACTATATATTCCTGCCAGAGAACAGGCAGTCTCCAGGGGTACTGTATATTCCTGCAATATAGCAGGCAGTCTCCGGGGGTTCTGTATATTTCTGCCATATAACAGGCAGTCTCTGGGGTTACTATATTTTCCTGCCATATAGCAGACAGTCTCCAGGGGTAATGTATATTCCTGCCAGAGAACATGCAGTCTCCAAGGGTACTATATATTCCTGCCATATAGCAGGCAGTCTCCAGAGGTACTGTATATTCCTGCCATATAGCAGGCAGTCTCCAGGTGTACTGTACATTCCTGCCATATAGCAGGCAGTCTCCATTGTTACTATATATTCCTGCCATATAGCAGGCAGTCTCCAGAGGTACTGTATATTCCTGCCATATAGCAGGCAGTCTCCAGGTGTACTATATATTCCTGCCATTTAGCAGGCAGTCTCTGGGGTTACTGTATATTCCTGCCATAAATCAGGCAGTCTCCAGGGGTACTGTATATTCCTGCCATATAGCAGGCAGTCTCCAGGTGTACTGTATATTCCTGCCATATAGCAGGCAGTCTCCAGCTGTACTGTATATTCTTGCCATATAGCAGGCAGTCTCTGGGGTTACTGTATATTCTTGCCATATAGCAGGCAGTCTCCAGGGTTACTGAATATTCCAGCTATATAGCAGGCAGTCACCGAGGGTATTGTATATTACTGTCATATAGCAGGCAGTCTCCAGGGTTACTGTAGATTCTTGCCATATAGCAGGCAGTCTACAGGGTTACTGTATATTGTTGCCATATAGCAGGCAGTCTGCAGGGATATCGTATATTCTTGCTATATGGCAGACTGTTTCCAGGAGTCACGTATATTTCCTGCTATATAGCAGGCAGTCACCACAGTTACTGTATATTCCTGCCATTTAGCAGGCAGTCTCCACGGGTATTGTATTTTCTTGCCATATAGCAGGCAGTCCCCAGGGTTACCGAATATTCCTGCCATATAGCAGGCAGTCTCCACGGGTATTGTATATTCTTGCCATATAGCAGGCAGTCCCCAGGGGTACTGTATATTCCTGCCATATAGCAGGCAGTCCCCAGGGTTACCGAATATTCCTGCCATATAGCAGGCAGTATCCAGGGGTATTATATATTCTTGCTATATGGCAGGCAGTATCCAGCGGTATTGTATATTCTTGCCATATAGCAGGCAGTCTCCGGGGGTACTGTACATTACTGCCATATAGCAGGCAGTCTCCAGGGTTACTCTATATTATTGCCATATACCTGACAGTCTCCGGGGGTATTGTATATTCCTACCATAAAGCAAGCGCTCTCCGCTGTACTGTATATCCTTGCCATACAGCAGGCAGTCTCTGTGGTTACTATATATTCCTACCATATAGCAGGCAGCCCCCAGGGTACTGTATATTCTTGCCATTAAGCAGGCAGTCTCCAGGGGTATTGAATATTCCTGCCAAAGAGCAGGCAGTCTCCAGGGTTACTGTATATTCCTGCCACATCGCAGTGAGTCTCCAGGGTTACTGTATATTCCTGCCATATAGCAGGCAGTCCCCATGGTTAATGTATATTCCTGCCACATTGCTGACAGTCTCCAGGGGCATTGTATATTCCTGCCATATAGTAGGCAGTCTCCAGGGGACTGTGTATTCTGGCTATATAGCAGACAGTCTCCGGGGTATTGTATATTCTTACCATATAGCAGGGAGTCTCCAGGGGTACTGTATATTCCTGCCATATAGCAGGCAGTATCCAGGGGTATTATATATTCTTGCTATATGGCAGGCAGTATCCAGCGGTATTGTATATTCTTGCCATATAGCAGGCAGTCTCCGGGGGTACTGTACATTACTGCTATATAGCAGGCAGTCTCCAGGGTTACTGTATATTATTGCCATATACCTGACAGTCTCCGGGGGTATTGTATATTCCTACCATAAAGCAAGCAGTCTCCGCTGTACTGTATATCCTTGCCATATAGCAGGCAGTCTCTGTGGTTACTATATATTCCTACCATATAGCAGGCAGCCCCCAGGGTACTGTATATTCTTGCCATATAGCAGGCAGTCTCTGTGGTTACTGTATATTCCTGCCATATAGCTGACAGTCTCCAGGGGTATTGTATATTCTTGCTATATATCAGGCAGTCACCGAGGGTATTGTATAGTCTTTCAATATAGCAGGCAGTCTCCAGGGTTACCGAATATTCTTGCCATATAGTAGGCAGTCTCCAGGGGTACCGAATATTCTTGCCATATAGCAGGCAGTCTCCAGGGATATCGTATATTCTTGCTATATTGCAGGCTGTTTCCAGGAGTCACGTATATTTCCTGCTATATAGCAGGCAGTCTCCACAGTTACTGTATATTCCTGCCATTTAGCAGGCAGTCTCCACGGGTATTGTATATTCTTGCCATATAGCAGGCAGTCCCCGGGGTACTGTATATTCCTGCCATATAGCAGGCAGTCCCCAGGGTTACCGAATATTCCTGCCATATAGCAGGCAGTATCCAGGGGTATTATATATTCTTGCTATATGGCAGGCAGTATCCAGCGGTATTGTATATTCTTGCCATATAGCAGGCAGTCTCCGGGGGTACTGTATATTACTGCCATATAGCAGGCAGTCTCCAGGGTTACTGTATATTATTGCCATATACCTGACAGTCTCCGGGGGTATTGTATATTCCTACCATAAAGCAGGCAGTCTCTGGGGTACTGTATATCCTTGCCATATAGCAGGCAGTCTCTGTGGTTACTATATATTCCTACCATATAGCAGGCAGCCCCCAGGGTACTGTATATTCTTGCCATTAAGCAGGCAGTCTCCAGGGGTATTGAATATTCCTGCCATATAGCAGGCAGTCTCCAGGGTTACTGTATATTCCTGCCACATCGCAGTGAGTCTCCAGGGTTACTGTATATTCCTGCCATATAGCAGGCAGTCCCCATGGTTAATGTATATTCCTGCCACATAGCTGACAGTCTCCAGGGGCATTGTATATTCCTGCCATATAGTAGGCAGTCTCCAGGGGACTGTGTATTCTGGCCATATAGCAGACAGTCTCCGGGGTACTGTATATTCTTGCCATATAGCAGGGAGTCTCCAGGGGTACTATATATTCCTGCCAGAGAACAGGCAGTCTCCAGGGGTACTGTATATTCCTGCAATATAGCAGGCAGTCTCCGGGGGTTCTGTATATTTCTGCCATATAACAGGCAGTCTCTGGGGTTACTATATTTTCCTGCCATATAGCAGACAGTCTCCAGGGGTAATGTATATTCCTGCCAGAGAACATGCAGTCTCCAAGGGTACTATATATTCCTGCCATATAGCAGGCAGTCTCCAGAGGTACTGTATATTCCTGCCATATAGCAGGCAGTCTCCAGGTGTACTGTACATTCCTGCCATATAGCAGGCAGTCTCCATTGTTACTATATATTCCTGCCATATAGCAGGCAGTCTCCAGAGGTACTGTATATTCCTGCCATATAGCAGGCAGTCTCCAGGTGTACTATATATTCCTGCCATTTAGCAGGCAGTCTCTGGGGTTACTGTATATTCCTGCCATAAATCAGGCAGTCTCCAGGGGTACTGTATATTCCTGCCATATAGCAGGCAGTCTCCAGGTGTACTGTATATTCCTGCCATATAGCAGGCAGTCTCCAGGGTTACTATATATTCCTGCCATAAATGAGGCAGTCTCCAGGGGTATTATATATTCCTGCCATATAGCAGGCAGTCTCCAGGGGTACTGTTTTTTCCTGCCATATAGCAGACAGTCTCCAGGGGTATTGTATATTCCTGCCATACAGTAGGCAGTCTCCATGGTTACTATATATTCTTGACATACAGAAGGTAGTCTCCAGGGTTACTGTATATTGCTGCCACATCGCATTGAATCTCCAGGGTTACTGTATATTCCTGCCATATAGCCGGCAGTCTCCATGGTTTATGTATATTCCTGCCATATAGTAGGCAGTCTCCAGGGGTACTGTATATTCCTAACATATAGCAGGCAGTCTCTGGGGTACTGTATATTCCTGCCATATAGCAGGCAGTCTCTGGGGTTACTGTATATCCCTTCCATATAGCAGACAGTCTCCAGGGGTACTGTATATTCCTGCCATATAGCATGCAGTCTCCAGGGGTATTGTATATTCTTGCTATATAGCAGGGAGTCTCCAGGGTTACTGAATATTCCTGCCATATAGCAGGCAGTCTCTGGGGCTACTGTGTATTCCTGCCATATAGCAGACAGTCTCCAGGCGTACTGTATATTCCTGCCATATAGCAGGCAGTCTCCAGGGGTACTGTATATTCTTGCTATATAGCAGGCAGTCTCCAGGGTTACTGAATATTCCAGCCATATATCAGGCAGTCACCGAGGGTATTGTATATTCTTGCTATATAGCAGGCAGTCTCCAGGGTTACCGAATATTCTTGGCATATAGTAGGCAGTCTCCAGGGGTACCGAATATACTTGCCATATAGCAGGCAGTCTCCAGGGATATCGTATTTTCTTGCTATATTGCAGGCTGTTTCCAGGAGTCACGTATATTTCCTGCTATATAGCAGGCAGTCTCCACAGTTACTGTATATTCCTGCCATTTAGCAGGCAGTCTCCACGGGTATTGTATATTCTTGCCATATAGCAGGCAGTCCCCAGGGGTACTGTATATTCCTGCCATATAGCAGGCATCCCCAGGGTTACCGAATATTCCTGCCATTTAGCAGGCAGTATCCAGGGGTATTATATATTCTTGCTATATGGCAGGCAGTATCCAGCGGTATTGAATATTCTTGCCATATAGCAGGCGGTCTCCGGGGGTACTGTATATTCTTGCCATATTGCGGGCCGTCTCCAGGGGTATTGTATATTCCTGCCATATAGCAGGCAGTCTCCAGGGTTACTGTATATTATTGCCATATACCTGACAGTCTCCGGGGGTACTGTATATTCCTGCCATATAGCGGGCCATCTCCTGGGGTATTGTATATTCTTGCCATATCGCAGACAGTCTCCAGGGGTACTGTATATTCTTGCTATATAGTAGGCAGATGCCAGGGGTACAGTATATGTTTGCTTTATAGCAGGCAGTCTCCAGGGGTATTGTATATTCCTACCATATAGCAGGCAGTCTCTGGGGTACTGTACATTCCTGCCATATAGCAGACAGTCTCCAGGGTTACTGTATATTCCTGCCATATAGCAGTCAGTCTCCAGGGGAAGGGTATATTTTTGCTATACAGCAGGCAGTCACCAGAGGTACTGTATATTCCTGCCATATAGCAGGCAGTCTCCAGGTGCACTATATATTCCTGCCATTTAGCAGGCAGTCTCTGGGGTTACTGTATATTCCTGCCACAAATCAGGCAGTCTCCAGGGGTACTGTATATTCTTGCCATAGAGCAGGCAGTCTCGAGGGGTATTATATATTCCTGCCATATAGCAGACAGTCTCCAGGGGTATTGTAATTTCCTGCCATATAGCAGGCAGTCTCCATGGTTACTATATATTCTTGACATACAGAAGGCAGTCTCCAGGGTTACTGTATATTGCTGCCATATAGCCGGCAGTCTCCATGGTTAATGTATATTCCTGCCACATAGCTGACAGTCTCCAGGGGTATTATATATTCCTGCCATATAGTAGGCAGTCTCCAGGGGTACTGTATATTCCTAACATATAGCAGGCAGTCTCTGGGGTACTGTATATTCCTGCCATATAGCAGGCAGTCTCCAGGGGTATTGTATATTCTTGCGATATAGCAGGCAGTGTCCAGGGGTACTGTATATTCCTAACATATAGCAGGCAGTCTCTGGGGTACTGTATATTCCTGCCATATAGCAGGCAGTCTCTGGGGTTACTGTATATTCCTTCCATATATCAGACAGTCTCCAGGGGTACTGTATATTCCTAACATATAGCAGGCAGTCTCTGGGGTACTGTATATTCCTGCCATATAGCAGGCAGTCTCTGGGGTTACTGTATATTCCTTCCATACATCAGACAGTCTCCAGGCGTACTGTATATTCCTGCCATATAGCAGGCAGTCTCCAGGGATATCGTATATTCTTGCCATATAGCAGGCAGCATCCAGGGGTACCGAATATTCTTGCCATATAGCAGGCTGTCTCCAGGGATATCGTGCATTCTTGCTATATGGCAGGCTGTTTCCAAGAGTCACGTATATTTCCTGCTATATAGCAGGCAGTCTCCACAGTTACTGTATATTCCTGCCATTTAGCAGGCAGTCTCCACGGATATTGTATATTCTTGCCATATAGCAGGCAGTCCCCAGGGGTACTGAATATTCCTGCCATATAGCAGGCAGTCCCCAGGGTTACCAAATATTCCAGCCATATGGCAGGCAGTATCCAGGGGTATTATATATTCTTGCTATATGGCAGGCAGTATCCAGCGGTATTGAATATTCCTGCCATATCGCAGGCAGTCTCCAGGGGTACTGTATATTCCTGCCATATAGCAGGCAGTCTCCAAGTGTATTGTAAATTCCTGCCATATAGCAGGCAGTCTCCAGGGTTACTGTATATTATTGCCAAATACCTGACAGTCGCCGGGGCTATTGTATATTCCTACCATATAGCAGGCTGTCTCCAAGTGTATTGTAAATTCCTGCCACATAGCAGGCAGTCTCCAGGGTTACTGTATATTCCTGCCACATCGCAGTGAGTCTCCAGGGTTACTGTATATTCCTGCCATATAGCAGGCAGTCTCCTGGGGTAATGTATATTCTTACCATAAATCAGGCAGCTCCAGGGTGTCTGTATATGCCAGCCATATAGCAGGCAGTCTCCAGGGGTATCGTATATTCCTGCCATATAGCAGGCAGTCTCCATGGTTACTGTATATTCTTGCCATACAGTAGGCAGTCTCCAGGGGCATTGCATATTCCTACCATATAGCAGGTAGAATCTAGGGGCACTGTATATTCCTGCCATATAGCAGGTAGTCTCCAGGGGTGCTGTATATTCTTGCTATATAGTAGGCAGATGCCAGGGGTACAGTATATGTTTGCTTTATAGCAGGCAGTCTCCAGGGGTATTGTATATTCCTACCATATAGCAGGCAGTCTCTGGGGTACTGTACATTCCTGCCATATAGCAGACAGTCTCCAGGGTTAGTGTATATTCCTGCCATATAGCAGACAGTCTCCAGGGGTACTGTATATTTTTGCTATACAGCAGGCAGTCTCCAGGGGTACTGTATATTCCTGACATATAGCACGCAGTCTCCGAGGTACTGTATATTCCTGCCTAATAGCAGGCAGTCTCCAGGGTTACTGTATATTCCTGCCATATAGCAGACAGTCTCCGGGGTACTGTATATTTTTGCTATGCAGCAGGCAGTCTCCAGGGTTACTATACATTCCTGCCATATAGCAGACAGTCTCCGGGGAATTGTATATTCTTGCCATATAGCAGGCAGTCTCCAGGGGTAATGTATATTCCTGCCATATGGCAGGCAGTCTCTGGGGTTACTGTACATTCCTACCATATATCAGGCATTCACCGAGGGTAGTGTATATTCTTGCTATATAGCAGGCAGTCTCCAAGGTTACCGAATATTCCTGCCATATAAGCAGGCAGTCTCTGGGGTACTATACATTCCCGCCATATAGCAGACAGTCTCCAGGGTTACTGTATATTCCTGTCATATAGCAGACAGTCTCCAGGGGAACTGTATATTTTTGCTATACAGCAGGCAGTCTCCAGGGGTACTGTATATTCCTGACATATAGCACGCAGTCTCCGAGGTACTGTATATTCCTGCCATCTAGCAGGCAGTCTCTGGGGTTACTGTATATTCCTGCCACAAATCAGGCAGTCTCCAGGGGTACTGTATATTCTTGCCATAGAGCAGGCAGTCTCGAGGGGTATTATATATTCCTGCCATATAGCAGACAGTCTCCAGGGGTATTGTATATTCCTGCCATATAGCAGGCAGTCTCCATGGTTACTATATATTCTTGACATACAGAAGGTAGTCTCCAGGCTTACTGTATATTGCTGCCATATAGCCGGCAGTCTCCATGGTTAATGTATATTCCTGCCACATAGCTGACAGTCTCCAGGGGTATTATATATTCCTGCCATATAGTAGGCAGTCTCCAGGGGTACTGTATATTCCTTCCATATAGCAGACAGTCTCCAGGGGTACTGTATATTCCTGCCATATAGCAGGCAGTCTCCAAGTGTATTGTAAATTCCTGCCATATAGCAGGCAGTCTCCAGGGTTACTGTATATTATTGCCAAATACCTGACAGTCGCCGGGGCTATTGTATATTCCTACCATATAGCAGGCAGTCTCCAAGTGTATTGTAAATTCCTGCCACATAGCAGGCAGTCTCCAGGGTTACTGTATATTCCTGCCACATCGCAGTGAGTCTCCAGGGTTACTGTATATTCCTGCCCTATAGCAGGCAGTCTCCTGGGGTAATGTATATTCTTACCATAAATCAGGCAGCTCCAGGATGTCTGTATATGCCAGCCATATAGCAGGCAGTCTCCAGGGGTATCGTATATTCCTGCCATATAGCAGGCAGTCTCCATGGTTACTGTATATTCTTGCCATACAGTAGGCAGTCTCCAGGGGCATTGCATATTCCTGCCATATAGCAGGTAGAATCCAGGGGCACTGTATATTCCTGCCATATAGCAGGTAGTCTCCAGGGGTGCTGTATATTCTTGCTATATAGTAGGTAGATGCCAGGGGTACAGTATATGTTTGCTTTATAGCAGGCAGTATCCAGGGGTATTGTATATTCCCGACATATAGCACGCAGTCTCCGAGGTACTGTATATTCCTGCCTAATAGCAGGCAGTCTCCAGGGTTACTGTATATTCCTGCCATATAGCAGACAGTCTCCGGGGTACTGTATATTTTTGCTATGCAGCAGGCAGTCTCCAGGGTTACTATACATTCCTGCCATATAGCAGACAGTCTCCGGGGAACTGTATATTCTTGCCATATAGCAGGCAGTCTCCAGGGGTAATGTATATTCCTGCCATATGGCAGGCAGTCTCTGGGGTTACTGTACATTCCTACCATATAGCAGTCAGTCTCAAGGGTACTGTATATTCTTGCCATAAAGCAGGCAGTCTCCAGGGTTACTATATATTCCTGCCATGTAGCAGGCAGTCTCCAGGGGTATTGTATATTCCTGCCAAATAGCAGGCAGTCTCCAATTGTATTGTATATTCCTGCCGTTTGGCAGGCAGTCTCCAGGGTTACTGTATATTCCTGCCACATCGCAGTGAGTCTCCAGGAGCATTGTATATTCCTGCCAAATAGTAGGCAGTCTCCAGGGGACTGTGTATTCTGGCCATATAGCAGGCAGTCACCGGGGTTACTGTTTATTCCTGCCATATAGCATGCAGTCTCCTGGGGTAATGTATATTCTTGCCATAAATCAGGCAGTCTTTGGGGTTACTGTATATTCCTGCCATATCGCAGGCTGTCTCCAGGGTAACTGTATATTCTTGCCATATAGCAGGCAGTCTCCAGGGGTACTGTATATTCCTGCTATATAGCAGGCAGTCTCTGTGGTTACTGTATATTCCTGCCATATAGCAGGCAGTCTCCAGGGTTACTGTATATTCCTGCCATATAAGAGGCAGTCTCCAGTGGTACTGTATATTGCTGCCATATAAGAGCCAGCCTCCTGGGGTGCAATATATTCTTGCCATAGAGTAGGCAGTCTCCAGGGGTACTGTATATTCTTGCCATATGGCAGGGAGTCTCCAGGGGTACTGTATATTCCTGCCATATAAGAGGGAGTCTCCAGGGGTAATGTATATTCCTGCCATATAAGAGGCAGTCTCCAGGGGTACAGTATATTCTTGCCATATAGCAGGCAGTCTCCAGGGTTACAATATATTTCTGCCATATAACAGGCAGTCTCCAGGGGTACTGTATATTCCTGCAATATAGCAGGCAGTTTCCAGGTGTTCTGTATATTCCTGCCATATTGCAGGCAGTCTCTTTGGTTACTGTATATTCCTGCCATATAGCAGGTAGTCTCCAGGGCTACTGTATATTCGTGCCATATAGCAGGCAGTCTCTGGGGTTACTGTATATTCCTGCCATATAGCAGACTGTCTCCAGGCGTACGGTATATTCCTGCCATATAAGAGGCAGTCTCCAGGGGTACTGTATATTTTTGCCATATAGCAGGCAGTCTCCAGAGGTACTGTATATTCCTGCCATATTGCAGGCAGTCTCCAGCTGTACTGTATATTCTTGCCATATAGCAGGCAGTCTCTGGGGTTACTGTATATTCCTGCCATATAGCAGGCAGTCTCCAGGGGCACTGTATATTCCTGCCATATTGCAGGCAGTCTCCAGCTGTACTGTATATTCTTGCCATATAGCAGGCAGTCTCTGGGGTTACTGTATATTCTTGCCATATAGCAGGCAGTCTCCAGGGTTACTGAATATTCCAGCTATATAGCAGGCAGTCACCGAGGGTATTGTATATTACTGTCATATAGCAGGCAGTCTCCAGGGTTACTGTAGATTCTTGCCATATAGCAGGCAGTCTACAGGGTTACTGTATATTGTTGCCATATAGCAGGCAGTCTGCAGGGATATCGTATATTCTTGCTGTATGGCAGGCTGTTTCCAGGAGTCACGTATATTTCCTGCTATATAGCAGGCAGTCACCACAGTTACTGTATATTCCTGCCATTTAGCAGGCAGTCTCCACGGGTATTGTATTTTCTTGCCATATAGCAGGCAGTCCCCAGGGTTACCGAATATTCCTGCCATATAGCAGGCAGTCTCCACGGGTATTGTATATTCCTGCCATATAGCAGGCAGTCTCCATGGTTACTATATATTCTTGACAAACAGAAGGTAGTCTCCAGGGTTACTGTATATTGCTGCCACATCGCAGTGAATCTCCAGGGTTACTGTATATTCCTGCCATATAGCCGGCAGTCTCCATGGTTAATGTATATTCCTGCCACATAGCTGATAGTCTCCATGGGTATTATATATTCCTGCCATATAGTAGGCAGTCTCCAGGGGTACTGTATATTCCTAACATATAGCAGGCAGTCTCTGGGGTACTGTGTATTCCTGCCATAAAGCAGGCAGTCTCTGGGGTTACTGTATATTCCTTCCATATAGCAGACAGTCTCCAGGGGTACTGTATATTCCTGCCATGTAGCAGGCAGTCTCCAGGGGTATTGTATATTCTTGCGATATAGCAGGCAGTCTCCAGGGTTACTGAATATTCCTGCCATATATCAGGCAGTCACCGAGGGTATTGTATAGTCTTGCTATATAGCAGGCAGTCTCCATTGTTACCGAATATTCTTGCCATATAGTAGGCAGTCTCCAGTGGTACCGAATATTCTTGCCATATAGCAGGCAGTCTCCAGGGATATCGTATATTCTTGCTATATGGCAGGCTGTTTCCAGGAGTAACGTATATTTCCTGCTATATAGCAGGCAGTCTCCACAGTTACTGTATATTCCTGCCATTTAGCAGGCAGTCTCCACGGGTATTGTATATTCTTGCCATATAGCAGGCAGTCCCCAGGGGTACTGTATATTCCTGCCATATAGCAGGCAGTTCCCAGGGTTACCGAATATTCCTGCCATATAGCAGGCAGTATCCAGCGGTATTGAATATTCTTGCCATATGGCAGGCAGTCTCCAGGGGTATTGTATATTCCTGCCATATAGCAGGCAGTCTCCAGGGTTACTGTATATTATTGCCATATACCTGACAGTCTCCGGGGGTTTTGTATATTCCTACCATATAGCAGACAGTCTCCAAGTGTATTGTAAATTCCTGCCATATAGCAGGCAGTCTCCAGGGTTACTGTATATTCTTGCCATATCGCAGACAGTCTCCAGGGGTACTGTATATTCTTGCTATATAGTAGGCAGATGCCAGGGGTACAGTATATGTTTGCTTTATAGCAGGCAGTCTCCAGTGGTATTGTATATTCCTGCCATATAGCAGGCAGTCTCTGGGGTACTGTACATTCCTGCCATATAGCAGACAGTCTCCAGGGTTACTGTATATTCCTGCCATATAGCAGGCAGTCTGTGGGGTTACTGTATATTCCTGCCATATAGCAGGCAGTCTCCGAGGTACTGTATATTCCTGCCTAATAGCAGGCAGTCTCCACGGTTACTGTACATTCCTGCCATATGGCAGGCAGTCTCCAGAGGTACTGCATATTCCTGCCATATAGCAGGCATTCTCCAGGGTTACTGTATATTCCTGCCATATAAGAGGCAATCTCCAGGGGTACTGTATATTCTTGCCATATAGCAGGCAGTCTCCAGGGTTACTATATATTCCTGCTATATAGCAGGCAGTCTCCAGGTATACTGTATATTCCTGCCATATAGCAGGCAGTCTCTGGGGTTACTGTATATTTCTGCCATATAGCAGGCATTCTCCATGGGCACTGTATATTCTTGCTCTATAGCAGGCAGTCTCCAGGGGTACTGTATATTCTTGCCATACAGCAGGCAGTCTCCAAGTGTATTGTATATTCCTGCCATATAGCACGTAGTCTCCAGGGTCACTGTATATTCCTGCCATATTGCAGTGAGTCTCCAGAGTTACTGTATATTCCTGCCATATAGCAGGCAATCTCCAGGGGCACTGTATATTCCAGCCATATAGCTGACAGTCTCCAGGGGTGTTGCATATTCCTGCCATATAGTAGGCAGTCTCCAGGGGTACTGTGTATTCTTGCCATATAGTAGGCAGTCACCGGGGTACTGTATATTCCTGCCATATCGCAGGCGGTCTCCTGGTGTAATGTATATTCTTGCAATAAAGCAGGCAGTCTCCAGGGTTACTGTATGTTCCTGCCATATAGCAGGCAGTTTCCAAGTGTATTGTATATTCCTGACATATAGAAGCCAGTTTCCAGGGTTACTGAATATTCCTGCCATATGGCATGCAGAGACCGAGGGTATTGTATATGACTGTCATATAGCAGGCAGTCTCCGGGGTACTGTACATTCTTGCCATATAGCAGGCAGTATCCGGGAGTATTGTATATTCCTGCCATATAGCAGGCTGTCTCGAGGGGTAATGTATATGCTTGCCATGTACCTGGCATTCTACAGCGGTACTGTATATTCCTGCCATATAGCAAGCAGACACCAGGGGTATTGTATATTCCTGCTATATAGCAGGCCACTTCCAGGGGAACTGGATATTCCTGCCATATAGCAGGTAGCCTCAAGGGGTACTGTATATTCTTGACATATAGCAGGCAGTCTCCAGGGGTATTGTCTATTCCTGCCATATATCAGGCAGTCTCCACGGGGATTGTATATTCCAGCCATATAGCAGGCACTCTCTGGGGTTACTGTGTATTCCGGCCATATAGCAGGCAGTCTACAGGGTTACTGTATATTCCTGCCATACAGCAGGCAGTCTCCAGGGGTGTTGTATATTCCTGCCATATAGCAGGCAGTCTCCAGGGGTAATGTATATTCCTGCCATCTAGCAGGCAGTCTCCAGGGTTACCGTATATTCATGCCAAATAGCAGTCTCCAGGGTTACTGTATATTCCTGACATATAGCAGGCAGTCTCCAAGGGCATTGTATATTCCTACCATATAGCACGCAGATGCCAGGGGTACTGTATATTCTTGCCATATAGCAAGCAGTCTCCAGGGGAAATGTATATTCTTGCCATAAAGCAGGCAGTCTCCAGGGTACTGTATATTCCTGCCATATAGCAGGCAGTCTCCGGGGTTACTGTATATTCCTGCCATAAAGCAGGCAGCCTCCAGGGGTACTGTATATTCCTGCCATATAGCAGGCAGTCTCCAGGGTACTGTATATTCCTGCCATATAGCAGGCAGTCTCCAGGGCACTGTATATTCCTGCCATATAGCAGCCAGTCTCCAGGGTTACTGTATATTCCTGCCATATAGCAGACAGTCTCCAGAGGTAATGTACATTCCTGCCATATGGCTGGCAGTCTCTGTGGTTACTATATATTCCTACCATATAGCAGGCAGTCGCAAGGGTACTGTATATTCTTGCCATAAAGCAGGCAGTCTCCAGGGTTCCTGTATATTCCTGCCATATAACAGGCAGTCTCCAGGGGTATTGTACATTCCTGCCATATAGCAGGCAGTCTCCAAGTGTATTGTATATTCCTGCCATATAGCAGGCAGTCTCCAGGGTTACTGTATATTCCTGCCACATCGCAGTGAGTCTCCAGGGTTACTGTATATTCCTGCCATATAGTCGGCAGTCTCCATGGTTAATGTATATTCCTGCCACATAGCTGACAGTCTCCAGGGGTATTGTATATTCCTGCCATATAGTAGGCAGTCTCCAGGGGACTGTGTATTCCGGCCATATAGCAGGCTGTCACTGAGGTTACTGTATATTCCTGCCATATAGCAGCCAGTCTCCTGGGGTAATGTATATTCTTACCATAAATCAGGCAGTCTCCAGGGTGTCTGTATATTCCAGCCATATAGCAGGTAGTCTCCAGGGATACTGTATATTCTTGCCATATCGCAGACAGTCTCTAGGGGTACTTCATATTGCTGCCATCTAGAAGGCAGTCTCCAGGGTTACTGTATATTCTTGCCATATAGCAGTCTGCAGGGGTATTGTATATTCCTGCCATATAGCACGCAGACTCCATGGGTACTGTATATGTTTGCTTTATAGCAGGCAGTCTCCAGGGGTATTGTATATTCCTGCCATATCGCAGGCAGTCTCCAGGGTTATCGTATATTCATGCCATATAGCAGACAGTCTCCAGGGTTACTGTATATTCCTGACATATAGCAGGCAGTCTCCAGGGTTACTGTATATTCCTGACATATAGCAGGCAGTCTCCAGGGGTATTGTATATTCCTACCATATAGCACACAGACTCCAGGGGCACTGTATATTCTTGCTATATAGCAGGCAGACCCCAGGGGTACTCTATATTTTTGCTATATAGCAGGCAGTCTCCGGGGTACTGTATATTCCTGACATATAGCAGACAGTCTCCAGGGTTACTGTACATTCCTGCCATATTGCAGGCAGTCTCCGGGGTACTGTATATTCCTGCCATATGGCAGACAGTCTCCGGGGTACTGTATATTCCTTCCATATAGCAGACAGTCTCCGGGGTACTGTATATTCCTGCCAAATAACAGGCAGTCTCCAGGGGTATCGTATATTCTTGCTATATGGCAGGCTGTTTCCAGGAGTCACGTATATTTCCTGCTACATTGCAGGCAGTCTCCACTGTTACTGTATATTCCTGCCATTAAACAGGCAGTCTCCACGGGTATTGTATATTCTTGTCATAGAGCAAGCTGTCCCCAGGGGTACTGTATATTCCTGCCATATAGCAGGCAGTCCCCAGGGTTACCGAATATTCCTGCCATATAGCAGGCAGTATTCAGCGGTATTGTATATTCTTGCCATATAGCAGGCAGTCTCCGGGGGGTACTGTATATTCCTGCCATATAGCGGGCCGTCTCCAGGGGTTTTGTATATTTCTGCCGCATCGCAGTGAGTCTCCAGGGTTACTGTATACTATTGCCATATACCTGACAGTCTCCGGGGGTATTGTATATTCCTACCATATAGCAGGCAGTCTCCAAGCGTATTGAAAATTCCTGCCATATAGCAGGCAGTCTCTGTGGTTACTATATATTCCTGCCATATAGCAGGCAGTCTCCAGGGGTACTGTATATTCCTGCCATATAGCAAGAAGTCTCCAGGGTTACTGTATATTCCTGCCATATAACAGGCAGTCTCCGGAGGTACTGTATATTCTTGCTATATAGCAGGCAGTCTCCAGGGTTACTGAATATTCCTGCCATATGGCATGCAGAGACCGAGGGTATTGTATATGACTGTCATATAGCAGGCAGTCTCCGGGGTACTGTACATTCTTGCCATATAGCAGGCAGTATCCGGGAGTATTGTATATTCCTGCCATATAGCAGGCAGTCTCCTGGGGTAATCTAAATTCTTGCCATATAGCAGGCAGTGTCCATGGTTATTGTATATTCCTGCCATAGAGCAAGCAGTCTCCAGGGGGACTGTATATTCCTGCCATATAGCAGACAGTCTCCAGGGGTACTGTATATTCCTGCCACATCGCAGTGAGTCTCCAGGGTTACTGTATATTCCTGCCATATAGCAGGCAGTCTCCATTGTTAATGTATATTCCTGCCACATAGCTGACAGTCTCCAGGGGCATTGTATATTCCTGCCATATAGCAGGCAGTCTCCGGAGGTATTGCGTATTCTTCCTATATAGCAAGCAGTCTGCAGGGGTACTGTATACTCTTGCCATATAGCAAGCACTCTCCAGGGGTAATGTATATTCCTGCCATATATCAGGCAATGGCTGGGGGAATTGTATATTCCTGCCATATAGCAAGCAGTCTCCAGTCTTACTGTATATTCTTGCAATAAAGCAGGCAGTCTCCAGGGTTACTGTATATTCCTGCCATATAGCAGGCAGTCTCCAGGGGTATTATATATTCCTGCCATATAGCAAGCTGTCTCCAGGGTTACTGTATATTCCTGCCATATAGCAGTCTCCATGATTACTGTATATTCCTGCCATATAGCAGGCTGTCTCCAGGGGTACTGTATATTCTTGCCATATAGCAGGCAGTCTCCAGGAGTACTGTATATTCCTGCCTTATAGCAGGCAGTCTCCAGGGGTACTGTATATTCCTGCCATATAGCAGGCAGTCTCTGGGGGTACTGTACTTTCTTGCCATATAGCAGGCAGTCTCCGGGGGTATTGTATATTCCTGCCATACAGCAGGCCGTCTCCAGGGGTGATGTATATTCCTGCCATATAGCAGGCATTCTCCAGGGTTACTGTATATTCCTGGCATATAACAGGCAGTCTCCAGGGGTATTGTATATTCCTGCCATATGGCAGGCAGTCTCCAGGGTTACTGTATATTATTGCCATATCACAGGCAATCTCCGGAGGTATTGTATATTCCTGACATACGGCAGACAGTCTCCGGGGGTACTGTATATTCCTGCCATATATCAGTCTGCATGATTATTGTATATTCTTACCATATAGCAGGCAGTCTCTGGGGTTACCGTACATTCCTGCCATATAGCAGGCAGTCTCCATGGGTACTGTATATACTTGTCCTATATCAGGCAGTCTCCAGGGGTATTATATATTCCTGCCATATAGCAGACAGTCTCAAGGGTCCTGTATATTCCTATCTAATGGCCAACAGCCGGAAAGTTATTGGCAGTGGTGAGGATGTGAACAGAAAGGCATTTTGTTTTTGGGAACTGAATTGAGGCTTGCCAGAGTTCCCAGCAAAGCCACCCTAACAACCACAATTGCCAACTAAGTAATCACTTTTCTGTTATTTAATAAAAAGCAATTATATATTCTGTAACCAAAAGACAGATTTAGACCCAAACCATTAACTGCAAGTCAGATCTGTACCAGCTGAACAATGGTGTGAATTTTCCCATTAATTATTCACAGCACAGGCTAGAGGCTTATTTTATTAGTCGTCCAGTTATGTAGCAGACTTCAGTCCTGATTTTCAAATGATATACCAGCACTGTGCTAGCAGCGGGTGCTAATCTCAGTTCCTATTCAACGGGTGCCCTAATTTTTCACCCTGCAAATTGTAGATAAGGCAACACAACGCTGGCTTATAATTCCAAACCTTGCTCAACTGGAACACTGAGGTGCCTTTGCTTGGCTGGAAATTCGCACACAACAGCAAAATTTAAAAAAAAACAATCCCTCTGGCATCTTTGAAGAGTCCTTAGATCACACGAGGTTGGGAGAGAATGAAAGAGTGAAAGCGAGAGAGACAGAGTGACCGATGTAACGTTTCTTTGATTTGAGCCACATTTGCAGGTCCTTGCACTCTCCTCAAGGTCTCCCAGATGCTCAATTCTACCATTTGACAAGGAGCAGGTGTGCAGCAGAACAAAGGAGAGGTTCATGGGACTCACAAGGTCAACAGAAAGAGTATAGCACTTCACCAATGTTAAGAAAGTGGCTAAAAATATGGCACTTTGGCTACCATGGAGACGAGATGTGACCATGTTAGGTAGTTTTTTTTAAAATTGGTGACCTGTCTTGCCATTGACCAGCTTTGCTTTTCTAAGGAACTCCCAAATGTTGATTCACATGTTCCAGAAAATGATGCTTTCCAGTCAGCTGTTGTGAAACGAGGCTCAGTAGATGCCAAAGAACACAACACCGGCAGCCTTACAACTTCCGAGATGCACACAAACATTTTGCCTTCATACTCTGGGCCAATTCAAAGTGATTAAATTTGCAAAGTTAACTCCTCGCCCTTAGGTTAATCCAAACAAGTTATAAGAAGATAACAGTGAGCCCCTTATAGACTTCCAATATCCCATTGCATTTTGTTTTCAATAATATTGGCCTTCTCCAGGAACTCATTTCGTTTCCCTTTTGCAATGAAGCACACAAAGCTGCAACTCATTCCAAATGAGAAAATCCTCTCGATGTCTGACCTCATTTTATGCTTATGGAACTCCGTACACAATCTCCACCTTGTTCCCAAATTAGCTATGGATATAGGATTTAGGGAATAGGCAGCTTATCCTCTCAAGCCTCTTCTGCCATTCGCTAAGATCATGTCAAACACCCCCTTTCCTCTTTGCTCCTCTTAATACTCTCTTCCTCGAATCAAAATCCATCTAATTCAGACTTGAAATTCAAACTCCCAACCTGCGCTGTTTTCTGTTGAAATGAGTTGCTCACACGGGCAAACACTGGTCTCTTCTTCTAAAGTATTTGAAAACTGTCTCACTGAAGTCTCCGTTATTTTTAGCAAAAGAAGATCCAGTTTCCTGAACGTGCTGTGCCCATCCAGGATTTTAAGCGTGTTAAACCAGTGGCACATCTTGGCATCTTTTCTGGGACCTTTATATCGCTTTCTGTATTTTATTTGATCAGAACCATTTATCATAATTTTCTGATGTCCATGGACCTTTGGAAATTAGCGCAGTGGAACATCTGTTTCACTTCCTCTCAAAAGAGTTGAAGTGAGTACTTACCATTTGCTTTAACCACACACCTTTATCTTCAAGTATTCTATGAGTTGTGGATCTAAATTGAACTGCAGAGCTATCCTGACCTTTTGGAGGCCAAGTGTGAAAGTGGGCCTAAAAGCAGGAGAAACTTTGGCTCAGGAATGGGTTTTCTTGCAAAATTACATTCTTCTCATATTATTACATACTCATGTGCAGGTAATCTGATGGGTATCCATCCCTCCCAACAGATCCCTCTAGCTTCAACCTCTGGATGTCACATTTAAACATCAGCCAGTTAGCACATTACTGTCTGCCACTGAGGAGCATCACTCAACCTCTGCCCATCAATCCCCTGGAGATGCCAGAGACGCAGCCAAAAGTGGCACCATCCTTGAGCGACACCTCACTAGTGTTTCTCCTCTGGGAGAAGAGAAGCTTCTTTTTATATGATGGCAGCAAGAGGCCACCTGCACTGACAAAGGCAGACGTTGTAGCAGAGGTCAGTCCCCATGGGCAACTCAAAGGAACCTGGCTCCACACTCACAAGAAGAGGAGGTACCTGCTCAGCACAGGGTAAGTATCACTCTTCAGTGATTCATGCTTCATGCGAGTTATCATGGTATGGTTGCCAGTGCAGAGGGTTCTCATGTACAGAACGTTAGTTGCCAGGAATTACTTTATGTGCAATCAATGTTGATCACTTTATGCTGACACAGTGATGCTGCTACTCCCATATCTGCCAGCATTCACGCTTACATCATTAAAGGAGCTACACCATTCAGGGGCTCACTGAGCTTTCATTCACAATCTGGAAAATGGACTCCTCTGTTAGCTTTTCCTCAAAGTCCTGCAAGAGCCAAGGACACCAGCACAAAGCATGGCGTCAGGATGAAAACCTCACAGGTGATTCAGGCACACACATCATATAATGCTTTATTGATGTTTTATCAACTCTGAACCATCTTTCAATCATATCCAACTTGCCCCATTCCACATTCTTCTCATGAGTCACACACACAGTCAGAGACAGCTTTGGGGATTGTAGTGTCTACCTGTATGTGTTGAAGTAGGGAAAGTGTTCATGTATCCTTGCTAATGTCTCTTAACGATTCTCTCCTTGCATGGGAGACAAGCATGCACAATAAATGCAAACTTTCAGATGGGCAGACTTAAGGCTCCCCGAACACCTCCCCCTGCACACACCCCACCCCTGGCTCGTTCTGCAGCACACCCCCACAATGAGAAGCTGCCACGTTGGCAGGAGATCCACTTCCTCTGCTGAAGACTTCCTATCTGCTTCTTCTGGTGACACATCAAGCACCAACATCTTAATCAGACCTTGGGTAGAGGTGGTACTCACAACACAAACAGAACATTGATGTGTTGAGATACAGCTTGCCATCCCACTCCAAAGCCAGGACCGAAGGAGGGCGATCCCTAGCCTCCAGGCCCATCTCTACAGGGTCCTGCAGCAGGGAGACCCCCCCTCTGAGATATCTAATCTTCATTGAACTTTCATTAGAAAACATTTTTGGGCCCTGGAGATGTGTATTTTCTGCTGTTCAGAGAAGTGCAGAAGTCTATTGAATAATGGAGAAGAGGAGGATGGATTTCAACCCATCTGCTCTGTTTCAATTCTTCCAAAGAGCAAAGTTGCTATCGTAACTGAATCTAGATCCATAACCCATAGAAGACCTGTTAGCCCCACTAACTAATCCTTTCCTTATGTTCCTGTAATCATTTCTCCTTCAAGTATCTGGGGTGCCATAGTGGCTCCCACTGCTACCTCACAGTGCCAGGCACCCGGGTTTAATTCCACCCTTGGGTAACCGTTTGCGTGGAGTTTGCAAGCCAGGGACCCAGGTTTGATTCCCGGCTTGGGCAACTGTCTGTATGGAATTTGCATGTTCTCCCCGTGTCTAGATTAGATTAGATTAGATTAGATTACTTACAGTGTGGAAACAGGCCCTTCGGCCCAACAAGTCCACACCGCCCCGCCGAAGCGCAACCCACCCATACCCCTACATCTACCCCTTACCTAACACTACGGGCAATTTAGCATGGCCAATTCACCTGACCTGCACATTTTTGGACTGTGGGAGGAAACTGGAGCACCCGGAGGAAACCCACGCAGACACGGGGAGAATGTGCAAACTCCACACAGAGAGTCGCCTGTGTCTACTTGGGTTTCCTCCGGGTGCTCAAATTTCTTCCCACAATCCAAAAATGTGCTGGTCAGATAAATTGGCCACGTTAAATTGCCCATTGTGTTAGAAGCATTCATCAGGGGTAAATATAGAGTAGGAGAATGAGTCTGGGTGGGTTACTCTTCGGATGTTTGGTGTGGACTGGTTGGGCCGAAGGGCCTGTTTGCACACTGTAGGGAATCTAATCTAAGCTAATCTAAATTTTCTGAGTGGGTTCCCTGCGGGTGCTCTGGTTTCCCCTCACAGTCCAAAGATATGCAGGTTGGATGGATTGACCATGGGAAATCACCTACTGGATTAGTGGTGCTGAAAGAGCACAGCAGTTCAGGCAGCATCCAACGAGCAGCGAAATCAACGTTTCAGGCAAAAGCCCTTCATCAGGAATAAAGGCAGTGAGCCTGAAGCGTGGAGAGATAAGCTAGAGGAGGGTGGGGGTGGGGAGAAAGTAGCATAGAGTACAATGGGTGAGTGGGGGAGGGGATGAAGGTGATAGGTCTGGGAGGAGAGGGTGGAGTGGATAGGTGGAAAAGAAGATAGGCAGGTCAGACAAGTCAAGGAGACAGTAACTGAGCTGGAAGTTTGAAACTAGGATGAGGTGGGGGAAGGGGAAATGAGGAAGCTGTTGAAGTCCACATTGTTGCCCTGGGGTTGAAGTGTTCCGAGGCGGAAGATGAGGCGTTCTTCCTCCAGGCGTCTGATGGTGAGGGAGCGGCAGTGAAGGAGGCCCAGGAACTCCATGTCCTCGGCAGAGTGGGAGGGGGAGTTGAAATGTTGGGCCACGGAGCGGTGTGGTTGATTGGTGCGGGTGTCTCGGAGATGTTCCCTAAAGCGCTCCCAGGAGGCGCCCAGCGGATACAATAAATGATATTGGTGGATGTGCAGGTGAAACTTTGATGGATGTGGAAGGCTCCTTTAGGGCCTTGGATAGAGGTGAGGGAGGAGGTGTGGGCACAGGTTTTACAGTTCCTGCGGTGGCAGGGGAAAGTGCCAGAATGGGACGATGGGTCGTAGGGGGGTGTGGACCTGACCAGGTAGTCACAGAGGGACCGGTCTTTGCGGAAGGCGGAAAGGGGTGGGGAGGGAAATATATCCCTGGTGGTGGGGTCTTTTTGGAGGTGGCGGAAATGTCGGTGGATGATTTGGTTGATGTGAAGGTTTGTAGGGTGGAAGGTGAGCACCAGGGGCATTCTGTCCTTGTTACGGTTGGAGGGGTGGGGTCTGAGGGCGGAGGTGCGGGATGTGGACGAGATGCGTTGGAGGGCATCTTTAACCATGTGGGAAGGGAAATTGCGGTCTCGAAAGAAGGAGGCCATCTGGTGTGTCCTATGGTGGAACTGGTCCTCCTGGGAGCAGATACGGCGGAGGCGGAGAAATTGGGAATACGGGATGGCATTTTTGCAAGAGATAGGGTGGGAAGAGGTGTAATCCAGGTAGCTATGGGAGTCGGTGGGTTTGTAAAAAATGTCAGTGTCAAGTCGGTCGTCACTAATGGAGATGGAGAGGTCCAGGAAGGGGAGCGAGGTGTCAGAGATGGTCCAGGTAAATTTAAGGTCAGGGTGGAATGTGTTGGTGAAGTTGATGAATTGCTCAACCTCCTCGCGGGAGCACGAGGTGGCGCCAATGCAGTCATCAATGTAGCGGAGGAAGAGGTGGGGAGTGGTGTTGTCTGAGGGTGTGTAGGTTAAGTAGATTAGCCCTGGAAAATGCAGGGTTAAGATGATGGGGTGGGTCTATGTGGGATGCTCTTCAGAGGGGTAGTGTGGACTTGATGGGATGAATGGCCTGCTTTGGCACTGTAGGGATTCAATTTATCCATTCCCTTTCGGCAAGTAATAGGGAATCTGGTTCTACCATCCATCCAGTGAGTGCCCAAATCCTAACCCAACTTCAGTTCTTTCGCCAATCCCCTTTCGTATTATGCCCTCTGCTTTAATGATCTTTCAACCATCGGGAAGAATTTCTCTTTATTTAATCTGTCTGAACTCTTCAGGATTTTAAGCTCCTTGATTGAACCTCACTGTTTGCTTTCTATGTTCCAAGGACAATTTTCTAATTAATCTCAGTAACTGTAATCCTTCAGTCCTGGATGCATTCCAATGAATCTCTTTTGTGTCCTCTCCAAGGCCTTCACATTCTTCCTTCAGGATTGGACACAGGGGCCGGATGTCTTTGCGGAGGGTGGGGTGGGTTCAGAGCGGGTGTGATGGAAATTTGCCCAAGAGCACAGCCAATCAGCTGCCCAATCTGTCATCACCTCCGAGCAATGTTTCCGGAGCTGGCATCTTTACTGTCCATCGAATTGACTGGTCTAGTTCCTCACATCTGCAGTTTTGTTAATGGTGCATCGGCCCCTGAACAGAAGCTGAAGTTAAAGCTAAAGCCTGACTCTTGCCTGGACGATGCCACAACTCCAGCCACACCCCCACACCACCAAAACATGCCAAGAGGCTGGTGAGCCCCTTTTAACACTTTCCTCAATTCCTTGCGCTCCTCCTACCACAGCCCCTCCCCCACCACTAAAACTCCTGAAGCAGGCTTAACGTGCAATTGTAGGCCACGTTGTGGAGGAGCACCCCTTCTACATTGCCAACCTGACACTCATGAGCAAACCTGGTGTTGCAAGCATTTGATATTTTCAGATGGAGCTTTCATTTTGAGAGAAAGCTGTCTACTTCGGTGGGACCTAGGAACCGCTCAGGTTAGGCCCTGTATTTGGTTCTGACATTGGGAAGTCAATGCCAGCTGAAACATTCAGCCCAATATTCCAGCTGGGGACAAACCAAGGTTCTTAATTTTTTTATTTAACTCATTTTTCTAATCAATCTGTGTGAATGTTATTACCAGCTTTGGAGTAGGTGGGATTTGAACCCAGGCCCCCTGATCCAGAGATAGGGGCATCACTGCATCACAAGATGGTGCCTTATCAAACTAATGTTTTATGTAGTGTTAATATAACAAGTAGTTAAGCAGATGAACAGGTTTAATTTATTGATTCATTGACTGGTGCGGTGCAGGAGTTGTGAGACTGAGTATTTCATAAACTCTATTCACAATGAAAGGTGCCTTGCTTTGTGTCCCATTGGCTGGCTTAGATTCACACTGATATAAATGCTCAGCTTATCTTCCTGGCTTTTATAATTGATGCCTCTATTTATAAACCAGAATTCCATACGTTGCACTCACTGCTTTGTTAACTTGTTTGCTTTCTTCAAATATTTGTGCAAAAATAGCCCACATCTTGCTGTTCTCACACTACTAAAATTGCACTATTTACTCGCGTTATTTCGCCTCATGCTTCTAACATAACACATTACCTCACACTTTCTGTGCTGAATGTAATCATCCACATGTCCGTCCATTCCATCAGCCCACATCTTTTTGAAATGTTTAATTATTTTCCTTACTGTTTACTTCACTTCCAAGTTTTGTGTCTTTGAAATAGAGCCCTGTACACACAAGTCCAAGTTATTAAATTAGATCAAAACCAGCAGTGGACATAACAGTGAATCACAGAATCCCTATAGTGCAGATAGAGGCCATTCAGTCTATCGAGTCTGCACTAATCCTCCAATCAGCATCCCACTCTATCTCTGCAACCCCACATTAACCATGGCCAATCCATTTAGCATGTACGTCCCTGAACACTATGGGACAATTTAGCATGGCCAATCCACCCAAGCTGCACATCTTTGGAATGTAGGAGGAAATCAGAGGACCTGGTGGAAACCTACATAGACAGTCGCTGGAGGTGGAATCAAACTGTGTCCCTGGCACTGCGAGACAGCAGTGCTAACCACAGAGCCACTGTACCACCCAAAATTAAGAAATCCTTACGAACACCACGATCTACCTTCCACTGATCGAAGAAATAGACCTTCACTACAACTCTCCGTTTTCTACTTTTTGTCAATATTGTGTCTGTGCTGCTATTTCCTTGTTTATCCCATGGGCCTCAACTTTGCTAATGAGCCAATGCTATCTTTTGAATGTTTGCAGACACAAAATTGATTGCATAACCTTCACTGAGCCCTTCTGCTATCGTCATCAAGAAACCCAATCAAACAGTCTTTGGTCTAGCTTTTTGTGGTGCAGTGGTAGCAGCCCTACCTCTCAACCAGAAGGCCCAGGTTGAAGTCCCACCTGCTCCACGCGGGGGGGCAGGGCTATAACCTGCCTGAACAGGTTGATGAAAATTACCAAAAAAAATGAATTGATGCATCTCATTGTGGGCGGAATGGTGGCTCAGTGGTTAGCACTGCTTCCTCACAGCATTAGTGTCCCAGATTCAATTCTAGCCTCAGGCAACTATCTGTGTGGAGTCTGTACATTGTCCCTGTGTCTTTGTGGGTTTCCTCTCACAGTCCAAAGATGTGCAGGTCAGGTGAATTGGCCATGCTAAATTGCCCATAGTGTTAGGTGCATTAGTCAGAGGGAAATAGGTCTGGGTGGGTTACTCTTCAGAGGATTGGTGTGGACTGGTTGGGCCGAAGGGCCTGTTCCCCACTGTAGGGAATCTAATCTAATGTGACTGCTGATTTCTTCTTCATTTGTCCTTTGTAAAGAACTTTCTTACTATTGAAGATGTTAAACCGACTGGCCCGTGATTATGAGATTGACACTTCTCCCCTGTCTGTGTCGACATGATGGCAAATGAGACAGTGCTGACTAAAGCTGGAGCCATGTTATTTAAATAATATTTAAATTCATTTTACAGCTTATACTTTTTCCATGTCCCGGACATAACGGCTGAAGAATGTGCAGGTGCTAAAGTCCATGGGCAACATTGGTGGAAAAAGTCTGGGTTTAATTCTAATTTCATATTGCAGTTCAGCATAAAAGTGATGAGGTGCAATGTTTTACTTAGTCTGTGACGGAGGAGACCTTTAGCACTTTTAAAATGTATTTCAGATGGCTTCATCATTCAATGTGGAAAATATGCCTAATATTTGTAGCATGCTGTATATCTTAGAAAACACTGCCAGCTCTTTTGGGACAGAGGTGTAATTGAAAAGGGTGTAACCAATCATTTGGCAAATGAAGCGAAGAAGAAACAAAATGTCCAGACTCATATTTCCTTATGAGCCAGAAACATTAGACCAAGCTGATTAACATATACTTAGTTAAGATTCCATTGCATCTGCTCCTGATGTATTCGAAGACAGGAAATGATGACCTTGGGAATATATATTCTCTTGTTGTGACTGCCAAACAGGTGCCAGTAGTGAGACAGCGGAGTTTTACACTTCAATAGCATAGCAGTCAAAGTGCCCAGATAAGGGGTCGAGGAGGGTGTGAATCTTTACAATCATGAACACTTAGTCATTGAATGTACTCAAGGCTGAGATCAATAGATATTTGCAGTTTTCTGATCAACCTGTTTGGAGATGTTATTACACACTTGTGGAGCAGTTAGGACTTGAAGCCAGGCCTCCTGGCTTAGAGCTACGGATGCTATCGCTGAGCCACAATATCCGTCAATTGATTTTCGTACAGAGGAAATCAAGGGATGGGGAATGAATTTGGAAAGTGAAGCTGTAGTAGGTCGGTCATGGAGTTACGAGAGCAGGCACGCGGTATCGTAAAACTAAGTTCTGTTCTGTTTTTTTTAATGTTCTCAACACATACATAAAGTGAACCCATAGTTCAGGCAAGTATTCCGGTTAAGCTTCCAATGAACATTAGTTGGGTGGGATCAATGTGAAGGCTCCATCACATCAGACAGATTGACCTTTCCAATGCCAGCACAAACCCTGTAATGGGTGTTTAGATCTCCCTCTCAAAATCTCCGAACGCTTCCTCTCTTTCCTCAACACCCTGTCCCCTCCAACTCAAGAGGAGTCACCCACATCCTGGAGAGGGAGGCACAGGTGTCAGAGATGGGAAACATCAAAGCGCGTGCATTAGTATGGGTTTGTGATGACATTCTGCTTTCCTTCCCTTACGTTAAATGCCTCACCAGTCTCACTGAATCTTCACGCCACTTGACTCGGTGGGTGAGCATTGCGTCTTAGGAAGCTGCTGCAATCTCTGTGTGAAGGAAGGAAGCAACAGGAGGGGAGGTGGATGGATTGGAGAGCTGACTGGAATAGTGGGGGTTGGGGGAAGGGGATAGGGGGAAATGAAGTGCTCAGGGGGACAATCGGAAGAAGGCAGGCCTTCAAGATCTGGCATCAACCTTTGAACCTGCTGTGGAATCTGGTAAAAGGGAGCTCCAGACACCACATGCAAGTCTTCTAATACTCCTGTCTAACTCCCCACTGTAAATGTTTTGAAAGTTGCACCATTGGAGTGCATGGAAACTGGCTGCTACACTTCCTTTGTTTGCTTAGTGAATTAAACACCCTAATCTCTAATCTGTACCGTTACCAAGAATCTTCAAACATTTGCTCCACAATGCTAAACTTCACTTCCAGTTCTGAAGGGTCACCAGTCCCAAAACGGTAACTCTGCTTTCTCTCTTCACAGCTGTCGCCAGACCCACTGAATTTCTCCAGCGATTTCTGCTTTTGTTACTATTTCCAGCCTCTTTGTTTTACGTCACTTTGAAAGTGACTAAGAAAGATTCTAATCCACACAATCGAGTTGTTTCTTATGTATCCCATCACTGATGCCTGTGCCTCCCTCTCCAGGATGTGGGTGATTCCTTCACATGACTTGGTGGGGGGGGGGGGCAACAAAATGGCAGGGAGCATTTCCCACAGAGCTTTCTAATGTTTAGCAAAGTAACTCTGGGATTAAAATCTAAATTCGGAATCACAGAGATTGTGCAGGATCTTTTCACAGGGTGAGGAGAAAGGGGGACTGCAGATGCTGGAGCTCAGAGTCGAGAGAGTAGTGCTGGAAAAGCACAGCAGGTCAGGCAACATCCAAGGCGCATGAGAATCGACATTTCGGGCATAAACCTTTTACCAGGACCCCTTCTCCCGCCTCCAACACACCCCTTAAAAAAAAACTTTTCACAGTGTGATCCAAACAGACTTCTTTACCAGAAGCTGACAAAAAAGATGTGCAGTTGGTCTGCACGTTGGATCAAAATACATCATGGCAAAAGTACTCAAACCAGTTAATATTGAAGTTGGAGGCTTCTGTCCACAAATATGTGCTGTGTTAGTTTTCCGACACACTGTTAAATTTACTTGAACATGGAAAAAGAATATGGGTCAAGTCTCTTTTATATCATCCTCACTAAAGCTCTGGATTTACTGGTCAAACTCAGGAATGAAATGAGCAGTCTGGTTTTGTTGGTATTGGTTTCAAGCCACCACAGTCAACCTAAGGAGACTAATTTATTTCAGCGACAATGGCATCTCACACAGTGGTGCATGTTGTGTTTAGGGCAGCTAGGAATCACTCCATACTTCACAAATGTACTTCAGCAGAGTGAGGCACTCCCTGCAAAATAATGTTTTTGGAGGTCACTTTGTTTCTTTGTACCCTTCAGCTGTACAACTATACTTGAAATTGTATTCATTTTTTCTGAAATATTTCCTGTACTGTCTGCAATCCTGTGAAGTGGATGGAAGATCTCATTTGGAATCGCGAAAGACTTGGGCACACATCCTCCATGCTTTTCCCGGCTGCAGAAAGCAGTGGTTAGCATTCACAAATTCCTGTCCGATCCCCTGAAAAGCAAGGCTTTCTCCAGAGAATAAAATTTCTTAAATTAACTCCACTATCCAGATAAGAGAAAGGCTTTTTTTTTGGGAGATGGTGACTGTTCCTCAATCTTAGGCAGCATTGATTGTGTCTATATATCTCCTCAGTCACACAACTTCATTTAAAAAAAAAATAAAAAAATATATAACTGACATGACTTTAATGAAATGGTTGTGGTTTCTAGATTAGCAATTCAGAAACTTGAACCAATAATCCCAGGTTGGCAGCTTGCAAGCTTGAATTGAGAATAAGATAAATCAAACCAGGAACTGAAAAGCTAGCATTAGGGAATGTAATATAGAAGCTCCTGGATTCTTGTAAAAGAGAAATTGATTCACTTATAACCTTTATGGTATAAACCCTGTAATCACTGCCTCGATCTAGCCTACATGTATCTCCACAATAATGTGTTTGACTCCTAACTGCCCTGTAGAGTTACTCAGTTGTAGAAATCTGCTACAGTGGTTCACCAAGTATAGGAGTCAGACCACATTTGAGTATTGTGCACACTTTTAGGCCCCATACCTCAGGAAAGATGTTCTGGCCTTGGTTAATGTTCACGAGAATGGTCCCAGGAATGAAAAGCTTAATGTATGAAGAACGTTTGAGGCTCTATATTCAATGGAGGTCAGAAGGGTGAGGGGGGAATCTAATTGATATTTACAGAATACTGATTGGCCTGGACAGAGTGGATGATGGAAAGATGCTTCCATTGGTGTGAAAGCCTAGGGCCTGAGGGCACAGCTTTAGAGTAAAGGGAAGAGCTTTTAGAACAGAGATAAGGAGAAACTTCTTCAGCCAGAGAGTGGGGAATCTATGGAATTCATCATCACAGAAAGCTGTGGAGGCCAGGTCACTGAGTGTATTTAAGACTGAGATAGATAGGTTCTTGAGTATCGAAGGGAGATCAAGGGTTATGGGAATAAAGCAGGAGAATAGGTTGAGAAACGTATCAGCCATGACTGAATGGTGAAGCAGACTCAACAGGCTGAATGACCTAATTTCTGCTCCAATCTCTGATGGTCTTATGGAGAGTACTAAATGCAAGCTTGGCTGGTGATGGCTGCAGCCCAAGTGCAAAAGGAAAGGAAAGATCGGAGAGTGCAAAATTAAAACTGACCAGCAGAAGCTCCTAAATCCCTGTTGGAAATGTACCTGTTCAAATCTGAGGCACTGACGTGTAGCTTCTGTGGCAGCCTGGGGCTCAGGTTTTCTGCCTCACTCTGAACTGCATTGTGGGAATCCCACTTCCTGCTCAGAATCTTCAGCATGTGCCTCTAATCCAGGAGGGCATCAATCAGGGAATCAACCCTGAGGAAATTGGACCAATTGGTAACTAGATCCAAGAAACCGCAAAAAGGTCAGGAGGGCTGAAAAACAACAGGAAGTATGGGACGGTGCACCATGAAAGCAGGACACAGTATTAGTCCCTGGTCCAGTGCTATCAAAGTCCCAACACATCAGTAAATCCTTTGGAGGAGTGATGGGGCTTTTAACCAGATCTTCCCTGTTGTTGCCAGGATCCATGGATCGCTTAAAAAAAATGTTCGATAAAGGTGGCTCACGGCAACGCTTGTACAAAATAAATCTCAAGCATATGGTTTGAGAGGAAATGGAGCAGCGTGGATAGAAAGTTGGTTTCATTCCATTCTGTAAGATCTGAAGCCAATTGCCAGAACAAAAACAACACTGTCTGCAGACAGAGTCTGAAAATAGCATTTCAGGTTTATTGGCACTCGGCAGGGCCTACCCCCTTGTTGTCTCCTCAATTTGAACCCCCACCGCCTGACTGAAGCTCTCTGTTACCCGCTGTGCTGCTTCGATATAGAAGCACTTCTTCCCCAGTGGCTGCCACCTGGGACACTGTCTGCTCCGGCTCAATCACAGCTTTAAGTGACACTTGTTTTTCACAATCTCTTCAGCAATCTCTAGCCTAAGCCTGAGATGGCGTAACAACTCACTGCCTTCAGGTTGTTTGGCTCAGCCTGGGTTCTGGCTCTCTTGTGCTCATAAAATCCCATCGGATTTATCCTGAGCAACACCACAGGAGGTCCACCAGTAACAAAGTAGGCCTGTTAGCAGTCACAGACACCGCATCGCAGATGAGAAACTTTGCAACAAGTTGAAATTGCTCAGCGTCTCACGAGCACATTTTAATGGTGAATGTGGTCATTCCTGGATCTCCCTCCTTAACTGGACTGTGGAGGGGCTTACACCACATGGACAGCAGCAGCTCAAGAACGCAGCCTAGCACCACCGACTTAAGGGCAATTAGTGATTACCAGCAATGCCTACATCAAAATAAAATCAGGGTAATGTCGAACTTGCAGTGAAGTTACACCAGTAAAGTGTATGGAGTTCTGAGGAAACACTCCCATCATACATTGTTTGAAATTCCCTTAGCAATACAGAGACAAATACATTAGGGCTGCAAATAAATGGCCTGCATTGCGGTGTTGGCAGTGTGGCATCGAGAATGTTGGATCTGCAGGGCAGTGACTGCAGCATGGCGTCCGCAATGCAACTGAAGCAGGGTCGAGATGGGCAATGTTACAGAACGAGGTAATTGAATGGATATGGTGTCTATAACTCCCTCAGGATCAAATAGAATGCCAAAGCTGTCAACAGCCTGATTTCAGTCTTACATGAGAGAGGGGGAGGGTAGAGAACAGAGTTTGTCACAGCAACTGAAGACAACAGCCATAGCCTTCCCAATATTCAGCTGCAGGAAAATTCTGCTCGCCCAGTACTGGGTACCAGACAAGCGGTGTGACAAAGGCAGGAGCAGTGCAGGGATCGAGAAAGATGGGGGAAAAGTTGCTGTCACTGCAGAAGGAATCTAAAATAATGGCACCATGAAGGCACAGGTGAGAAATAGCGAGGTACCAAGATCGATCCTCAAGACCACACTCCAGAGATAAGTCAGCACAAATCCCATTGCAGGCGATTATCTGGTTAAAACAGGAGAGTCAAAGGACTGGAATTCCAGTACCATCTCGTTTGGCTCAGCCAGGTACCAAGCAATTCTGATCTGAGGGTCGGATGGGAGGGTAGAGCAGATTTGGATCTGGTTGTGGGCGGGGGAATATTGTGTGAGGTGGGACAATGGGTTGTGGGATCAGGTGTTTGTCAGATTGGGCTGAGAGGTAGAGGTCTGCAGGGTTCTGAGGAGGGCTCACTGGACCCAAAACATTAATGCTGTTTTCTCTCCACGAAACCTGCCAGATCTGCCGAGTTTCTCCAGCAATTTCTGTTTTTGTCTTAGGTCTCTAACATTAGCAGTTCTTTGTTTTACGTTAGAGTTGGAGTAATTTGCAAAGGCAATGGCATTGGGGGTTGTTCTGTTGAGCAGAGATTAATTACATTGGATTTAAAGGGTGATAAAGGTGTTGATACATAATTAGTAGTGAACATTTTAATAAAAGCCAACACAGGAGCGAGGGAATGCTGGAATGAAAGTTAGATAATCAACAGTTTAGTGGGAAGAAGGTCAAAGGTGCAGGAGATGGTCTCTGAAGAACGGGGCAACATGGTGACTCAATACGTAGCACTGCTGCCTCACAGCACCAGGGACCCAGGTTTGATTCCAGCCTCAAGCGACTGTCTGTGTGGAGTTTGCACATTCTCCCTGTGTCTGTGTGGGTTTCCTCCCACACTCTAAAGATGTGCAGGCCAGGTGAACTGGCCATGTTAAATTGCCGTAAGTGTGAAGTGCATTAGTCAGAGGGAAGTGGGTCATTCTTCGGAGGGTCGGTGTGGACTTGTTGGGCCAAAGGTCCTGTTTCCACTCTGTAGGGAATCTAAACGGGCTTGAGCAGAGATAAAGGTATGAGCTGAAGGTTGGACCTGAGGAAAGGTGAAGGGAAAGTTAGGTTGGAGGGCTGAAGCAACATGGATAAAAGTGACAGGAACAGATGATCTCTGGTCAGGTTTCTCATGACTAATGAGACATGGCCCGAGAATAATGACTTTTAAGAAATTATTCATTCAATGATTCACAGGTTACAGACATTCCTGCATTATTCTTAATGCCACTCTTCAAACTGTGTGATTTTCGTGGTGACTTTTAATCCGAGAAACAAATTCTACCACAGTGATTTGTTGATGAACAAATGTTTGGTGAACTATTCAGACTTGGGGTTAAGGTTTTCTGAAACAGTCAGTGTACCTTCGGTGGGTGATCAGCAGAGACCCAACCTGCAATTGGGAACGGGTCTCTGCTATCTCCCTGAAGTTATTGCAGTCAAATCAGAAGAGACCCCCAAGAAATCCCCAGTCAATTCCAAACATTTAGGATTAATTCCTTAAATAAAGCTGCCTGTTCAGCCTGTTCCATAAAGAAATGGCCCCATCTAGTGTAACTGAATACATGACACATCTGATTAACTTCAGCTTTTCCCTTTACCCCGCGCACCCTCTCTAAACTCCAACCACAGAAGACAAAATAAAATTCAGGCTGTTTTATTCTTGCAAATGTACCGGTCATAGAATCATGTGCGAGATGTTTTAAAATGCAGGCTTTCTCTTGCTCTTTTGGCCATCACTGTTAAGTATGAATGACCCCCTTCCAACCATTTTTTAAAAAATTCACTTCGGGGTGTGGGTAGCTCTGGCTGGCCAGAATTTATTGCCTGTCTCTATCCGGCCTTGAGGAGGCGATGGTGAGCTGCCTTCTTGAGATGCTGCAGTCCATTTGTTTTAGGTAAACCCACAATGCAGTTGGAGAAGGAATACCAAGATTTTGATCCAATGACAGTGAAGTAACAGCTAACATATCTCCAGTCAAGATGGTCACCAGTTTTTCTCTGGCGGGTGGGTAGGGGGCTCTTGCAGATGGTGATGTTCGCATGTATCTGATGGTCCCGTCCTTCTAGGCGGTAGTGGTTGTGCATTAGGAAGGTGCTGTTGAAGGAGCCTTGACAAATTTCTGCAGCACCTCTTGTAGATGGTACACACTGCTGCTACTGAATATCATTGGCAGAGGTTGCAAATGTTTGTGGATGTGGTGCCAATTGAGTGGGCTGCTTTGTTCTGGATGGTATCAAGCTTCTTAAGTGTTGTTGGAGTTGCACCCATCCAAGTAAGTGGAGTGGAGAATTCTATCACACTCCTGACTCGTGTTTTGTCGATGGTGACAGACTTTGGGGAGTCAGAAGGTGAGTTACTCACTGCAAGATTCCTAGCTTCTGACCTGCCCTTGTAGACACAGTATTTATATGGCTAGTACAATTCAGGTTTTGGTTAATGAGAACCCCAGGACCTCAATAGTGGGAAGATGGCTGGTGATGCCATTGAATGTCAAGGGGTGTTGGTTAGATTCTCTTTTGCTGGAGAATATCATTGCACGGCCTTTGTGTGCTGCATGAATGTTACTTGTCATTGTCAGCCCAAACCTGGAGATTGTCTATGTCTTTCTGCATTTAGGCATGGACTGCTTCAGTATCTGAGGAGTCGTGAATGGTGCTGAACATTGTGTAATCATCGGGAAACAGCCCCACTTCTGACCTAATGATTGAGGGAAGGCCATTGATGAAGCAGCTGAAGGTGGTTGGGCCTAGGACACTACTCTGAAGAACTCCTGCAGCAATATCCTGGAGCTGAGATTTCTGACCTCCAACCACCACAACCATCTTCCTATGTGCCAGGGATGACTCCAAAGAGAGCTTTCCCCTGATTCCCATTGATGTGTTTGGCACGCTTGATATCAAGGTGTGTCACACTGACCTCACCTCTGTAATCCAGCTCTTTTGTCAGTGTTTACCAAGACCTTCCCTCAACGAAAATGAAATCCCAACACACAAGTGACAGCACCTCACAAACCTGTGACCTCCAACAGCTTGAAAGAAGGACAAGGGCAACGGATGCATTGGAACACTTGCAAGTTTCCCACGAAGTCACGTACCATCCTGACTTGACGTGGCATGGTGATACAGTGGTTAGCACTGCTGCCTCACAGTACCAGGGACCCAGGTTCAATTCTAACCTCAGGTGACTGTGTGGAGTTTGCACATTCTCTTTGTGTGGGCGTAGGTTTCCTCCAGGTGCTCCGGTTTCCTCCCATAATCCAAAGAGATGCAGGTAGGTGAGTTGGCCGTGCTAAATTGCCCGTCGTGTTCAGAAATGTGTAGGTTAGGTACATTAGTCAGGGGTAAATATAGGGTAGGGAAATAGGTCTAGGTGGGTAACTCTTCAGAGGGTCAGTGTGAACTTGTTGGGCTGAAGGGCCTGTTTCCACACCGTAGGGACTTTTTGGTTCTGTGACTTGGAATGACTATCACTGCTACTGGGCCAAATGTTTGGGACTCTCTGCCTAACAGCAGAGTGGTTGCATCTTCTCTTCGTGGACTGTAACAGTTCAAGGGAAATTGTGATGGACAAGCAACGTTGGCCTAGTCAGCGATGCTTTTTTTCCCCAGAGTATGAAAAAAACCCATTTCCACAGCAAACACTTCAGAAGTGAATAATGGAATAAAATTCAGGCTTATCAAATCTTGAATCTGGCACTCAATCATGTTAGAAATGAAAGGCCAAAGTTCATTCTTTTCTGGAGTAATTGTGGGCCAGCTGTGTCATATGTTGATTAAATAGCCACTCCCAGCAAAAAGAAAGCTCACTGAGTCATGTGCCATTCAGCTTCAGAGCAGGTTTCTCAGCCAATCACAGGCCTCATCACTGAAGTCCAACTCACCAAATGCTGCCAGCCATTCAGACATAGGCAGCTTCTGGGTCTTAAAGACCATTGGGCAGGGATCCAAGCATGGGTCACCCACTTTTCCATCATCTGTGCCCCCTTTTGGAGTAAATGGAGGCCCCCACCCAAACCTGGCAGTCATGTCACCTTGGTTACCCTGTCAGGATACCAGTCACAGTATTTCACTGGCTAAGATTTTTAAGGCAATCAATGACCAAGAAAATGCTAAAAAGACTTAAGTCCTTTTTTCTCGCAGAAGCCGATCGATAAGACTATTCCTCCTCATCTCAGTCCTTATGCATCGTCCCTTCACTTTGATGTTGTGTCCTCAGGTCCTAGCCTCTCCTACTAGGAAAACCTCTTTGTCACATTTACTCTAACTCAGGGTTCTATAAGTTTCAATCAGACTCCCCCCTCATCCTTCTAAACAGACCCACAGCCCTCAACCACTCCTCATATGACAAGCTCTTTGTCAGCCCCAGGATCATTCTCGTAAACCTCCTTTGGACCCCCTCCAATACCAGCATATCCTTCCTTAAATAGGGGCCATAACTGCTCACAATATTCATAATGCAATCTGAGCAGATGCTTATACAACCTCAGCAATACATCCCTGCTCTTGTATTCTGTAACAGTTCAAGGGGAATTGAAATGAATGCTAACATTGCATTTGCTTTCCTAACTGCCAAGTGAACCTCCATGTTAACCTTAAGAGTATCCTGAATTAGGATTCCCATGTCCCTTTGTGCTTCAGATTTCTGAAGCCTTTCCCCGTTTAGGAGTAGAGCTGTAGACTATTTTCTATCATCAGCCATCAACTCTTGCCTTTAAACTCCCTCATGTTACAACTCTTTCCAACTTAAAAAGTTTACGTGTTCTGCCTTTGGCTAACTTCTCCAACTTTTCTGTTTGTTCCCACAAGTCAGACCGACACTTTGTGACACATTTTGGCCTCTTCTGCCACATTAAATGTGTTGTACAATCAACATCATATTAATGCTGTTTTCTTTAAAGGGTTTAAGATCAAAACACAACTAAAATTGTGATATATGACATGACTTTACTGATGAAATTGATACCAACATGCCAAATATGTTATTAATTAATAGATAAATGCCTTTGGGCTTGGATTGATTATAACAAGAAGAACTGTTTCCTTACATTGCACACTAATTGACTTTCTGTTTTATCATTCGAAGTGTCTGTCTCCCTCTGCTGGATCTGTATTTATAATACTTGAAATATTCAGAAAGTCAACATCAATGAAATTCCACGAGCTTTTTAAGAAAATAAAAGTCTGGGGTCTCAATAGAACTCTTTGGGAAAGTCTTGTACACTGTATCAAAGAATACTAATGTTCCTATTAACATAATTCTGCCAGGCTAACCATCTACAAGTAACATTATCCACCTCATTAGTTAGTGTCCAGCAATTAATAATGACTTGTTTATTGTGGTGAAGAAGGAAAGTGTGTTAAAAACACATTTCCTCACTCACAGGCTAATAAATTCACATAACTAATTGATAGAAAAATGCAGCCAGTTTAAATAGGTTTAACATGGAGACAGTACTCTCTACTATCCCCACTTTTAACATGTCAGTGAAAAAGCCTCAATTGAAATTCGATGCATTGCTTCCACCAAGTGTATGAGAGCGTGCAGTACAGCAATCAAAGATTGATCACCCTGGGAACAAACCAATGCTTGCTTTAAGGTACAGGCATGTCTGGCTGCACGGTCGCTTTCTGGACTACAACGCGCAACAAATTGCAGAGCCAAGTGAAATTAGAGAATACAATGGTGTTGAAAGGGCGAACAGACAGTCACCTATGAGTAGCGCTGGTTTCAGGCATTCCTTTTCTTTGTTAATAATTAATGATAATATGAAAAAGAACTGTCTCAAGTTTCTGTCGGGGTGCTTCTAATCTACACCAGGATCCTGGGATTGACTTCAGTGACAACGCACACATGTTCCAAGCTGGGATGCCTCCAGTTATTCTGCATGCAGCTGTGATTGGCTTTGCTTCCACTACACACTGAAACAACGGGGAGAGCAACTCCAGGCCACTGAACACATGGATGTAAGCTGGGAATGGCTCCAGTCACACAGCACAAACGGTTATTCCTGATGAAGGGCTTTTGCCCGAGACATCGATTTCGAAGCTACTTGGATGCTGCCTGAACTGCTGTGCTCTTCCAGAACCACTAATCCAGAATCTGGTTTCCAGCATTTTTGCAGTCATTGTTTTTACCTCAGATCGATATTGGCCCCAGTGACATTGTTTGGTATAGGAACTTGCTAAATGGGGAGAGAGGAGAAACAGGAACTGGAGCAGACCTTTAAGCTCCTTGCATCTGCTCCACCATTCATGTAGATTATGGCTGATCTTCCCCATCCATGTCATTATCCTGCACAATACCCGGAATCTCTTCATATCATTAATTTCCAGAAATCTTTGGTCTTAAAAATACTCAATGACTAAGCCTACACAATCCTATACAGTAAAGAATTCCAAACATTCACCACCCTCAGTGAAGAAATACCTCATCATATTTTTAGATTTATCATATTTATATGATTTTCCTTTCATAAATGCATGTTGACTAAATCTTATTATTGTTTTTAATGGTCCAGTTATAACAGTCCTTATAATAGGCCTCATAGATCCCATCAGCCTCACAGGTCTTTCCTGCTACTAATGCCCTGTTAGCACATCTGCCATGCCCTGCTTTCTCTTTTGCTCCTTTCTTAAAGGATGAGGTTACATTTGCTAACCTCCAATCTGTAGAAATCCTTTCACAATCGACAGAATTTTGGAAGATAATCACTAATACATCCACTATAGTTATAGCCTCCTCTTTCAACTCTCTGGAATGTAGACCACCAGATCCAGGGAATTCATTAACTTTCAGTCTCGTTAATTTATCCAGTATTACTTTTTCTAAAGCTAGTTCCTTTCAGCTCCGCATCCTTGCTCGTCAAATTAGTTCTCTAGTATTTGTAGCAGGTCTTCCGTATTTTTTTTCTGTGAAGACAGACACAATGTTAGGAAATTTCCTTGCCTTGATTTAATGAAAAATACGATTAATTATGGCGAGAATGAAAAGAATCAAGTTCTCAGCATTGAGCAAGACTTGCATGATTTTTCTCTTAAGTATAAATGGTGACTTCAGAAATTTACCTGTGAGTGGAGACTTTTATTTCCATGCACTCACAGCTCATTAAAGCCCAACTTGACCAATTTATATGTCAGTGCCAATTCTCAACCCCTCCACTGAGAAGCTAGACAATGCAAAAACCTAACAGGTAAAACAAGGTGGGTATCTCATGGCAGCAGCATGAATGCCCATCCTGGCAAAGGGTCTCATCCCAAAACATCAATCTCTCCTCCTCCTGATGCTGGCTGGCTGCATTCTTCCAGCCTCCGGTCTGTCTACTTTGAATGCCCATTCCAGCCAATGCTTCTTCTGCACAACTCTATCCTTGTCAACCCTGTGTTCACATACCTCGGGACTGGAGAATGATCAGCCTCAGCACATCCTTATACCTACTGTCAGATAAACTCACTTCAGACCTTTAACATTCTACTTTGGACACTCACAACTTGTGTACTTCAACGATGTCACTCTGCAGGAACAGGCATACATCTGCACAGGGTGTTCTTGTGCTGACATGGACACATCCATCTTAAGGCTCTTAGCGTGTTTTCTTCGTGCGTGCTTACTATAACGTTTTCTTGGAGGCTGCCTTTCTCTGTCTGTGTACATCATTTTCCACACGCATGAAGTCTTTAGTGAATAAGTACAAAATGCCACTGAAACAATCACAGAAAATATTGGAGAAACCCAGCAAGTCTGGCAGCATCTGTGGAGAGAGAAACAGAGTCAACGTTTCGAGTCTCGTATGACTCTTCAGAATTAAGTTTGAAAATCCAGATACTTATTAAAAGAATTTGCTGTTTAAAAAAAAATACTGAACCAAAATCAAAGAACGTTGATCCTATTAGATACATCTATATCTTATTCAGTCAAGTTAAGTAGCTACGTTAAAGTTGTCTAAAGTAGAGTAAAAACAGTAACAAATGCTCAGAACCAAAGTACATAACTCAGCTTTCCTTCCACACCAATATGACTTACATTCCCATAAACTTCAGTCAGGTATTTATCAGACAGCCAAAAAATGTGTTGCTGGAAAAGCGCAGCAGGTCAGGCAGCATCCAAGGAGCAGGAGAATCGACATTTTGGGCATAAGCCCTTCTTCAGGAATGATTCCTGAACAAGGGCTTATGCCTGAAACGTTGATTCTCCTGCTCCTTGGACGCTGCCTGACCTGCTGCGCTTTTCCAGCAATACATTTTTCAGCTCTGATCTCCAGCATCTGCAGTCCTCACTTTCTCCTACTTATCAGAAAGCCACTTGGTCTGAATACTGCTTTAATGTTTCCTGTAAGGAATGAGATTTTGTAGACTTTGCATCTACTTCCAGCAAGGCTGTCCCTTCAGCGCACCTTTAATCTTCTTAGATATAGACTCCCACTTCATTACAGATGTTGCTAGTTCATATCCACTTTGATCATAACTCCTCTGGTTCTAACATTCTTTAACTCTGGAGTCTTGCATCAACATGACTCTCTTCTCAGCTTGGCTATCCCTAGAGTTTCAATTCACAATGGGAATCAACTCTGTTCAACTCTTGTAACCAAAATTTCAACTGAAGCCTGTGTGAAAGATGTTTCATGCACTGAGCTTGTTCTAACTTAATATGTAAAAGCCAGCTTGAGATCAGGGTCCAACCTAGGAACCTACTCACACCAATAGTTAGTTTCTTGTTAACCCTTGGTTCCTCTATTGTGTTGGCTCTCAGGCAGTTTGGTCACATGATCAGCAATGGAAGCAATTAGATGGCTATGGAAATCATGCTTCAGAGAAACCTAATCATTAATGGACCCATTACCCCAGGACAACATTTGGTTATTGCGTACAATTCTGGTCTCCTTCCTATTGGAAAGATGTTGTGAACTTGAAAGGGTTCAGAAAAGATTTACAAGGATGTTGCCAGGGTTGGATGACATGAGCTATAGGGAGAGGCTGAATAGGCTGGGGCTGTTTTCCCTGGAGCATCGAAGGCTGAGGGGTGACTTCACAGAGGTTTATAAAATCATGAGGGACATTTCCTTGGGGTGGGGAGTCCAGAACCAGAGGGTATAGGTTTAGGGTGAGAGGGGAAAGATATAAAAGGGACATAACAGGCAGCTTTTTCATGCAGATGGTGGTGCGTGTATGGAATGAGTTGCCAGAGGAAGTAGTGGGGGCTGGTACAATTGCAACATCTGGATGGGTATACGAATAGGAAGGGTATACAGGGATATGGGTCAAGTGCTGGCAAATGGGACTAGATTAATTTGGGATATCTGGTCGACATGGACAAGGTGGACCGAAGGGTTTGTTTCCGTGCTGTACATCTCTATGACTCAATGACAAAATAGGAGCCTTTTACCTCTCAAAATTACACAAGCTATCACAACATCTTCAACTGCACTGTTTCCTGACCCATTTGTGATGTACAGTGATGCAGATTTTTAAGACCATGAGAAAAAGGAGCAGAGGATTGGTATTGTTGTTTATCCACCATTATGTGTCACTTATAAACGGATGGTGATGGCCAGTATGAAGGGACATAGCTTTAAACTGAGGGGTGATAGATATAGGACAGATGTCAGAGACAGTTTCTTTACTCAGAGAGTAGTAGGGACGTGGAATGGACTGCCTGTAACAGTAATAGACTCACCAACTCTAAGGGCATTTAAATGGTCATTGGACAGACATATGGATGAAAATGGAATAGTTAGGTTAGAGGGGCTTCATATTGGTTTCACAGGTCAGCGCAATATTGAGGGCCAAAGGGCCCGTACTGTGCTGTAATGCCCTATGTTCTAAGGTCCAATTTATTTTCTTCTTTTTTTTTATTTTTCTTCTTTCTCCCCAGCACCCATGGTGTGTGTGTGTGTGTAGATGTGTGACACAGTGAAAGACACAAAGTGCACGAATCTTTATTCAATTTCCACCACCAGGAAGATATGAAAAACACCCGAGTGGCCAGTGACAAGCACTGCCCTTCACATCAAAGGGCAACGCTGTGTGATCAAAAAGGTGAAGGGGAGGGTAGGGATTAAATCAAAATAGAGTTGGACGGGGAATGTTCTTATGTTCTAATCTACTGAGCACCATCAGCTTATTGGACAAACTAGGACAAGCTACGTCAAACAAGGCAAGCACAAACTGGCTGGGCTGAGAAGGGAGGTCGAATGATCAGGAAGACGTTGGGCTCATTGTTTCACCACTGACCACAGAGGTGTGTTCATCTAATTCTACAGGGTCACTAGTCTCAGTGTTAGCATTGCAAGGTAAATCAGAACAGTTCCAATTGACTGAGAGACAAAAAAAAACTGCAGATGCTGGAACCCAAGATAGACAAGCAGGAGGCTGGAAGTACACAACAAGCCAGGCAGCATCAAGAGGTGGAGAAGTCAAAGTTTTGGGTGTATCCCTTCTTCAGGACTGGGTGGTGGGGGTGGGGGTAAGGAGAGCTGCAGATAAAGGATGGGGAAAAGGTTTTGAGTGGGTAGACGGGCGGAGTGCTGAGATAGTGATAGGTGAACACAGATAGAGAGTACAGTCTGGTTGGTTGAAGGGAAGAATAAATCCGGTTGGTAGCTGGAAGGAAGGGTTGATCAGAGGAATGGAAGGGGAGGGGCTAGAAAAGGAGTTGGGGAATGGGTGGGAAGGTTATTTGAAATTGGAGAACTCAATTTTAAGTCCTCTAGGCTGCAGGCTGCCCAGGCAGAAGAGGTGTTCCTCCAACTTGCGGTCTCATTTGGTGTGGCGATGGAGGACGCCAAGAATGGCCATGTTGGAGGAATTTAAATGGTCGGTGACTGGGAGGACCAGTCGACCCTTGTGGGCCCGGCTGAGATGCTCGGTGAACCATTCCCTAAATTTACATTCCAGTCTCCGCGATGTACAGAAGACCACATCAGGAGCACCTGATGCAGTAAATTAGGTTGGAAGAGAGACAGGTGAACCTCTGTCTCACCTGGAAGGATGGTTTGGGCCCTGGATGGGGGGGGGAAGGGTTCATTGTCTTCATTGTGTTTGGAGAGGTGGGGAGGTTTAGAGCAGTGGAGGGGGGAAATGGAGGAGGTGTGGTGGAGGGCTGTCTGAATGACAGAGGTGGGGGGGGAGGCGGGGGGGAAGTGGCATGTTTTTCTAGCTCTTCCACCTCCCCTCCACTCCTCTGACCAACCTGTCCTTTCTGCAACTAACCAGACTCATTCCTCCCATCGACCAACCAGACCATACCCTCCACTTGTGCTCACCTATCACAACCTCACAACTCCACCCCTCCTCTCAAACCCTCCCCCATTCCGCCTTTATCTGCAGCTTCTACACTCATCCCCAGTCTTGAAGAAGGGTTACACCTGAAACATCGGCTTCTCCACTTTCTGATGCTACCTGGCTTGCTGCGTTCTTCCAGCCTCCTGCTTGTCTACCCCAGAGTTGATTGAGAGCAAGTGATGTTCAATGGACTTTGGGATCTTGAGGCATGGTGGTGGTGTCCCTACCTCTGGAACAAGAGACTGAAGTTCAGGCATCACATGCTTCAGAGGTGTGTCATGACATCTCTGAACAAGTGATTAAAACAGGAAGAGTTGGGATTTTCCTCAGTGAGGAATTGAGCTTGTGGACAGGTAAAAGGTCAATAAGAGAACAGTAGAAGTTGTATAGTATTTACAATAATACTGTATAAAATCTCAAAAAGCCTTGATTAATCTACGGACACCAGCCTATTAAACATTAAAAGCATGATGTGGGTGACATGGAAAATTTTGACGTTGAAAGAAAAACCTGACAAATTTAATTTCCAATTCCTTTAACAACTCAATTTTCTGCCTGTTCGATCCTAAATTATATTAAATAATATTTTTGAATAATTATCAAATTTTTTCTTTCTTTATTCATTAACAGGATGAGGGTGGCGCTGACTAGGCAGCATTTATTGCCCATCCCTAATTGCCAAGATTGGAGTTGAGAGTCAACCACTTTGCTGAAGGTCTGGAGTCACATGTAGGCCAGACCAGGTAAGGATGGCGGCTTCCTTCCCTAAAGGACATTAGTGAACCAGATGAGTTTTTCTGACAACTGACGATGGATTTACAGTAGCCATTAGATTCCTGAATCCAGATATTTATTGAATTCAAATTCCACCTTTTGCCATGGTGGGATTCGAACTTGAGTTCCCAGAGCATTACCTGGGTCTCTGGATTAACAGTCCAGTGATAATATCCCTAAGCCATCGCCTCCCCAAGCGCCCTTTAAAAGTATGGCTTGAGATTACATTTTATGGATTCGAATTTCTGTTATAGAACATCACTTACTGCTTGTGCCCCCAAGAAGGTACCAGGTTTGGTAGGCCTGCTGGATTGTACACCTGGCCCGATGGATGTTACACCTGGCCCGATGGATTATACACCTGGGCCGGTGGATTGTGCTCCTGGCCTGATGGATTTTACACCTGGCCAATGGGTTTTACGCCTGGCCCAATGGATTTTACGCCTGGCCCAATGGATTTTACACCTGGGTCGATGTATTTTACACCTGGCCTGATGGATTGTACACCCGGCCCGATGGATTTTAAACCTGGCCCGATAGATTTTACACCTGGGCTGCTGTATTTTACACCTGGGCCGGTGGATTTTCACCAAAGGAGACAGGATCCAGGAGTCAGGGATCCCTTCTGGTCGCAAACTCACCCTGAAAATATTTCAGACTCTGGTGGAGGCTCTAAGTTAATTGGTAATTATTCTGGAATGATAGCTGAATAGTGGCTTTTATCAAAATTCATTCACGGGATGTAGTCGTCGCTAACTGGGCCAACTCTTATTTCCCACCCCTTATTATTAGGAGTTAACCACCTTGCTGTGGGTCTGGAGTCAATGGAGCCGGACCAGGTAAGGTGAGCTGTTTTCTTTCCCAAGGGACAGATGGAACCAGATGGGATTTTTCTTGATAATGCTTTCATAGTCACCTTAGACTCTTAATTCCAGACATTTTTTTAAAAAGTGAATTCAAATTCCATCATCTGCCATGGTAGGATTCAAACTCAGGTCCTAACAACATACACATGGAGAGTTGGAAGCCCGGGATCAGGGAGAGAAAATGTTAATGATACTGAAATGTAATCCTAGTAGAATAGGAGTACTTCAAAACTTCCACTTTTAACGACTTAAATACATCCAATTAACATCTGAGTGATTACACTTTTCAGCCATTCCAATGAAAAATAGCACAGTTATAGTCACACAGCATCATCCTATATGATGTCGCCATGTTATTTCATCATCGGGTTATGGAGAAACAATAGAAAGTGGGATTGAGGATTATCAGATCAGCCAGTCAGTGTCTTGGAATTTTGGAGTGGGCTCGATGGGCTGAAAGAGCTGAAAATGTGTTGCTGGAAAAGCGCAGCAGGTCAGGCAGCATCCAAGGATCTCCAGCATCTGCAGTCCTCACTTTCTCCTAGATGGGCTCTACTTCTGCTCCTACATCTTATGGCCTTATTTGTTTCTAATCTGAACCGATCCTGGCAAGAAACATTCAGACCTCAGAATTATTCTGGGGTAAATGTATTACAATAGGGTTGGGGAATGGGTCTGGATGGGTTACTCTTCTGAGGGTCGGTCTGGACCTGTTGGGCCAAATGGCTTGTAAGGATTCTATGATGATGATGAATTTGTACCAAGAGCTTACACTGGCAAAATTCACCTCAAAAGTATTTTGAATCATTGCATTATGTATTATTATGTAGACTTTAATCAGATAGCCAATTAATTTACCCCACATTATGTTGAGACTGAGAAAGCAGACAGTAGCAAACATTAACACAAGGATAAACTGACACTTGTTGCAGAAAGCATGAGCTCTGTATAATGCACGTGTACAGAGGGATCTAAAGTATAATTACACCTGACGAAGCAGGATCAAAACTGAAGGAGCTGGAGGTAGGAACAGAACAATAGGGTGGAATTAGGGATATACGTGAAGGACAACAATAGGAATTTGCCTGAAGAAACGAGAGGTGCCTCAGAAGATATCTGATGGGTTTGGAGGAGTAAAAAGGCATTCTGTGCAGGAGTCCATAACTAATAACTGACAGGCATTGAGGTATTGAAATATTTTTAAATCAATTATTGTCCTGAAGTTCAATTGAGAAATGAAATGCTGTTTAAGATATGATCATTTCTGAGCTGCTGAGAACATGGACATAGGAAGATTTGGATAAGTGTGTGGATAAGGTTAAATAACTAATAGCAAATTACAAATCACTTATCATTAAGGACGTTGCAGATCCTTTACCATGAAATTAACCAAACTGGGTAAAGTCCATGTTAGATTGTATTGTGCCTTGTCGATTCGATGCCATTTGTTTCTGTCTCAGACTTTTTAAAACAAAGTCATTCAATAGGCACAAGAGAATTTACGAACTTAATTATGTATTTCCTGATTAATATTCCTAATAACCAACTCAGCTTTACCACAGAATCTATACCTCTGATCAGAACTGGAAACTTTTTTTTCAACTCCAATGTTTAAAGCAGCCTTTTGCTTTCTTTGACGGAGCATAGCTCATTTATTTTTTTCTGAAAATGTACTGTATATGGTTTTGAGAATCAAAGCCAAATGTGTCATTTTCTGTGTAGCAAGGTGATTTAACTTTTGGTTATAAAACAGAATTTGTAGTTTTATTGCCACAATTAACAAAGTCGGACCATGAGATGTTTCCCTGTGTCCACAAGACGCAGAGATTCATTACATCCTAAATTACAATGTTAAGCTTTATTTGTCTCAAAAATCAAATGGGTTAATATAATTTTCATAGATTAGCATTAAGCCAAAAGGTGATTTATTAAAGGACGGGCTGTACTGATCCACTGGTAGGCGCCAAGTTTCTGTTAAACTTTATTGAACAACCTTTTGTCTACAAAAATAAAAGTGTCATCCATCTTCTTTTCGATCCCCTCGGGCAACACTTGATTTCTAAAGAACACTTCCATACTCTCAACCATTTTTCAAGATATGTCACAGCCTGTTTTAAATTAAAGCTTCTTTCAAAGTTTCCAGCTGCTTTAAACACACTTCAAAGTGACAGCACCCAAGAAGGAGGGAAAGGTTTGATAACCAGGGGGCAAGTTTTGAACCATTGTGCGAGGAAAGACTTCCAAAAGTGGGGCAGAAGAAAAATGATAAATGCACTCACAACCATTTGACCTGAGCAATAAGTATTGGTTGATGCTCGACGTCTCATCTTACCATCAGTAATAATTTAAGTCAGAAAAGTTAGGTGAAATTGTACACTGTATCCACCTCAAATAACAAAAGTGCCATAATTTACTCAGGAAGCTGATGATAAAGGATGTGGACTGAAATCTACAATCAGGTCATATAGCAATTTGAACTGTCTGATTTACAGAAATAACGCATCAGATCCAAAACTACTTTGTTCAACCTCTATTCATTCATCTGGATTAGGCAGTGACAAATATTGATGACAAATCAATGCTCCTCGTGGTTCAGCATCAGCACTACCTGAAGTTACAATGTCAACCCAAAACTGGTGCCACTCCCTTTATCGCCTCCCTTACCCCAAAACACCCCAGGATGCTACCTGCAAGCGATGTGATGTAACGAGCGAGTTCAAAATGGCCACCAAAAAAGTGATTCCAAAAGTTCATACATCGACCCATAAATTCATCAGAGATTTGCTATTGATAATCAGGTTGGAATTGTGCCTGCTGCTAACCTTTTCCAAAGACAATCCTGGGATCAGTGGAAAGTCCCAACATCAATGAGCAGGTACAGCGACATTGCAGTAGGCACAGAGAAGGTATAGCTACATGCCATCCCCTGGCATGGACTGGTAGCTTATTGTCAAGGCTGGCAGGAGAAGGACTACTGATATCCAACTCCAGAATCAGTGAGGAATGGTAGAACAACTCAGGAAGGTTGATTACAGCGTTAACTCAATCCCTTCCAGATTCTGGATTAGTGGTGCTGGAAGAGCACAGCAGTTACCTCAATCCATTCCAGACTTGCCCCTTTATAATACACAATCACTGAATGCTGCATTAGATGTTGCACAGAAAAAGGCTAACTCTTTGAAGTTGTCCAACACCTTCCTGTCAGAACCATATCAAGGAGTGGTCGAAGGCTCCGGCTCTGCCCTGGATGGAGTTTGGAAGGGTACGAGGAGAATCTGCTTGAAATTTACAGAATACTGAGAGGCCGGGATAGAGTGGACATGACAAAGATGTTTCCACTAGTAGCAGAGACTAGGTCCCGAGGGCACAGCTTCAGAGTGAAGGGAGGACCCTTCAGAACTGAGATAAGGAGGGATTTCTTCAGCAGACAGCGGTGAATCTTTGCTGCAGAGGGCTGTGGAGGTCAAGTAATTGAGTGTCTTTAAGACAGCGTTAGATACGTTCTTGATTATTAAGGGTTAAGAGGAGAATGGCATACTAAACATGATCAAATGGCGGAGCAGACTTGATGGACCAAATTCAGCTCCTTTACCTTATGCTCTAAGCCTTGCCCAGTGGCTATAGAAAAAGTCATAGCCATAGATCCAGGGAAACTGAAGGAGGAGTTAAGAACATAGGTGACTGTCAAACTAAGAGCATCCAGACTTTGCCTATTTCTAACATCAATGCTGGTAAGAGTTCATTCTCAATTTGAAGGTAGTATGCAGAACAGTCAATCTCTGGCTTTTTAGAATTTACACATTCTGCAGGATGGACTTTGCTCAATATATTTCCAATGTGACATACTGCATAAATCATGCAATAACCAAACAAACTGCCAGCAAAATTACCTTCACACAGGTTTACTCATTTACACAAGTTGACATATAAACCATGTACTTAGGTAACCACAATCTCTGCACCTCCCAGTTCCAATTTTGCTAAGTTTTCTATTCATTTACTGGAAAAAGCCACATATAATAGACAGGAACAGCTTAATTAAAGGGAGATCTTCCCAATTTTAACCCATTTGTTCATAATGGGAGATCACTCTTCAAATCTTGCAGCTAGGATCTGTGTAGGAATTTGGAATACAGTTATACATTTATTAGAATAGAATCCCAGGAATGATGCATATGTGAGAGGGGTTACCCAGCACATTGAGGAAGTTGGTAACATACAAAACGTATAATGCTCCCTCAGGCCTACTTACCATGAGAACAGCGAGGAAAGAGTTAGTTAGTTTGTTTGTTCAAACTATCACCCATCTGTTTTATGCATCAACACAATACTGATTGAGATAATGACATAAATCCACCAGTATTGTTTGGGAATAATGTAAAAGTCCACAGTGGACATTATCTTGGCAACCCCTAAAGGTTTAAAACCTTCACTTAATCATCAAAGTCAGAATAATAATCTTCGAAGAGACGGGGGAGTTTGGTATGCTATTCGAGTGTGCAGTGTGGCACAACAGGGAGGTAACATTGCAAAAGGTTTGAGATGGTGGCATTTTCGGGGGACTTACAAAGCTGGAGCAAATAAAGCATACCTCCCCTTCACCTGAAACCACACATTAACACTCCAATTCCCTGTTTGTAGGTGCTGCCGCAGTGGTGAAAATATGTTCTTTCGATGACATTCTTTGCCTGTGGTCAAACAGGAAATTATCCAGGTGAGGCCTTAAAGACCTACTAGGGGTTTACTTGCTCGAGTACATTTTAAGGCATTCAAGGGAGTTCTGTATTTTAGATGTCCACATGAGAGTAAAATGAAGAATATTTATCCAGACTTTAGCGATTGAGGATCTGTTGGAGTAGATGGAATTAGTCTGGTACCTTCAGAAAAGCAGGATCTGCAATAAAGTTGGGGATTCCAGAGTTGCTTGTTGAGATTAGATTTCCGTAGTGTGGAAACAGGCCCTTCAACCCAACAAGTCCACACTGACCCTCTGAAGAGCAACCCACCCAGACCCATTCCCCTACATTATACCCCTAACTAATGCACCTAACACTATGAGCAATTTAGCACAGCCAATTCACCTGTCCTGCGCATCTTTGGACTGTGGGAGCAAACCCATGCAGACACTGGGAGAATACGCAAACTCCACACAGACGGTCACCCAAGGCAGGAATCGAACCCAACTTCTTGGTGCTGTAAGGCAGCAGTGCTAACTGCTGAGCCACCAAGCCACCCAGGGAGAGAAGCAAACATGTCCCTTGATGGAGGAAAAAGAATGCAGACAGTTTAAATGTGAACCTTCTCAAGAAAGGGGCTGCTGCTGGGGAATAGGAATTGCATACTGAAGGATGGATCTTACCCGGTGTGGAGGGTATATTTCTACACATACATAAAACTAACTGACTTTTAAAGTTTTGCACCATACTGCTAACACACTGGAGGCAGCCCGAACAAGCTCAGGGCTGAACTTACACTGCTCTGTGGACACTTACCTGGCTGTCAAAAGGCAGACAGAGATTCCAGATGGAGTTCTGGATCAGGTATACCATGGGCTTTTAGGGTGGGAATGTTTCATATGCCCAAAGGAAGAAGCTCCAGGTGGGCTTTGGAGGTGAACAGGAAGGATCAAAGGGGTTTAACATCTCACCGGGGTAGTGGGAGCTGGGCTGGTAGGCCCAAAGCACTCAGGAAACTGCTTCCACCCCCAAAATGATGTGCCTCCTCTTCCTTTCCAGCCCCTTCATTACATGTAGAAGAAACAAAATAGTCCTGACACACGATATTTTCCAGCATTTTGTGGCGATGGAAGTGACTTGGGAGCCTTAACGCTCTCAACCAGACCTCAGGATGGATGTTAATGGGAAATGTTCCCACACCCTATATTACGGGAACAGGTCTGGGTGAGCACAAAGGTAGTAGGCAGGCAAATGAATTATATAAATGCTTTCCCTGTCCTCACCCCGAAAACACAGCATGGTGGGGGCAATAAGGTCCAGGCTCAGGTGTTTCCATACACTGAGCTGTCATTGGAAGAGTGTAGAGTTGATGGAGGCACAGCTAGTGACAGGAGCGATGCCCACCTGAGCTTAAGGTTGGACTCACAAAGACTCAACTACAAAACCTCTAAAGTGCTCTTATTAATATGGTGGAAAATCCTGGTTCAATGGAGAGGTAGGCCAGGATTAGCACTAAGTACATCCTGGTGGAGCTATAAGACAGGACTACTTGCATACCAAGCAACAGAAGCAGCATGTGATAGACAGGGCTAAGAGATCCCACTATCTATGGATCAGACCTACATTCTGTAACATCCAATGGTGGTGGCCAGATGAACAATTTACTGGAGCACATGCTCCACAAATATTCCCACTCTCAAAGACAGGGAGAGCCAACATATCTGTACAAAACAAGGTTGAAATATGTGATATCAAGAAACTGTGGCTGTAGTCCCTGATAACATTCAAGAAATAGCACTGAAAACCTGTACTCCAGAAATAACTGCGCCTAACCAAACTGTTAGTACAACAATGGCATCTGTCTGGCAACTCTCCGTGAAAACAGGATGTATTTAATCTGACCTATTACTGTTTGATCAGTGTACTCTCAATCATCAGTAAAGTGTTGGAAAGTGACAACAGCTGTGCTATCAAGTGGCACCCATAACCTGCTCACTAATGCTCACTTTGAATTTCACCAGGTGAGGTGACAGGAACTGCATTTGATATCAAGGCAATACTTAACACAGGGTGACATCATGAAGTCTCAGCAAAACTGAAGTCAATGGGAATCGGAGGGAAACTCTCCACTGGCTGGAGTTATTCTCACCACAAGGAAATTCTTGGTTGTGCTTTGTTGAGGTCTGACATCTCATTCTCAGGACTTAATTGTACAAGCTCCTCTAGCTAGCATCCTAGGCCCAACCATCTTCAACTACTTCATCAGTGACCTTCCCTCCATTATAAATGTAAGAGTTAAGGATGCTTACTAATTGTACAATGTTCAGCATGATTTGCAAATCCTCAGATACTGAAGCAGTTCAAGTCTAAATGTAGCAAGCCCTGGACAATAGCCAACCAACATTTGTACCAGGCAATGAATGTCTCCAACAAGAGAGAGAATCTAACCATCATCCCTTAACATTCAATGGAATTACTAATAGTAAATCACCCATTAATAACATCCTGGGGATTACCATTGACCAGAAATGAAACTAGAATAGTCATAAACATAATGCAGCTGCAAGCGAAAGTCAGAAACTAGGAATCCTGCAGCAAGTAATTCACCTCCTGATTCCTCAAAGCCTGTTCACCATTTACAAGGCACAAGTTGGCGTGATGCAATTCTTCCTAATTGAAAAAATGCACTCAAGAATGTTTACATGATTTGGGCAAGTCTACTTGCTTAGCATCCAATCCACCACCTTAAACCTGCACTCCAATCACCAGCAATATACAGTGACTGCAGTATGTACCATCTAAAGATGCACCTCTGTAACTCACCCAATCTCCTTCAAGAGCACCCTCCAAACCCGTAACAACTATTACCTAGAGGGACAAGGGTAGCAGATGCATGGGAACATCATCACCTGCAAGTTCTCCTCCAAGCCATTCACGATCCCTGACTTTGGAACCATATCACTGTTCTTTCATTGTGGCTGGGTTAAAATTCTGGAATTCTCTTCCTCAAAACTCTGTGGGTATACCTTCACCACATACACTGCAGCGATTCAAAATGGCAGCTCCCATTATCTACACAAAGGTAATTATGGACAGGAATAAAAACTGGATTAGTCAGTGAATTCCATATTCCATGAACAAATAAGAATAGAACTCTGGAACATTTGCAAAGCTGTAGAGTGTACACCTGAAGATACTGCAAGGAAATTGTCCTGCACTCTGGTCAGGATGTTCTTTAAATATTATATTTTATTCTGGTCACAAGGAGGCTTGGAGACATATAGTGCTTCGGAAGAAGTTCAGAGAAGAGCTAAAATGCCAATTCATGGTATCAAGAGTCTGAGTTGTAAGGAAAATCTTTTCTGTTGCCTTGAAACATAACCTTAAAAAACTGATGTTACAATTACATGAGGAAATCAAAAAAGTAAACCTGGAATATTCATTTAAATTTCAGATGTAGGACAAGGGGAAACAAACAGAGACAAGTGAAAGGAAACTTTAAATTTTTTTACCAAGAAAATGTTTCTTCAGACAGAAGATTGGAATGTCTAGTGTTGAACATCAATAAATTATCGAATCCCTACAGTGTGGAAGCTGGCCATTCAGCCCACATCAACCCTCTGAAGAGCTCTGCATCCAGACCCACACCACTGCCCTAACCCTATATTTACTACAGTTAATCCACTTAGCCTGAACATCCCTGAACACTATAGGCAATTTAGCATGGTCAATCCACCTAACCTGCACATCTTTGGACTGTGGGAGGAAACCGGAACATCTGGAAGGAGACCCACTCAGATGCATGGGAGAATGTGCAAACTCGATGCAGACAGTCACCAGAGGTTGGAGGAATCAAACCCAGGTCGCTGGCGCTGTGAGGCAGCAGTGCTGACTACTGAGCCACCATGCCACCCAACATATAAAACAGAATTGGAAGTTACAAAGAAAAGACCAAAGGATTTGCTGAATAGGTGAATTGTGATGGGCTAAATGTCCTTCTTTACATATACTTATTGTGTGATACTCGGATTTTTAGCGTTTTTCTGTATCTACCTGGAGCTTAATTCCCTTATCTAAACTTCAAGCTTTCTTATCCAGACATTTACTATGTGCTATAGATTAATGAATAACTGGAACTTTTTAGCCAGATCTTTAAGATAGCACCAGTTACTTTAGCGATTGTTCAGCATTATAAATCACACTGTTCAAAAGGAGTGAGCTTTTAATTTCTGCTTAGCTTTATCTTTTCAATCATTGCTCTGTAATTCACTAACTTGGGTGCTACTTATTAAATGTTCTTTAACTTTCTATGACAGAGTTAATACTCAGAAGGATTAAAGGTTTATCCTTGATCATATAATTCCAACAAAAGGCTATCCTTAAAAGAAACATTAATCAGAGAGCAGGGTCTACAAGCTTACAGCCCTGTTTTTATCTCATCACCCTCATCAGATGTGGTTATCCAACTGGCAGTGTGGAATCAGGAAAGTTATCATCTAATTAAAACTGGAGAACACATTTAACTTTTTTCACTGAAGCGTAGGAGATTGAGGCGTGACCTTATAGGAGTTTATAAAGTCATGAGAGGCACAAATAAGGTGAATATTAAAGGTATTTTCCCTATTGTGGGGTGGATTTAAAACTAGGGGGCATATTTTTAACATGAGAGGAGGAAGATTTAAAAAAGGACATGAGGGGTAACATTTTACGCACTGTACTGCCTGAGGAAGTGGGGATGCAGGTACAGTCACAACGTTTCAAAGATATTTGGATAAGTACAGATGACCCCCCCCCCCCCCGCCCCCGTATCCATGGTTGATATGTTGCAGGAACTACCATGGATGCCTGAAACCGTGCATAATAGCAAACTCTATCATTTAAATGGAAAACTTACACCCCACCCCGAAATTATTTCTGGAATTTTCCATGTAATATTTTTAGGCGGTGGTAAACCTTGGATAACGGAAACAGAGAAAACCAAATCCACGGAAACAGGGGTTCTACTGTACATGAATAGGAAAGGTTTAGAGGGATATGGGCTAAACGCAAGTAGGTGGGACTAGTTTAGTGTGAGAACATGGTTGATGTGGACTGAGGGTCTCTTTCCATGCTGGATGACTCTATGACTTTATAAAGCCTTGCAAACTCTTCAAAGATTTCAAGATAATGCAGCAATTCTTGGTGATACAAGGGATTAACATTCACTGTATAACATCAAAGTCCTTTTGTGCGATACTGGCAACTCAGAGCCTTTATTCCATTGTGACTGCGATTTATTTACATTCAGTAAAGAGCATTCAATTTTAACATGTCGAAACATGTTGCTATAGAGGCATAATAGGATACCTAATGGGAGATTTTCACAAACAGAGTAGGCTGCATTCTTCTGATCAAAAATGGATCCTTGATTTTCACTGAAGCTATTGAAGTGTTAGACATTGTGGTCCCACAGTGCGGTAGGTCATTAGGCTCTAAGCATGTCTGTACCTGAATGAGCTGACATTGCATTTTGATACAAGGACAACTCGGTTAAATATTATTGATGCCGAGTGTGCAATCCAAAGCAGCAGGTGGGCAAATGCAAGGTACCAACAGCCAGTTCAGGGCTACTGCCTTCCTGTGAAGGCTGACATTTTCTTCAACCCCAAACATTATGGAACCCAAGTGCCTGACTGACAAAAGGAGAAAGTGATGACTGCAGATGCTGGAGATCAGGGTCGAAGAGTGTGATGCTGGAAAAGCACAGTCAGTCAGGCAGCATTTCCTGCTGTTCAGATGCTGCCTGACAGGCTGTGCTTTTCCAGCATCACACTCTTCGACCCTGACTGGCAAAAATCAAGAAGCAGGAGCAAAATGGAAGGGTTATCCTTAAGGTACACTATGAATGTTTTCCACTTCCATTATTGATGGTGCTATCAATACAAACATTACTGAAACATTAATAAGTTTGTGCATAGGTCCTGACCATTAGATTACCATTGTATTGGTGCATATGCATATTTGCTGCTCTACTTATTACTCTGTGGATGTGAACACAGCAGGTAGATAGATACATGCACAAAACTATGACGTGTAAGCATTGATTTGCATTTCATAGAAACATATCTAGCTGTAAAAATATAAGAGAATATTTACATAATAATAAAAAGTAAACATGGGGCCCAGCCCTCTGACAGTTTATAAAAAGATAATTGAGTTCAAGTTCAAAAGTTAGACATTCAAACTACAAAATAACATTCATTAATGTCAAATATGGTGTGCTAAACATTACACAGTGCCAAAACCTGTACTGTCAAACACAGTAGTGTCAAAAGATGCCAATTATTTTACTGGACCAAATACGGTTATTGCCAAAAACATCCTTGCCAAGTAATGCCAAACTCATTACTGTACAACTTAACATTAATGAATGCCAAATACTGTCAAATTAGATACTTTGTTGAATATTTCACTTTACTAATTTACATTGCCCTTTCACAATCACCTTTCCAAACATTTATCCAATTCAATCCTATGACGCTGGAGCTTTGTCCCTGATCAAAATATCTTTCAGGTGATAAATATTAACCATAGTTTTCCCTTGGTCTTTTTCACAATAATCATGTAATTATACCCAGAATTATATCCAGCCAGGCTCTGAGGCTCCAAGAGGGGGAGCCCTAGGCCCTAATTGGGTTTAAAACAAAAATTCAAACATTTTTACTTCATGAATTTGGGATCCACTTGGAAACAGCAACTCATTCCTCTGGGGTCAATTTGTATCTTCAGCAGATTCATCTGTCTTCCCAAACCCACCCCCACCCCCTCCAACCTTCCGTCCTTTCTATAGTGTTTGCCCGTCTCAACAAACATGTCCATTTTGTCTCTATCTCCATCTGGTTTAGCCCCTTTGTCCCTGGTTGTGCCTGCATGTAACCAGTTTAGTGGCTGGGTCATGTAGTTCATGACAACGGCAACTCAAAGACATCTAAAGAAACAAAAGCTAGCTGAAATTCAAATGGAATTCACTTTTTCTCAAATATTCCATTCTTAGTACGCCCTTCAAAGCAGTAAAGAAAGCGTTTTTTTTAAACTAACGAATTGAACAAATATTAACTCAAAAGAAACAGCTATAGGACGCATCGAGGCAATACTTATCCAGATAACAGAAGCAGGAGAGGCAAAGATCTGACACACAAATAAAATATCTGATGATGCAGGCACCCCAGAGGATTGCAATGTCACGTCCATGTTAATATCATTGTTTTGGTTTATTCAGGGAAGAAACAACCACTCTGATGAGATTCTCAATTTCGTCTCTGTTTTACAATAAGTGGCTTTGTGAGGCACAAGAGTAAAATCAGTGGGCCACAGAGAAAGCATTCTGTGGACGTTTGCTTTAGGTTCAAGAACAGCAGGGCTGCTTCCACAATCTAGCATTGACAGTGGGGAAGAACTGAACAGCAGGAACACATCTTTGGAAGATGCAGGCATGCAGCTCACATTGTTTTGAGATCCACTCCCAGCAAACACCTCTTTTTGACGAGCTTTGCATTGCAAGATCAACTCGAAGGCGCTAACAGCATGAACAATTGCAAAAAGAACCAGTATTGAATAGTTAATCCATTCTGTTCTACTTGTTTTAACTCATCATTACAGTCAGCAAACAGCAACTAGCCATCTGTTTCAAACTATAAATTCTGGACAATAAGAAAATATATCTGTCAAAGGAAACCACTTCCCCTCGTTACATCTGGATCTACCTGCTTATTTCAGTGATTTAAGGAGCTAAACGCCAGCAGTGAATAAAATCAGACACTCACCTTGTTGGCAGCAAACACTAATTTGACATTTGGACAGCATGGGAAGTTTCCTGTCCAGGTGAGTGGTAGACGTGACTAGCCTGTTGCCCTGCAGCAGCATATATTGCACAACAACCCAATTCTTACTGGGGTTTCTGGCATTAACACAGTAGATTGCGTCAGTACTCAGTGCTTTCAAGCTCTTTATATATTTCTGAATTTTGTTCTTCACTTTACAAACATAAGCAAATATATTGAGGGACCCAAAATTTCACTGATCTTGCCCTCCAATTTCCACGGCAGACATGGCTTTCATTATTCACTGAAATTTGGAGCAAAAAATGCATCTAGTGCATGAATGAATTGCTTCCGAAAATTTGTAGTCCATTTGTAGTGAATGCATTACAATTGAAGACATGCAGTACATTATACATGTACATTAATTTGAAAATTTACAATACATGAGTTTTTGATAATTTAAATGTGGATAATATATTTCAAACTGTTGTCCTTACTTACTAGTCATCCAAGTACTGATTGAAAACTGAAACACAGAATCAGATGGTCAGACCCACAGCAGATGACAAAAATATTACTGGTTAAAAGTAAATACTTCCTCTATCCTGACTAACATGGGTGGTATCTGCGTGTACTAGGGACAAGTGACAAGAATGTGAGGCAGAGGAACCCATGTGAGAAATTTTGCTCCCACAGCAATTAAACCATAAATCCAATTTCACCAGGAGTTTCTTGGTCAGCCAGGATTTAGCCCGTGAGGGTGGACAAATCCAAGGAAAATCTGTGGCCCAACCATCAGGAATGAGGATAGGAGAAAAGATATAGACACCCACTACTCAGAACTAGAATCCCTGCACTGTGGAAACAGGCCCTTTGGGCCAACCAGCCCACACAAATCCTCTGCAGAATAATTCACCCAGACCCATTCCCCTGCTATTCTACATTTACCACAGACTAATGCACTTAACCTGCACAGCCCTGAACACTATGGGCAATTCACCTAACCTGCACATCTTTGGAGGAAACTGGAGCACCCAGAGGAAACCCACGCAGACACGGGGAAATGTGTAAACTCCACAAAGTCATCTGAGGCGGGAGTTGAACCTGGGGCCCTGGTGCTGTGAGGCAACAGTGCTAGCCACTGTGCCGCTCCACCAATCTTGGCTTGTCCTTCTGAGTTGAATTTTAAATGGAGCAGGGGAAGTTATTGCAGTCTAGAGTAGGGTGTGCTCAGGAGCTGTTCCCCCTCTGCCAGGGAACTACAACAGAATACAGTAAAAATCCTGTTTATATCCACCCGATGAATCCCCTTAACATACACCAGGTTGACCCTGTTTGCAGGAGACCTGGGTTCAAGTCTTATCTGCTCCAGAGGTCTCTGGGCAGCTTGGTTAGGAAGTCTCGAGCCGGTGTTTTACATACAATAGGTAGACCCTGTTCACATGCACCAAGTGACTTCTGGCAAAGAATTCCTGGCCTGACAACAGAAAATTCCTGATGTTATCTTCACAATGCAGCTTTGCTTGCTGAAAGATGGCCAGCGTGGCAACCATGAAACACAAGATGAAGTTGTAACGGCGTTCAATTTGAGGAGAGAGTTTGCTGGCTTACCTTGCATTCTCCGTTGACACAAATATTCAAAGATCCAGATTCACATGGGGTTCCGTCTATGACTTGAGCAGCATGGCGCACGTAGAACTTGTAACCAATGGCTCTGCAATTCAGCTCACATTTTTGGCTGTCTGATACTGAACAGCAGGAAGAAACAGAATAACATGAGAGGCGGCATTTCAGTAGCTGGCTTTGGATGTTTTAATTGGGCCATTTATTAAAAGCAATGGCTTTTACACAGTATGTGCATGTACTAAAATTAGCGAAGAACAACTTATGGGTATTTACAATATACAGGAGATCAATCAGGCACACTATGCAAAATATAACACGGTTTGAAATGTATCAGGGTTTAATTTACATTCAACCCAAACAACAAAAACAGCAAAGGGAGGGACTAACATCAGATTGGAATCAAATTCAAGGAATATCGGAATAGCACAGGAAAACTGGAATTGAGGTGGAAGGTCACTCAAGATTTAAGTGAACGGCAGAGAAGATTCAAGGAGCCAAATCCTGGGCCTTGTCCAGGCCAGCAGCAAATCAAGGGCTGTCGACACTGTCGAAAAGTGTGGAGCTGGAAAAGCACAGCAGGTCAGGCAGCTTCCAAGGATGCTGTCTGACCTGCTGTGCTTTTCCAGCACCACACGTTTTGATTCTGATCTCCAGCATCTGCAGTCCTCATTTTCTCTCAGGCTCTTGACATTGACCTCAAAGAAGAGGCCTAGAAAGAACAAGCCTACTTCTGTGTTGTGGTTTTCCCCTTTTGTTGATCGTGTTTAAATCGGATTTTAAGTAGAGACGTCTCGGTGTGCATCAACAGTTGGAAGAAATAAAAGTCACCATCGTCCTAGATGACTACCCTCTCATTAGTGTCAGGCAACTGGTGGTGAAGCTTTTCTGAGGATTGTCATGCCTCAGGCCAGGGGGAAAGCTGAGAATGTGGGTCCTTCATGGTAACCTCAGCCAATGTGGGGATTAAGCCCACACTGTTGGTCTCATACAGCTTCATAAACCAGCCATCCAGCAACTGAGGTAGACCCACCCCCTTGACAGCAAACAGCTTTGGAGACAACCGCGTGGATATGTTCACTTAACAGCAAATAAAAAGGTAAAAGATCATTATGTATAAATTTCAAGGTGCTGAGGTAAATGTTACTGATGTTGAGATTCAAAAGTAAATTAAAGACAAGCTGCAAAGTGATAATGTTTCGGTGAATTTTTTTGTTTAACGCTGTGAGAAGTTTGACACAAATATTAAATTAGTTTCGCTGGGAGCGTTCAGCGGTAATTATGCAGTCAGTATGTCATTAAAAGTCCAGTCACACCTCATTCAACAATACACAAATTATTTCACAGGTGTTTTACAGTGTGATTAATAGTGTAGAAGTGAAAGTTGTCATCAAGCCATGATTCCAAGAGACATTGCACTTTGTGGGAATCTCGCCCAGGCATTCCATGGAGCAGTATACACACTCGCTGACGGCAACTTCTAGATTTCCATGTTATTCTATGGATGTCTGAGCTCCTAAAATTGCTATTAGTCTTAGTGGAATAATGACAGCAAATGCTGACAGCTTTGTTTACATTAGCGCAGTAAAACCTGGGTCATTAAACCTATGGGCTAACGTCAATCCTATGCTTGCCTGCTCTCCAGCCTGGATTGATGCAAGCTCATTCTCGGATGTGAAAACAAGAAATCTGAATCCCGTCTGAATGGGCGCTCAGCAATAGTTGAAACTGCGTACAGACTGGGTCCAATAGTGTGTCCTGGCAACAGCTTGTGGAATATATTTCATCAGAATCATTGATCAATGTTAAAATCACAAAGTGGGATATGAACTGAAGACGACTATAATAATTAGGCAATAGCATTAACTTACATGCTGCAATAACAATAGGTTCAACCTAGGTTTTCGAAGAATTTTGTTTTGCAACATATGCAGGCTTGAAATGAAAACTTTGCTCTTGTGAAATAAGCTGAGAATGTGTCAGTTACGAAAACAATCATATCACTGTTCTTCAAAGCAAACATTGCACTGTTTATTCTCACGTCTGCAACATCATTAAAGGTGCTTTTTACCTGTGTAATTGTAATGCCTCAGTTTTCAACACAACTCAGGTGAGCGGGGACTGGACTGCAAGCCATCACAAGGTAGCCAGGGGTTGGCCTGGGCAACTTAACCTAGAGTCTTTTAATTCCATCTAACTGACCGGCTGCCCTTGTGAATGTGTCGGAGAGTCTGCAGCGTATCTACATCCTACACATAGTTTACAGTGGGCCTCTTAACGCCTGATGAAAGCAGTAATGCACATTTTCAGGACAGGTTGTACGGTTTTTTCTTTTTATTACAAAAATATACTTCATTCATAAAAAATTCTAGTCACTAGAGCAGTTCAATACAATACAGTCTTTGCATATTAAGAACAAACAAAAATGCAAGCCATTTCTCACCTATACAAGGTGATATTTACCCACTTTAGAGGCACCAGGAGGGTCCGATTACTTATCGGAACCCCACAGTATTTTGGCAGGAAGATCTCAGCTAATGGTCTTTCCCCACTGCACCTTGGCAGCAGCTGCCTCAAGGTTTAGTGCATCCCACACACGTAGTCCCGGACCTTGAATGTGCCAGTCTGCAACACTCGGTCAGGGTCAACTCCTTGCCCTGGAAGACCAACATGTTTTGAGCAGACCAAAGAGCATCTTTCACCGAGTTGATGGTCCTCAGTGTTTGTCTTGGTGTGCATCCCGGAGAACAGACCGTTTAGCACAGAGTCCTGCGTCACGGAGCTACTCGGGACAAACTTCGACAAAAACCACTGCATCTCCCTCCAGACTTCCTTTGCAAAGGCACATTCCAGCAGGAGAAGCAGCTGCTTCGAGGGCACTGCATGGTGGTATAGAGTCCAGGGGTACATGAAGGATCTGACAGGTAGTGGCTCCTCACTACCAGCCAAGCGATGTCTTGGTGCTTGTTGGAATGTTCTGGCGATGAGGCATTCTGCCAAATGACTTTGACAGTCTGCTCAGGGAACAACCTGACAGAATGCACGCTCTCCTTTTCCCGCAGCGTTTTGAAGACACTATGTGCTGACCACTTCCTGATGGACTTATGGTCGAAGGAGCTTTCCTATGCACACTTCTCCACAAAGGACAGGTGGTACAGAATGGTCCAACTAATTGGAGTGTGCCATCGCAACAAGGACAGTCCCATCCTTTGCAAAACCTCAGTATGGAGTGACACTTAGTGGTTGTGTAGAGGGTCTACACACAGCTTGATGCAGCCACACTTGAAGAGGCTGTCAGGATGTGGGCAGTGTTGGGTAAGGTAGGCCCCCCCTCCCCCCCGGCTTATTCAGAGGTTTGTACATGGTGTCGCTGCTAACATAGTCCATCTCAGACCTCCCGATGAAGTGGAAGATGGCTCGGGTGACTGGGAATGGACCAGACCTACACCAGGTACAACAACAGAGTGCCTCACACCTGATGACCAGGTTTTTACCCGAAATGCAGAGGGAACGGTGCTCTCTAAAGCCTAGTTTCTGCCTCATCTGGGCAATATGCTCCTCCCAAGTTCATACCCCAGACCTCTGAACCATATTCCCAGCACCTTCAGGTAAGCTGACCTGACAGCAAAAGGGATAAAGGATCAGTCAGCCCAGTTCCTAAAGAACATGGCCTCAACCTTGCCTCAGTTCACCAGTTCAGCCAGTTCAAACTGGTTGCAGATGCTCATGAGTCTGTGTACTGACAGCAGGTCCAAGCAGAAAACGATGACGTCATCCATGTACAGGAGGCTTTAACCTACAGGTCTCTGCTGCCTGGAGTAGTCATCCCTCTCAGGCTCACATCCTTCCTGATGGACTCAACAAATGTTTTATACAACACACACACACAAGACAGGAGAGAGTGGGCAGCCCTGCCTGACTCTGGATCTGATCGGGAAGCTTTTGGATTCCCAACCCTTAATTGAGACTGCGCTAATGATGTTGGTGTAGAGCAGTCGGATCCAATTGTGGATTCCCTCCTCAAAGCCCATGTCGGAGGCTACGTCCCAAAGGTAGTTGTGCAATTTCCTGTCAAAGGCCTTTTCCTGGTCCAGGCTGATGAAGCAGGCATTCACATCCCCTGTCCTGCACGTAGGCGACTATATCGCTGAGGAGCGTGAGGCTTCAGAGATCGTCCTGCCTGGTACAGCACAGGCTTGGTTGGAGTGAATCACCAAGCCCAGAGCAGACCTGACCCAATTGGCAAAGACCTTAGACAGGATTTTGTATCAAGTATTCAGCAATGAAATTGGTTGCCAATTTTCCACTATAGTTTCTTCCCTCTCGCCCTTACACTTGTAGATGAGGGTGATGACTCCTTTCCTCATGGATTCACACATGTTATCAGCCAGAAGCATACTGCTGTAGACCCCAGCAGAGCTATTCAAGTCCCACAGAGCTGAATACAACCCAACTGGTGAGCTGTCCCTTCTGGAAGTTTTATTCTTTTCTAAGGACTCAAGGGCCTTGGTCAGCTCATCCAGAGATAGTGGCTGGTCCAGCCTTTCCCGCATGCGGTCATCTAAGACCTCCATAATAGAGAACAGGGATGGCTGGGAGGCCGCACTGTGGGCTTAGAACATAAAACACAGAACATAGCACAGTACAGGTCCTCGATGTTGCGCCAACCTGTGAAACCAATCTGAAGCCCATCTAACTTACACTATTCCATCATCATCCATATATTTATCCAATGACCGTTTAAATGCCCTTAAAGTTGGCAAGTGTACAACTGTTGCAGGCAGGGCATTCCACACCTTTACTACTCTGATTAAAGAACCTACCTATGATATCTGTCCTATATCGATCACCCATCAATTTAAAGCTATGTACCTTCATGCTAGCCATCACTATCCAAGGAAAAAGGCTCTCACTGTCCACCTTATCAAACTCTCTGATCATCTCGTATGTCTCTTATTAAGTCACCTCGAAACCTTCTTCTCTCTAATGAAAACAGCCTCAAATCCCTCAGCCTTTCCTCATAAGGCTTTTCCTCCATACCAGGCAACATCTTGATAAACCTCCATATTGTACAGTCTGGTATAAATGGATTTACTGACCCTCAGGATGTCAGACTGAGAATGACATTACCGAACCATCGCCTTTCTTCATCCTGCTGAGCACACATTTCTCCCTGTGCACCTGCTAGAAGAAGAAATGTAAGCATGTCTCACACTGGACCAGAAGATTAACCTGGAACCTTTCCGTTCTGGCTTTCAGAACTCCGTTCCAGCAGTTGAAAAAGTGCTGGAAAGTCCTATTGTAACAGCAGTGGGTCAGATTGCTGCATTTACATTCCCACCCTAACACTGGTGGTGATTGTCATGGTGAAGAGTGAAGTATTGATCCCCAATATGACAGCTCTCTCCAAAACACACTGACTCTTTAATCCCTCCCTACCACTCTCAATAATATCCTCCTCTGCAGAGGTGCACCAGAAAATCTCTTTTCTTCTTATTCAAACTCAGTCACCTTTTCCTTTGTTCTCTTCGCCTTACACACAAATAGCATTCCTCACATTCGATTCATCCCCACACCATCACTATCCTATCTTGTTTCTTCTCCAGTTCTGACTACATATACAAGTGTCACATGACTCTATAGATCTTTTCATTGGCACTCAATAACACCTTTCCCGTAAGAAAATACCACAGTAAGTTTAAAGGAACTACACAGATAGAGCAGCGATCAACAACAAACTCATTGACCAAGCAGAGACATACATAAGGGAGATCAGTGATTCAGCCAAAGCCATGAGCATTAGGGAAGACAAGCTTTAGTGAGCAGGGCACTTGAAGATTACTTTGTTCACCTCAGTAAAAATACAACACGCTTCACAACCCAAAGCCATATCTTCAAGATGGTCACCTCCTTATGGTCACCTTCCCTATGCAATCATAACCCGTCCCTTTATCTTTTCACTAGATCCTAGAGAAGCAGAGTGCAAAGTCAAAGTCTTAAGGAATTTCTGCTCTGAGTTACTCTTTCAGGAGACGTGGCTATCACTGACAAAGCCAAAATTCATCACCTATCCCTAACTGCTCTTGAACCAAATGGCCTGCAAGGCCACTGTAGAGGGTATTTGAAAAAAAATCAGCCTGTTCAGAGATGTTATGACACACCTCTGTGTCAGGTGGACCTTAAAACTGTGGGTTTGGAATCAAAGGTAGGTCAGACCAGCTATGGATCTCCTTCCCTCAGGGACATCAGAGAACCAAATGGGTTTTAGTTTCACAGTCACAATTACTGAGATTACCTTTACATTCCAGATTTTACGAAGCTGCCACGGTTAAATTTGTATCCCATGTCACTAAAATCTTGGTCCAGTGGCATTATCATTACACCCATAAGTAGGCGAATGTGTCATTCTGATTGGTTTACTGCATGCAAGAGATTCCCTTTGCAATTCAGATACAGAAATATGGTGTGCCGCACCCATTCTGATCAAAACAGGTGCATTGGCAGATACTCTTTATCATTGTTAGATGCAGTTTCTTGTAGATAGACATTTCCTCTGTTTGTTTGGAGACTTTTTCCTCTGATCTCATTGAAACAACTTTCATGTTTTAAAAAGGGACACCTGTACAAATGTATTTACAATGGACAGCAAATTAACACAACCAAGTTAAATGGCAGTGATAAAGTGCCGTTGAGTTCTGAATATTCTGAAATTGTGAAAGGTTAGAGAGAAGCCAGTAGCTCAGATCTTGTGTCTCGTGCAACTAGCATTCAGCTCAAATTGAAAACCAAAGTTAAACCTGCTGCCAAAGGAAGTTCATCAATTTGACCAAACAGAAGCTAACTCCTGCAACTTTAAGGAAGACCACCTCAAGCGCATCACTCTTCAGAATCCGTTTCAATAGTTCTGTTAATCACCAGTAGCTAAAGGAAATTCTCACCCATGGGGTGACAACTCAAACACCCTTACCAGCCATCTCAGGATCTAACCTGAAATTAACCTCACCAGATGTCATAGATAGGGTAAATAGGCAAAGTCTTTTCCCTGGGGTCAGGGAGTCCAGAACTAGTGGGCATAGGTTTAGGGTGAGAGGGGAAAGATATAAAAGAGACCTAAGGGGAAACTTTTTCCACACAGAGGGTGGTACGTGTATGGAATGAGCTGCCAGAGGAAGTGGTGGAGGCTGGTACAATTGCAACATTTAAGAGGCATTTGGATGGGTATATGAATAGGAAGGGCTTGGAGGGATATGGGCCGGGTGCTGGCAGGTGGCACTAGATTGGGTTGGGATATCTGGTCGGCATGGACGGGTTGGACCGAAGGATCTGTTTCCGTGCTGTACATCTCTATGACTCTATGTCTACAATTAACATTCAGTATCCATTTTTGCACCATACGAGTTGCTTGTTCAATCTCAGATACTTATTTAGTTAATGCCTCTTTACATTGCTGCTAAACTGCTGGTTAATTTTAGCTATATTAAGTCATTGCTATCAAGTGCTATTGCTCCCAATGTTAAGATGGGACTTGTAACCAGCAGCTCAATTTATAGCGTGTGACAAATTGTCTGACACTGTCTTTGACGTGTTTATTGATTCACACAGTAGTTTTTAACTAGCGTTCACAATTTATATGGGGCATGCAATGTGCTCATTATTCATGCTGGATCGCAAAAACCAAAGCCTGACATTGCAGTCTAAAGAACAGCCAATCCCCATTTAGCCACTGCCTCTCTTACTTGGAAACATGCAGCAGAATATCATCAGTATAACATTTGCACGTTAGCTAACAACTGATTGAAGCTTCGTGAAGGTGCAACCTTGGCAGCAGAGTGTTTAACATAGTAAGTACAGGTGAGGTGGGCAGAAGGACAGGTCGACCAGTTCCCACCTTCGCTGCCTCAGCTATACCTTCAACAATTTTTGGCAGTACCACGTCACCAACCATACTGTTATAAGTGATAACGTTATTAGCTGGATGTATAGATTCCTTAATTTACAATATAATCAGCTGGACGTGTGTGCGTCCACAGGTTTTTGAAAAGAACATGTTTCAAAGCAATGGACACTGGCTACAACAGTTAAAATGTTCCATTTACTTTCTTTAAAACTTTTAGAAAGAGAGAAAGTACAGTGCGGTGTGTGGATGCTATGAAGCTACTGGGTTTTGAACTAACAGTCAGAGAGAAATGTTACAAGAGCAACAGCATCACTCCCCACTCTCTCTCTGAAATCTTTCCCACCAAAGTTTGAGAGTTGAAAACTCACCATAAGACTTCAATGCTATAAGCCATGAGGTCCTAAAGTGAGAACTCTGAAAAAACTTGACTGTTTATGGAGAGTGAGAGAGATCCATCGGCCACCACATCGTCCAGTCAGATGCCTGGATCCACAAGCTACTGTGGGAAAAATGGCCTTTCAGCTGTAAACAGACATCTGGGCAATCCATGAACAATTACCTCCTGATTTAAATTTTATTTGATAGAGTCCTATGATTTGATGCTGTGCAGAAGTTTACGTCTGGGACTGTGCTGTGCCCTGATATTGACGTTAGTGGATAGTTGAATATACTTGTACATTTTAAACCTTTTGCTAATAATTTCTACATGTAAGTAAGAGAGAGAGAGAGAGAGAGAGAGAGAGAGAGAGAGAGAGTTTAGAAATAAAATGTTTGGGGTGTTTAAAGGACCTTTAGATACACATATGAATATGCAAGGAATGAAGAGATTGTGGACCAAGGGCAGGCAGAGGGGATTAATTTAATTTGGCATCATGCATGGCACAACATAGTGGGGCCGAAGGGCCTGTTCCTGTGCTGCACTGTTCCATGTTCTATGTTCTAAAACCAACTCTTGTTCATTTAAAGAGCCTGGTTGACTCGTTTCTCATTCCATGTTACACAGTGAAATGTTTATTTATTAAATTGACAGCTTAACCTCCCTTTTGATTCATGCCCCATGGTTCCCAGTTCAGAAGTGGACAGAAGATTACTGAGGGAGTCCTGCATTTATGCTATTTTTTGGCAGGTTAGACAGAGTGAGTATCTGCCTGCTTGGATGGATGTAAATGGCCCCATAGCACAACATTAACGATAAAGAAGAGATTAATCAGAGAGCTGTACAGCAGGGGAATAGACCCTACAGTCCAACTCATCCATGCTGACCAGATATCCTAAACTGATTAGTCCCATTTGTCAGCATTTGGCCCCATATGCCTCTAAATCCTTCCTATTCACATACCCATCCAGATGCCTGTTAAATGTTGTAATTGTACCAGCTTCCACCACTTCCTCTGGCAGTTCATTCCATACACACACCACTATCTGTGAAAAAGTTTCCCCTTATGTCCTTTTTAAATCTTCACCTCACCTTAAACCTATGCCCCCTCGCTCTGGACTCCAGTACCCTGGGAAAAAGATCTTGACTATTCACCCTACACATGCCCCTCATGATTTTATAAACCTCTATAAGGTCACCCCTCACCTCCAACGCTCCAGGGAAAATAGCCCCAGCCTGTTCAGCCTCTCCCTATAGCTCAAACTCTCCAACCCTGGCAACATCCTGTAAATCTTTTCTGCACCCTTTCAAGTTTAACAACATCTTTCCTTTATGAAGGAGACCAGAATTGAATACAATATTCCAAAAGTGGCCTCACCAACATCCTTTACAGCTGCAACATGACCTCCCAATTCCTATGCTCAATCCTAAGTGTCCTGGTCAACAATTATCACACAATTAAGCTTACAATACAGATCATCATTTCCAACATGAAAGCAGTGATTACACTTTGCTGTAATGTGCTTCGAGATGTCTGGCGGTCATGGAAAATGCAATTCTGGTGTTCTTCCATTCTCCCTTTCTGCATGAAATAGGAACTCCTAGTCACAGCAAGTTGATTTTCCCATTTTGAGAGGGTATGGATTCCAGACCAAAAAAAAAGAGCAAAAGAAAGCGCTCAAGGCATTGATTATGGCCTGGGAGCAAGTAAACCTGACCAAGACATGTCATTTACACGGCATCCACTTAGCAACAAGTTAACAGCGAGAATAATGGGTCTTCATAAAGATTCTGTATCAGTACCCAGGCCAGGGGAGAATTATGATCGTAACCATATGTGTACAATATTAATAGGAACGCTGCTGAAAAGAAATGCGTGGAATGGTTTGTTAGTGCCCTCTACATACCAGACGTAACTGGGAACACGTTAGCTTCCAGACAGTCAATAATTCACTACCGTGACTTAAAGGTAAGTTGAGTACAATCGAAGGGGTTATCTTCATGAGAGAGCTTAAAGAATTCCAGAGAACAATATGAAGCATTTAAAGAGAAATGTAAATAGGAGTTTCAGCTTGACCCAGGATCCCTGTCCTGTAAGAGGCAAGAAAACTACAGAGCTTTCACTGGAAAAGCCTGAGAGAGACAGAACAAAGTAAATCACTGATTCCTATAAAATTTGTTCAAGTAAATGGAATGTAAAGTATCAGGTTAGAATATTCAGTTAAATGCATAATTAGCAGTGACAGCCATGGCTCGATAATAAACAGAGTGGCAGCTGTTTGTACTTTCTTCACAATCTTACAATGATCACAAAAGCCCAGCCTCTCTGTTCTATTTAATGTATTTTTAACAGGCTTTCAAATAAATATATCCGTCAATACGGCATTTGTTAAACAATTCACTAACCATTTTCTAAAATATTCTGTCTAACCCGTGATGAATGGCTTTTCAACAGGGCAAGTTTCCTGAAAGCAAAAATGTCCCATGTTTCCACAGTTCATGTAATGCGATGAACAGATGTGCAGTGAACTTTCAAACAAAGACACTGTGTGACCTTAAACAGCTAAAAGCAAGAGAAGACATTTTTCAACTACAAAATAACAGCCCCTTATGAAGCAATGACAGGAACAACTGCATTTTAGGGAAAGAGAAACATTAAACCTCACGATAGCTTTTTGTGTACAGTTTGGTCGCACTGTTCATCAGTGCCATCTCCCTGCTAAAGCAGGTAACGATGTTGCTGGAGGGAACCAACTCATAAATGACACTGTGCTTATAAACAGCCAGCTCATTCCATTGTTAAAAAGTATGGCAGTTTTCATGGCTAGGTATTTGGTTTTCTGATTCTGAGACATGCCCATAGGTACACATTCAGACCCATTAATAGATGGCAATGTTCAACATTAATTATCAAGGTTCATTGATCGTGGCTGTATGGATGGAAGCCAGATTGACAGATATGTGACCTGTCTGTGGTTGCTGGACACATCCACAAATTGGTAGCAAGGTGTAAGTTAGCATTATGGTTTTATGGATAGGTGGTTGCAGACCAATGAGAGCATTATCGAATACGACTCGGATGGCAAAATTTTGAATGACTTCAAGTTTAGAGAGTGGTGGAAGTAGCAGGTGAATTAGTAGGGCAATGGAATATTCAAGCAGGCCATCTTACATATTTTTATAAACACTGGTGCTTGAAAGGTCTGGTCCTGGCAGAGGTCAGAGTTACAGGTAAGAATGAAAGCTCCATGTTCAAGGAGGAAAAAAGACTTATATTTATATAGTGCCTTTCTTAATCACTGGAAATTTTAAAGCACTTCTCAGCCGTAAAAGTACTTTGAAGTATACTCATGTTATAATATAGGAAATGCAGTGATCAGTTTTAACCAATTGAGCACTGACAGTGTAGAATATTTCCGAACTCTGGGTCACCAAGTAGAACAATTAAATGCCAGTTTGCACGCAGCAAACTTCCTCCAAAATGGCAATGTGATAATGATCAGATCATTTGATTTGTAATGTTGCTGACGCGATAAATATTGACCAGGATACTAGTGATAACTGCCTTGCTCTTCTTCGTAACAACATCATGGGATCTTTTGCATCCACCTGTGGGACAGTTAGGGTCTCAATTTAACATCTCATTCAAAACTTGTACCAGCAGTGTAGTACTCCCTCAGAACTTAAACATTGCTAAAATTGATGCTTTTTGTCTTACACTCATAAGGCCTGAAATACAAGGGAACCAACTTTAGAGCAAATTACTGTCCAATCAGCATCTGTTTCTCATGCTGCAAAAATCTTTCTTTTATTTTCTAAAGTTAGTTTTTGCATTTTACTCATGATGAGTGCAAGACAAAAAGCATTAACTTCATGTCTGTTATTAATAATGCTTAAATACAACCAAACATTTATTGGCCTCAGTGCTACACTGGAACTTTAGCTACAACTTTGCACCCAAGCCCCAAGTGGGATTTGAACCCAGTACCTCATGACTCAAGAGTTAAGCGTACTACCAACTGAACTACACCGAACACAGCACAGCTATACTTTGCACACTATTCATCACACTGCCATGGGATTCTTAAGAAGCCATTCAATAACTGGGTGGGCCACTTAATGCCTCCCCAACCCTCAGACCCACCCAATCCTGCTGGATTTTATGAGTCTTCCTATTTGCGAACCCACCAACATAGATGCATAAAATCCAGTTCACTCAACCATTCAGCATATTGTGTTTCTTGACCAATATACCATTCATCTGGCTAGAGAAAGTTATGGTTCAATGTCACAGTTAATAATCCATTCAATGTCTTCCCTTGACGCTGTGTGAATGGTCATGCTGGCACCAGGAAATGAATCTCTCAAAGCAGGGATTTAGTATGTCATTGACAGGATCTGACCAGAACAGACACATTCACAGTTAGGCTCTTCCTCATGTTCCTAAATCTCCCTTGGTCGCCCAAGTTTTGGACGGCTGTCTTCATGGAAGATTGAAACCTGGGAGTTTGGCAGGTGTGCGAGTTATCGGGTTGGGCTAGTGATGTTTGTCGTAAAAGAGAAGAGGGGAGTGCGGGCAGATGCACCATGGTAAGGTGTTGTCAGCTCAGAGAGTGTAGAGTATGTTACAATTAGTGCTACAGCATTTTAAATAGATGCAAAGGTTCTTTTGGAGATCAATGTCATTGGGAGTTCTTCATTAGGTGTCAGCACACATATTCTTTAAATAGGATGGCTCTCTTATCAGGTGGCTCACTTTGTGATGTCCCAGGAAACTATTAAAGATGTGATGGACTCAGCATTGTTAATACAATCCTCATGGCTCTCTTAAGGTGACTATCATAGAGTCAGAGAGATGTACAGCATGGAAACAGACTCTTCGGTCCAACCTGTCGAAGCCGACCAGATATCTCAACCCAATCTAGTCCCACTTGCCAGCACTCGGCCCATATCCCTCCAAACCCTTCCTACTCATGTACCCATCCAAATGTTGCAATTGTACCAGCCTCCAACACATCCTCTGGCAGCTCATTCCATACACGTACTACCCTCTGCGTGAAAAGGTTGCCCCTTAGGTCTCTTTTATATCTTTCCCCTCTCACCCTAAACCTATGCCCTCTAGTTCTGGACTCCCAGATCCCAGGGAAAAGACTTTGTCTATTTATCCTATCCATGATTTGGAGATGCCAATGTTGGACTGGGGTGTACAAAGTTAAAAATCACACAACACCAGGTTATTGTCCAACAGGTTTAATTGGAAGCACACTAGCTTTCGGAGCGACGCTCCTTCATCAGGTGATTGTGGAGGGCTCGATTGTAACACAGAATTTATAGCAAAAATTTGCAGTGTGATGTAACTGAAATTATACATTGAAAAATTGATTGTCTGTTTAGCCTTTCATCTGTTAGAATACAGTGATAGTTTCACTTCTTTCATGTGTAAATCACAAAACCCTTTTTTTGTTAAAAAGTTGCATTCTCAGGTTAGCTGTTTAAAATGGTGATAGCTACACCTTCAAACATATGGTCCAGCTATCACCATTGTTAACAGCTAACCCAAAAATGCAACTTTTAAAAAAAAAAGGGTTTGTGATTTACACATGAAAGAAGTGAAACTACCATTGTAGTCTAACAGATGAAAGGCTTAACAGACAATCAATTTTTCAATGTATAATTTCAGTTACATCACACTGCAAATTTTTGCTGTAAATTCTGTGTTAGGATTGAGCCCTCCATTATCACCTGATGAAGAAGCGTCGCTCCGAAAACTAGTGTGCTTCCAATTATACCTGTTGGACTATAACCTGGTGTTGTGTGATTTTTAACTTTATCCTATCCATGCCCCTCATAATTTTGTAAACCTCTATAAGGTCACCCCTCAGCCTCCGATGCTCCAGGGAAAACAGCCCCAGCCTGTTTAGCCTCTCCCTATAGCTCAAATCCTCCAACCCTGGCAATATCCTTGTAAATCTTTTCTGAACCCTTTCAAGTTTCACAACATCTTTCCGATAGGAAGGAGACCAGAATTGCATGCAATATTCCAACTGTGGCCTAACCAATGTCCTGTATAGCCGCAACATGACCTCCCAACTCCTGTACTCAATACTCTGGCCAATAAAGGAAAGCATACCAAACGCCTTCTTCACTATCCAATCTACCTGCGACTCCACTTTTAAGGAGCTATGAACCTGCACTCCAAGATCTCTTTGTTCAGCAACACTCCCTAGGACCTTACCATTAAGTGTATAAGTCCTGCTAAGATTTGCTTTCCCAAAATGCAGCACCTCGCATTTATCTAAATTAAACTCCATCTGCCACTTCTCAGCCTATTGGCCCATCTGGTCAAGATCCTGTTGTAATCGGAGGTAACCCTCTTCGCTGTCCACTACACCTCCAATTTTGGTGTCATCTGCAAACTTACTAACTATACCTCTTATGCTCACATCCAAATCATTTATGTACCGATCCTTGTGGCACTCCACTGGTCACAGGCCTCCAGTCTGAAAAACAACCCTCCACCACCCCTTCTGTCTTCTACCTTTGAGCCAGTTTGCTATCCAAATGGCTAGTTCTCCCTTTGTTCCATGAGATCTAACCTTGCTAATCAGTCTCCCATGGGGAACCTTGTCGAACGCCTTACTGAAGTCCATATAGATCACATCTACTGCTCTGCCCTCATCAATCTTCTTTGTTACTTCTTCAAAAAACTCAATCAAGTTTATGAGACATGATTTCCCATGCACAAAGCCATGTTGACCATCCCTAATCAGTCTTTGCCTTTCCAAATATATGTACATCCTGTCCCTCAGGATTCCCTCCAACAACTTTCCCACCACCGAGGTCAGGCTCACCGGTCTATAGTTCCCTTACTTGTCTTTACTGCCCTTCTTAAACAGTGGCACCACGTTTGCCAATCTCCAGTCTTCCAGCACCTCACCTGTGACCATCGATGATATAAATATCTCAGCAAGAGGCCCAGCAATCACTTCTCTAGCTTCCCATAGAGATCTCGGGTACACCTGATCAGGTTCTGGGGATTTATCCACCTTTAACCGTTTCAAGACATCTGGCACCTCCTCCTCTGTAATCTGGACATTTTGCAATCATTGGTGGATTCTGTGCCAGGTGAAGCGCCAGCACTCTGTTGTTGGGTAGACCAATGCAAATCAGTTGGATTTACTGCCCCAAGTGATACCATCAGCGTTCATATGTGATACACTCTTGCCTCCTCTTGGTTATCAAGATGGTGTTGGCAGGTCAATGTGAGATGGTATACTGCCCTACAGAGCAAAACATGTACAATTCTCAGTTGTTATGGATTTGTTTTTAGGGTTTCAATTTTTTAAAATTTTAATTCCAGTTTTGAGCTCAGATTCCACCATTTGCCATGGCAGGATTCCCCAGAACATTACCTGGGTCTCAATTAACAGTCCAGCAATAATCCTACTAGGCCGTCGCTTCCCTATCATTTGTTCATATCAATATTGGTATTGGGTCATCGGTGATTCCTGGGACACAGAAATGCACATGAAGTTCTTTGCTGGCCGTCAGAATTTCAGGTAGATGGCTTGCACAGAAGTCTTGGTCAATGTCTCCATATTCTGAAGTAGGTTTCTGGAGAACATAGATCTTCAGTGAGATGAGTGTTTTTGTTCTCTATCCTGAAGCTCTTTAGCCTGAAAAGTCAGCGGCAAACTATCAGCATATGCTTCTTGGACTGAGCTGACAGCAAGGCAGAGCGCGTGCCAAAATCTGGTGAACCACAAACTTGTTGAGTCTGTTTCCTCTGGACCATGTCCGAAGTAATCCTTAGAGTCATCTACTTTTCTTCACATTAATAAAATTGACATTTTCTTTTCAATATTTTCAACTGCTTTTACGTTAAAGGACTACTGCATGGATAGAAAACATCCAACACAAATTCTTGATGTTTAGTTGTGTCTATCTCCAGTCCAGTGAGGTGGATTAAGTTAGTCCTACCTCTCCATTAACAATACTGTCTGACTGACTGCCAGGTGGACTTCAAGTGACACCTATAATAACTCTACCTCTAATATGCTGTATTCTGTATCACTAAGGAAAAATTGTCTGACCTGTTCTTGGCAGTTGGGAACACAAAGCTTATCTAAGTGATGCACTATGTGAAGAACTGAATACACATACACACAACACTTAATTCTAGAATAGCAAATACCAGCGTGTGCCTGTGTGGTTTAAGGAAAGCACATCTGGGTCTGTGATAACCTTTGATCTGGAAACAGTGCAGAAAAGGAAAAAAGAATTTCCTTGAAATATTTGTAGAATCTGTAATTGGTTTTAATGATGTTTGAAAACAACTTCAAACAGTTCTTATTACTTGTAAAGGACCTGATTGCGATTTTCTTGTATATTTCTTCCTAAGAACTATTGGCTGATGTGATGTGGCAAAGCATGCTAAAATATGGTCATGTGTGCAGACAAAAAAAAGAGAACTACAATCAGAGGAGCTGGACAGTGAAGGCCCAGACGCAGACACACAAAGTTAAACCAGAGAGTGACAGAAGCAGAAGCTTTTTTTGTGTGAAGAAGCAAAACATTCTCAGGCATTGGTCAGGTCATTTTGTAAATTTGGCAGAAAAGGCAACAGGAGTTCTTGGGGGCAATGCATGAGCTGGTTATAAATGTCCAAAGCCTGGTGAGCTATGTCAATAGTTTGATGATGGTAAAGAGTTGGGAGCTTTCTCAAAAGTGGCCACACCATGGACCAGGGTCTTAAAGGCTGGTCGACTGAAAATCAAATTTGGAAAGCAACACCATCAGGATTGTCATGAAGCAAAGGATAAAAAAAAAAGCTTAACAGAATTGTGCTTTGCTGATGAGAAATTTGAAGGTAAGTGTAGTTGTTAGAAAGGAGTTACAACCTAGCCTGTATCAGCAAAGAACAGCATGTTATGGCACTGTGGAGTTAAACGTTGCCACATGGTTGTAGTTCTGAAACATGCATCATTGTCATACTGATTATTTGAAGTAAAACTGACCTTTTCATTTGAAGCATTAGTTGTATGGTAATTGATTCAGATTCCTGTCAAAGTTAACACGACAAAAAAAATGGAACCTTATTGGCAATTTCTCCATTTGGGGCTCATTTAATAAATTTGAATACTTTGGATTATGGTTCCTTCACAGGGATCAAAGGTATAACAATATGTTAAAAATGCAATAAATGTTCCCAAGAATAGACCAGTGCACAAAGCTATAGCAAGACAGAGGAAGTACCAGGTATCAACAATAAAACCTAAATTGACGAAAGATGTGCACAGCACTCCCTATGAGACAGAAAGCTGAACCATGCTGGCTCTTTGTTGAGAGAGGTAAAAAGGAATCCCTATTACAAACACTGGAAGTAATAAATGTATTGTAGTGCAGTGTTAGCACTCCTGCCTCTCGACTAGAAGATCTGGGCTCATGTCTCACAAACAGGTGTACAATAGTACATTGGAACAGGTTAATGAAAAATACCTTTCAAGCCTTGCTCAATAAACATGGCATCAGAAATTTGGAACAAAATGTGTGGATTTTTGCACGCAATGTATGCAGATGTTGATCAAGTTCTGGTAAAGAAGTAGTTACAGATTATCGACAGAAAAACAATTTTTTTGTTCTGAGAAGTGGTAACTGGAGATGTACTCACCATCAGTAAAAGGCTCCCACTCATAATGCTTCCCTGTAAAGGCTCTGTTATTATAAGCAGCACATTGAACTTCCCGAAAGTCTCGACTCCCATGGGGGCAGGGCTGTCACAGACAAGACACTAAAATTCAGAGTTAAAGTTTACAGAGCTTGCATATAGTAGGTGCTGTTAGACACATCATTTTTGGACAAAACATGATTTGACTTCTTTGAAGGTACACTCAAAATAACAAGAAATAATTTGAGTGAGTGGCATTAGGCAGCACAAATAGTGAAAAAAAATGGGTTACAATATAACCAAGCATACTTTTCTGCATTGAGTAATGAAGCGTAAAATCTATTTTTAGCAAGGACCACCAGGCTTATTTTGTTCTGGACTCAATTTAAAAAGTTGGGAGGGCAGCAAAGACAGTTTGGTTAAAGAAATAGCCTTTTACCTTGCAAATAGGCGTATTATTCCACTTGAACAGCTGCTAATTTGGGCAAATGAGCCCACACTCTCAGCAGGCAACTTTGCTAGATGAGGTTAACAGTAGAGCTGTAGCAAAGATTCCCTGAGCCACACTTAAGTGAATAGGGCTCTGTGTGGGGTTACTGAATAAACCACAACTGTTATGGTGCAAACAATACTGCACTGTTGCAAAACTAGATTTTTAGAATTTATAGACCTAATTATATTTTATGTTATGACAAACATCATCCTGTTATACAATCAAGTTTTAACAATGTACAGTATTTCACTCCCAGTAAAGGAAAACAGGACAATACTGCAGACCAACATTTTTTGAATCAACTTGCACTTGCATATTGTTCAAACCCCAGTACCCACGGGTTAAATTAATTCCTTTTGAAGTTCAGTCGCTGTTGTAATGCAAATGTTAGAAAATTTGCACGTAGCAATGTCACAAATAGCAATGACACAAATAACCAGCAATTCTGGTTAGTAATGGCATTTGGTTGAGGGAGAAATATTGCCCATGATACCTGAAGAATTCCCTTCTCTTAAAACATAGGCCTACGAATTGTTTTTAAACACCTATAGGATCAGGCCTTTAGGTCTTTAGCAGCATCCTCCGACCCTCCATCACCTTTCTCTGAGAAGATGTATTTGCTTGGGTGAACATAACATCATTGACAACGGTTATCATCTTCAGTAACCTGCAAGAACCCAGTTATTTAGGAGTTGAGGATAGCAGCGTAATGACTACAGCTCCAATGGTTGGGGCTCTCTCTCGTCATGCTGCAATAAATGATACAATTGCCTCTAGTCTGTGAAGACAATTCTCTTCAGATTGTCCCAGAGCAGCCCTTGACTATGTAAACGTGGCTCTGTAGCAAATGACATATGCAGCCAAACTATCTATGACAAGTTAAAGGATTCCTACAGTGCAGGAAGAGGCCATTTGGCCCATCAAGTCTACACTGATCCTCTCAACAAGAGCAAGCATCTCCGCAACTCAGCATCTCCCATGGCTAATCCACCTAACCTGCACATTTTTTGGACTGGGGAAGGAAACCAGTGTACCTAGAGGATGCCCAAACAGACAGTTGCCTGAGGTTGGAGTTGAACCCAGGACCCCAGCAGTACTAACCACTGAGCCACTTGAGAAGGGCTTTTCCTTCAAAAGATTTTCAAAGCTATTATTATGAGGCAAAGGAGTGACAATAGAAGAGTACCTTTCAGGAAAGTAATTGCAGAGATATCATCAAATCATGTCTCTATCTCCGGGAAACCCGTGCAGAGACAAGTACTAAATACGATAATCATTTGACAACTTTGGTTGCCATGGTCAAAAATGAAAAGGAAAGAAAAGAAGAAAAGTTATAGAAGGGAAAGAGAGCACTTTTCATCAGCTTTCCAGCCAATGGTGTGTTTAAAATTTATAGTCACACTTTAACAAAGGAACTAGTTTAAGCAATTATTACCTGAAATTTCATAACAACACTTGCCTTTAAAGCCTATATTTCAGGACAGTCAGAGTAAAAGAGTTGTGCACAATTCAGGAAATTAGATTAAATTGGATTGATATTCGTATGTTAGATTAGATTAGATTAGATTAGATTAGATTACTTACAGTGTGGAAACAGGCCCTTCGGCCCAACAAGTCCACACCGCCCCGCCGAAGCGCAACCCACCCATACCCCTACATTTACCCCTTACATAACACTACGGGCAATTTAGCATGGCCAATTCACCTGACCTGCACATCTTTGGACTGTGGGAGGAAACCGGAGCACCCGGAGGAAACCCACGCAGACACGGGGAGAACGTGCAAACTCCACACAGTCAGTCGCCTGAGGTGGGAATTGAACCCAGGTCTCTGGCGCTGTGAGGCAGCAGTGCTAACCACTGTGCCACCATGCCGCCCTTATCTCATTGACTTTTTCAAATTGGCTCTCTCACAGCTTGGCAGAGCTGAACTGAGGCACTTGCTAAAGAATTAGGTGCTACATGAATACGCCAGGGAGCTCTCAAAACTTTCACAGCATTGATTAGATGTGAAAATGCATTTTCAGTTCTGCCTTTTGTAACAGTGTGACTTCAAGGAGACAGTAAGGATATCATTATTCAGCAGTCTGCTTTCTACCTCATTGCTTGTCTGTTAAGCCACTAATACTCCATGAGAAACATTGTGGGTAATTGCTGGAATTAATGTAATGGGTTGAATCAACCTTGAATGTTTATAACTTCTGTTTATGTTTATGAGCTTTTAGAGCTTTTGAAATGGATGCTGTGAGAATTATTTTAATAAAACGCATCCAATTGGAAAATGACAGAATTGCAGGAGCCACACATTTTCTAGTCTACCTAATTTTACCTCCAATTTACTGTCATACAGATTTGCCATGCATTGACGGAAATGCCTCTGGAGGAAATGCCCACTCTCCCAGCTACCAGAAAGCAAACTTTAATTCAGAAAATTTACATTTCTACATGCAGAAACTAAGCACTTTAGAGTCATAGAGTCACAGAGATGTACCATGTAAACAGACACTTCGGTCCAACCCATCCATGCCGACCAGATATCCCAACCCAATCTAGTCCCACCTGCCAGCACCCGGCCCATATCCCTCCAAACACTTCCTATTAATATACCCATATAAATGCCTCTTAAATGTTGCAATTGTACCAGCCTCCACCACATCCTCCAGCAGCTCATTCCATACATGTACCATCCTCTGTGTGAAAAGGTTGCCCCTTAGGTCTCTTTTATATCTTTCCCCTCTCACCCTGAACCTTTGCCCTCTCATTCTGGACTCCCCCAACTCAGGAAAAGGACTTTGCCTATTTACCCTATCCATGCCCCTCAAAATTTTGTAAACCTCTATAAGGTCACCCCTCAGGCTCCAACGCTCCAGGGAAAACAGCCCCAGCCTGTTTAGCCTCTCCCTATAGCTCAAATCCTCCAACCCTTGCAACATCCTTGTAAATCTTTTCTGAACCCTTTCAAGTTTCACAACATCTTTCCGATAGGAAGGAGACAAGAATTGCGTGCAATATTCCAAAAGTGGCCTAACCAATGTCCTGTACAGCCGCAACATGACCTCCCAACTCCTGTACTCAGCACCCTGACCAATAAAGGAAAGCATACCAAACGCCTTCTTCACTATCCAATCTACCTGCAACTCCACTTTCAAGGAGCTATGAACCTGTACTCCAAGGTCTCTTTGTTCAACAACACTCCCTTGGACCTTACCATTAAGTGTATAAGTCCTGAAAATGTGCTGCTGGAAAAGCCCAGCAGGTCAGGCAGCATCCAAGGAGCAGGAGAATCGACATTTCGGGCATGAGCCCTTCTTCAGGAATGAAAGAGAGCACTTTTCATAAGCTTTCCAGCCAATGGTGTGTTTAAAATTTATAGTCACACTTCAACAAAGGAACTAGTTTGAGCAATTATTACCTGAAATTTCTAACAACACTTGCCTTTAAAGCCTATATTTCAGGACAGTCAGAGTAAAAGAGTGGTGCACAGGAATTTCATTCCTGAAGAAGGGCTCATGCACAAAACGTCGATTCTCCTGCTCCTTGGATGCTGCCTGACCTGTTGCGCTTTTCCAGCAACACATTTTCAGCTCTGATCTCCAGCAACTGCTGTCCTCACTTTCTCCTCAAAGTGTATAAGTCCTGTTAAGATTTGCTTTCCCAAAATGCAGCACCTCGCATTTATCTGAATTAAACTCCATCTGCCACTTCTCAGCCTATTGGCCCATTTGGTCAAGATCCTGTTGCAATCTTAGGTAACCCTCTTCTCTGTCCACTACACCTCCAATTTTGGTGTCATCTGCAAACTTACTAATTGTACCTTTTATGCTCACATCCAAATCATTTATGTAAATGATAAAAAGTAGAGGGCCCAGCACCAATCCTTGTGGCACTCCACTGGTCACAGGCCTCCAGTCTGAAAAACAACTCTCCACCACCCCCCTCTGTCTTCTACCTTTGAGCCATGTCTGTATCCAAATGGCTAGTTCTCCCAGTATTCCATGAGATCTAACCTTGCTAATCAGTCTCCCATGGGGAACCTTGTCAAATGCCTTACTGAAGTCCATATACATTACATCTACTGCTCTACCCTCATCAATCTTCTCTGTTACTTCCTCAAAAAACTCAATCAAGTTTGGGAGACATAATTTCCCACGCACAAAGCCATGTTGACTATCCCTAATCAGTCCGTGCCTTTCCAAATACATGTACATCCTGTCCCTCAGGATTCCCTCCAACAATTTGCCCACCACTGATGTCAGGCTCACTGGTCTATAGATCCCTGGTTTGTCCTTACCACCCTTCTTAAACAGTGCACCACGTTAGCCAACCTCTAGTCTTCCGGCATCTCACCTATGACTATCAACGACACAAATATCTCAGCAAGAGGCCCAGAAATCACTTCTCTAGCTTCCTACAGAGCTCTAGGATACACCTGATCATGTCCTGGGGATTTATCCACCTTTACCCATTTCTAGACATCCAGCACTTCCTCTTTTGTAATATGGGCATTTTGCAAGATGTCACCATCTATTTCCCTACAGACTGTTTCTTCCATATCCTTTTCCACAGTAATACTGTTGCAAAATTCTCATTTAGTATCTGCCCCATTTTCTGCGTCTCAGTCACCTGTCCAGCCTTATTTCCCAAGAGTAGGTCAAGTTTTGCACCTTCTCTAGTAGGTACATCCACATACTGAATCAGAAAGTTGTCTTGTACACACTTAACAAATTCCTCTCCATCTAAACCCTTAACACTATGGTAATTTATTGAATGAATAAAAATATGTCCAGAAGGAACAGAGTTTCTAAATATTCAAGACAATCATGAGGTGAGGGGTGACAGTGGTGGAGTGTAAACACAGTGGGAAAGGTGCTAGCATTATCCCTTTTCCCTTGATTGGTTTGAAGGGCCTATTTGGTTTGCAATAGTTGAGGAACGGCTGCTAGTGAGTTTTAACTATAGAGGCTCTTGTATTATCAAGATGTACCTATTACACAATAACAATTAGGTATTAGTTACATTAGTCGGTTGTATATTCCTACTAATACCACTGGGAGACACAAATGGAATATCTGTTCCCTTCCAGCCCCACAGCTATTCTCCTGTCTTTCCCATCGAAGACTATATGCCATTACCAAAGCTTAATGCAGTCTTCAACATTAAATTATGCAACAAAATATCAATGACTTAAAAAGTACATTGTAATGTTGACTCTCAATTCAGCCACACATTGTGTTAATTGTTTAGTAATTGAGGACATTAACTAGACATTTACTTGTTCTTCTCTCAAAGGGAGCAGATTGAAACTACACTTACTGGGTTTTGTTCAGTTTGAAGGTGTCTGTTTGTAATGGGAGACTCTGTAAATTAAAGCTGACAATTTTCTAAGAGACAATTATCTCTACTTCTATTCTGGCAATCTGGAATACATCGCACTGCTACCTTTCTACAGATCATTTTCCCCTAGTAAACAGAAAATACATGCCACAGCTTATATTCCTGTCATTAGAACATTGAAACCTGATTTCCTGAGATCCTTCGTATGATTTTCCAGTTAGCACTTTCTACCTCTCTGTAAATTGATAGTTAATCCTCTGATTTATGACTTTACGGGCACTGCAAGCTTCAAGTACCATATGAGAGTTGCCAGGTAACCTCAGAGACCAATAATGAACTGGTCATGGTAGACATTATAACCACATTTCTGTACACATTCAAATTTATTGAGGGCTCTTTAGAGGCATAATACAATGGATCTGGGAACATGAAGCTAATTAACACCATGGTTGAAACTAGGGATGAAGATGGGGGAGGAGTGGGGTGAAGGTTTTAAAAGCACACTGTTGGGAATGAGGGTTATGTGAATAAGTTGGTGAACTTGTGTCATTCTCCTTAGAACGCTAATACTGGAAAGCAGGTTTGATGGAAGTGTTCAAAACCACAACGGGAATGTACTGAGTAGAGGAGGAAAATATTCTTACTTGTGGAAGTGAAACAAAGGACACCAAAATAAAGGCAAATAGGAAAACAACTAATGATACTTTGAGGAAATCAGTCTTTAAACAAGCAAGTGGTTAGGATCTGACAATTATCTAAGAGACAAGGACGAGTTGGACCGAAGGATCTGTTTCCATGCTGTACATCTCTATGACTCTATTCTGGCAATCTGGAACACCTCACGCTGCTACTTTTCTACAGATCATTTTCCCCTGATGTACAGAAAATACACACCACAGCTTATATTCCTGTCATTAGAACATTGAAACCTGATTTCCTATGATCCTTTGCACAATTTTCCAGCTGACACTTTTTACCTCGCTGTAAATTGATAGTTAATTGTGCCCGAGACTATGTTGGAGGTAAACTAAATTGTGGCTTTCAAAATGGAATTGGCTAAGCGTCAGAGGATGAAAGGTTGTAGGGTTAAAGAGAGAGGGTTAGGGTCTGTTTCCATGCTGTGTGACTATGAATCTATAAGTCAACGCTGTTTCACAGTGATTTTTCACTATCCTCTACGCTGCATTTAAATGGCATTTGACTTCAATCTTAACACTATTGCCTTTTGAGTCAGCAAATGGTGCATTCACTCTAGGACTCAAGCTCATATCCAGGCTGATGCTTCAGTGCAGGATTGAGGGCTGCGTTGTCATCTCTTGAATGAGACAAAAAAAATCATGATTTTATCTGCTTGCTGAGGTGAATGTAAAAATAAATCCAATGGCAGTCTCCTTTTGCAGCTTCACCAAAAGATGATCAAATTTGCTCCACATAGGACCTTACTGTTGGAGTTTCTCTGCTCTGCTCATAATTCATCCTGAGGTCATATTTTATTTAATTCAGAATTTCCAAATTATTCTGGGCTGTAGAAATTATGGCTTAATTGAAATTTTAAAAGTAACTGAATGAACTCTGACGAGTACTACCTAGTTTCACTTGAATAATCAGAATAAGTTACTTATGAAGTGGACTGATAATAGAATACAGCGCCATTACCTCAGATACTAGATAGATGTCATTAATGGAGTAGCTGCATCAATTAGTTGAATTGATTAATAATGGTGGGGATGCAGAGGAGTAAATAATTTCAGACACATGACTGTGTGGAATTCCTATAAACCAAGAAAGAACAGATTGTATGGGATCGGTATGTTGGGAGAAGTTATATAGATTATGCAAGAATGAAGATTAGGTCAGAATAAAAACTTTTTAAAATTTGCTAATCTCTTGCTTAAAACAGATGCTGCACCTGAACAACAGTGAGAACATAGAGAATATGAGGTTGTGGAATTTATCAGCAATGTTTAGTTCTCCAAAGGAGCTGAGCTTCTAAGAGGGATACTTTTGGTTTATATGGAGTACAACCTTAGAGAAATGTCCCACCACCTCTGTATTGAATTACACATTTTATTTATCCTCCATCACAGTTCTGCATTTCTCTTCAATGGCAACCTTTGATGTACTCTCCACCATAGCCGTATTTTCCCTGTATCAGACCCCTTCATTTCCCCTCCATTACACTCCCTCACCAACTTTACACTTAATCCGGACCAATGGTCTTTTATACCTGCAAGACACAAAACTTTGAGCATTAGGACACCGTACCGTGTGGTGAGGTTAGGTCATACCTGAGAGTTACATGATTTGTATTGTCTAAAATCTCCAAGACAATTAAATCCCTGAGCAGGAGGGCTCCTTGAAACTCTGGATCGGTGTTGCTTTTGCAATCCTAAGATTTGTTCTGTTGAGGTGTGTCTATCAGTTTGAACTTTGGCTTCGAATGGTGTCTTCATTGTCGACTCCTCAGTTTGATGCAGCGGGAGCTGACTCCGGTGACCTGGCCCCACCATTGGTTTACTTGACTGCTTGGGAGTCAGATGCAAGTGATCCGGCAACTCATCGATATTTACTTGGTCTGAATGTTGGTGAGAGGGGGTGTTCTGAACAGAATCTTTTGCCCGCAACGTCCTTGGTCTCAGTGTATTCAATGGCGCCCTGCAAACATACGGATAGTAGTTTTAAACTAAGAAGGATATTAAATAAAAGCCTAGGGCAAGCTGACATGCATTAATTTAATAATAAGAGTAAATAGCGATGTTTTGCATTGCTTTATTTAATGCCTTTTGTTAAGTTTAAAGATAAGGTCAAATTCTTTAATTGGCCGAATTATGTGTCATTCTGGTTACGGCTGAAAACCATCTGCAGTTATATGAAACCAAGACACACAGGAAAATAAATGGAAACATAACCTTGAACTGCGTTATTGCAAATTATGATGCTTGCTGTGAAAAGCTGATCTTTATGCAGTGTTTTAGAATGTAGCTTGCATTCATAAGACCATCCCCAATTCACATCCACTAGTGATTCCATCTTCAGGGTTACGTACAACTCTCCTGCCACTTTCCTGGCTGCCTATTTGAGATTAACTACATTTTTTTTTAATGAATCACAGTCGTTGGTAATCAATGCTTCTGCCAAAGTGCTGTGCCTGCTCTGCAGCAGCCTAAAAGGCACAACACAGTCTCTGATCTATATGTAACCATGCAAACATTTTAGATACCGTGCTTGAAAATAGTGGCTGTACACAATACTATTTTAGAGGGATCACCAATAGCAAGGCCAGCATTTATTGCCCATCAGTAATTGCCCTACAACTGATCATAATTAGCCACCTTCTTGAACTACACCAATCTTTATGGAAATTTTGAAGCAGTGATAATGAATGAATGGCAATCTATTTCTAAGTTATCGTGGCACTTAACTTGAAAGTGAACAGAGTAGAATTGGTGCTCCCGTGCATAAGTTACAGATGCTCTTCTAGACATCAGAGATCGTGGGTTTGGGGGTGCTGTGAAAAAAGTCTCTGAGTTTCGGCAATGCCCCTTAAAGCCACAGTGAAATGGTGGAGAATGGAGTAACATTTAAGGTGGCAGTAGATGGAATGCCTAATAAGTGAGTTGGATGATTTAATGCTAGTTAAGTAACGTTGGAATGTTACTCATTGAGGCAAGTGGACAGTATTTATTCACACTCTTAATCTGTGGTGGAAAGACTCAGAGTGAGGAGACAAGTTACCCACCACAGAATAAACCAAGCTCTGCTCTTGTAGCACCAGTATGTAGGTGGCAGGTTGAGTTATATTTTGGGTGTTGTTGATAGGAATTTCAACAACAGCAAAGTTCTTTGGCACTTTTGGGATTTGAATGTTACTTGCCATTTACCAGTCCGAGGCTGAAGGCTGTTCAGGCCTTATTGCATCAGGGTATAGGTTGCTTCAGAATCTCAGGAGCTTTAAATGGAACTGAATACTGCAATAATCTGCTAACATTCCCACTTTTGATTTTATCACAGAGAGGTGGTGACTGGTGCCATTCAGAAGCAACCATCAAGCATTCAGTACTCAATAGCAAACTGTTGCCTTGAACACAAATCATTCTTTTTACTGTAATAAAGGCAAATCACCACTACTGCACCCCAAAGACCCCTTTCATGGTTTACAACGTCTTCCAGATATACATCAATGAATCACAGATTTACCTCTTCATTTCCTGCACTGATCTAAAGACTGTTCTCACAATGTCCGAGTACTGCATGATAATGATAGTAAGACACAGAACTGATGCTGAGTTCATGTTTGAGCTCTTAAGTATTACTTTATCTAAATTCTGGAGACGGCATGAGGGAATTCTAATTTTCTCTGCCATTGGAAACAGGACAGAACTGCAGTTAAAATCAAGGGGAGATGGATGTTCCTCTGCACTTCACAGCAGGTTTAATCTTGTTTTTGATGGCAGATGACTCATAGGAGGTTCATTCATATATATGTCAATAACCTGCAAAGAAATCACTTTGTTGAATGTTGTTGTTTCATTCCTTTGTCACATTTTGTCTTGGCATACTTCTGTGAAGTTTCCTGTAACGTTTTCTTTGGCTAAGGGTACTACATAAATACTGGAGTTGTTATTCTCTCTTCCCCTACAGCACATGTTACTCTGTCACCCCTCTCACTCTGTGACAGCCGCAGTCCTCCAGTACACCTCAATGTCAGCGCTGGGGAAGAGTACACTGTGAAATTCTTCAGGTCACCTTCTACTCCCGCGTCGGCTTAGGTTAGAGCTGCACCCAAAAAAGTACTGAAGCCTTTCTCAACATTGACTTTAGTCATTTTCAATTCAGTTATATTGCTCTATTTGTTTGATTACAGAGAAACCGTTTTGTTTGCATCCTTAATTGAGCAGAAGCAGATTGATATCCAGAACAATAATACGCCATCTACACCCTGAAGGTTTGTTTTGCTCTTTAGGGTTAATGATATTCCAGGATCCGCTGTTTTCTGTTCAAGTGTGCTGCCTGTGCCTCTTTTATTTGATTTTCCCATTGTCCAGACTGTTTTGATCAGAGCCTCGTAATGCACATTCGTTTGTTTCCTGTAAGCTTCTCTTCCTTTGACAGAAATCATTGCCCAGATGTTGGGGTGGCATGGTGGCTTCAGTGGTTAGCACTGCTGCCTCACAGCACCAGGGTCTCAGGTTCGATCCCAGCCTTGGGCAACTATCTGTGTGGAGTTTGCACATTGTCTGCGTGGGTTTCCTCCCACAGTCCAAAGTTGTGCAGGTCAGGTGGATTGGTCATGCTAAATTGCCCATAGTGTTAGGTGCATTAGTCAGAGGGAAATGGGACTGGGTGGGATACTCTTCAGAGGGTCGGTGTGGACTTGTTGGGCCAATGGGCCTGTTTCCACACTGTAGGGAATCTAATCTAATCTTCTTGCGTTCAATAAAATGGAGACTGGATATATCCTGAAAGATTCATGTTGGGGCCATGCAAAGGTCCAGATGCATTAACTACACAATAATTACCCAGGAAGTTTTAAATCTTTATTTTCAAACTTTTGAGTGCCAGAGGATCCAGCCCCCACTCAGCTGAAAGAGCTGATCATTTGGGTCTCAAAGTTCCCATTAAGATGTGGCTACTCATCAGTCTGAAAGGTACCATCTAGACCACTGACAGGTTGCCCCAGCAAAGATACCACTACATGCTCATCAGCGCAGAAACAAAGTACAGGTACCATGTATTCACACACGAACACGCTTCACATAATCCAAAAAAGTCAAGGGTCAGAGACCCTTAATGCAACTTCACAGCTGAACTTGGGTTTGGAATTGGCTAAAACCAAAAATTACCCAACAATGATTGTAAAGATCAGACAGCACATTTTAGGGAAGATGCAGAGCTCTGGAGAAGAAATGACTGCAGGTCTAGGAGGCATTGCAAAATAAAAACAAAGTTCAATGCTTTAAGACAACTTCAAGACCTGTATAAATGAAACATACCACTGAGCTAAGGAGAGAATAGCTGAATAATGAACTCAAAAATAACTGCAAGGCTAAGAATGTTTAAAGGAATTTGAACTGGAAATGATTTAAAATCAATTGAGCAACCTAATCATATTTTAGATACGTGTAAAGACAAAAAAAGTGTTGATTGAATAAGAGAAAAATAGAAGGGAGAGCAAGGCTCTCTAAGGTCCAATGTGGGTCAAAATATCACGGGAGAAATCAGTACACATGCAGAATGAGATTTTAGCTTTACTCAAAGAATACCGTAAACCAGTTCCAAACCATTCAAACTGTGTTAGGAATGTATAACATATGTAGAGGTCAGCAAGGAATATGTTCTGGAAGATCTCAAAGCATTACAGCACGAAGCACAATGGGATGCAGAATTATAGAATCAAACGATGCTGGTGGAAACCTGTGATCAGTGTCTATGCCGGCTTTTTGAAAGAACTGTCCATTTAGTTACCTTCTCCACATCTCTGCAATTATTGCTTTTCAAGCCTACATCAAATTCATTTTTGAAAGTTGTTACTGAATTCAATCAACTTTTTAGGTATTGTGTTTCAGATGATAATGACTGTGACAAAATAATTCCTCACCTGGATTTTGCTTGACAATTATCTCAGTCCAAGGAGAAAGTGAGGACTGCAGATGCTGGAGATCAGAGCTGAAAATGTGTTGCTGGAAAAGCGCAGCAGGTCAGGCAGCATCCAAGGAGCAGGAGAATCGACGTTTCAGGCAGCAGCCCTTCTTCATTATCTCAGTCCTCTGAGTATTGACCCTTCTGTCAATAGAAACAGTTTCTCTCTACCAACTCTATCAAAATCCCGGATAGAACACTAGAGTTTAGAAATGTTGATTGAATAGCTCTGGCTATTACTTTTGAAGCTCCATAACTTGGTTGACTGAAGGAGGGAACACACCTCATGTACATCTAGGAAAATAATGAAGCTTAGAGCAAGGGATTATAGAAAAGTGATAATAAGAAGTACTGCATTAAAAACAAAAGAGAGCCCTGCTCCAGGGTAATAAAACAATTGTTGAGTGAGATACAGAAGACTGATGAGTGAGGAGGTATGCGCAACTGAAACATGGCAAAACACTGGACAAAGTGAGTATTGATCAAACCTCAAGGAATTGACAAAGCCTATCAGAAGTAATCAAATACTCCAAAGGGGAGGCTCCAATCAATGAGATTTAGAAATGATCATGATAGAATGGAACAGCACAGAAGTATGCCATTTGGCCCATCAAGTCTGTGCTGCCAGTTTTGGAGAGCAATTCAGTTAGCCCCACACCCGTGCGCTTTCCCTTTAATATTTTCTCTTCATTGCTTCCTCTAACATGGCTGCCCTGATCTAGTTACAAGCGAATGGGCAACAAAATTACCTATCAGCATCGAGATATTGTCAAGCCTCACTGGGGTAGCCCATTGGAATTAGGCCCTGCTATTCGGAGGGTCATCACAAAAGTTTAAGTTTTTTAAAAAATGTGTTAAATTCCCCAAGTTGCCCAGTTTTACGACATAAGTAGGCAGGAAGCATGGACAGCTTTTTGCATGGAATAAAAGTTCCTTTTTATTACAAGTAATTGGGCTGTAGCTATAGAATCATGGATAAACAATAATAATGAACCACTGGTATATAACTCAACAGAGTACAACTAGAACCCACTTATCCACTTCCTTTTACACACATAGATACAGACAGATGCAGACACATGAAGACAGATGCTATGGATGAAGAGAAAACTGGGAAAGCTGTTCAGTGGTCTGTGTTCATAGAATCTAGTGAGATGATTCATGCTTATCAGAATGCTGCTTCTCAATCTTCCTTTTCCAGCCGCTTCAAATGGTTTGCAAAAGTCACAGGGTGGCTGGTTCACTTAATTTATTAGTTGCAGACATTTTATAAAAGTAAGAACTTACAGCAGTTACTGTTGGAGGCAAAATACACTCGTCTTCAGGCTTAATGTGTCATCTACAGAGAACAGAGAGAGCACTCCAGAGCTGCAGCAGGTCAGGAACTCTTGTATCTTGTTCAGCTATCTGTGAACCAGTTGCACAGCTGTTGACAAACAGAACGCCTTTCTCATTGATATCTGGTCAATAGGTCCCAGGCTAACCAGCTATTTCTACCAACGAAAGATCCATCCGTACACAACTCCCCAACTCCAGTTCACCTGCAACCACTTTAACCAATGCTGGACAGCAGCTGTGCAAACAGTGATCACAATGATCGTCAGGGTTGTTGCCTTCAAAACATGCAGCAATCCCAGGTTTTAAAATCGTTCTTTTCTTCTTTCAGCCCATAATTAAAAACATAGAAAAATAAAAAAACAAGGTCTTTACAACTACAAGACCTCAATACACCGGATTGCTGTCCTTTAGTATGTGCTGCTTTAAAGGAGCTTTAGGCCTTTTTCTCTAATGAAGGTACATGTTTTGAAATTCTTATATTTTCCTTTTATTTTCATTATGACACATGCATCTCATGTAGGAACTGTAAATATCGTTTAACTCCAGGTGTGATTATGTCTGGTGTAGAATCAGGCCATTTGGTGTATGAAGTCCATACCAACCCTCTGAAGAGCATCCCATCCAGACCTACTCTATCCTTGTAACCCTGCATTTCCCAGGGTAAATCCACCTAGCCTGCACATCCCTGGACACCAGGGCGCAATTTAGCATGGCCAATCCACCTATCCTGCACATCTTCGGACAGGCGGAGAAAACCAGAGCACCCATAAGAAACCCACGCAGACACGGGGAGAACGTACAAACTCCACACAGACAGCTGCCTGAGGCTGGAATCAAACCTGGGTCCCTGGTGCTGTGAGACAGCAGTGCTAACCACGGAGCCATCATGCTGCCTCTTTTAATCCTGGTGGCCTGGTGACAATCACTATCGAGTCTCACAGATGACTCAGGAATAAACAAGAGGTGTGGCAACATAGACAAGCAAAGAACCGACACTTTGAGGAGAGGTAAGGACAAAAGAAGAGTACACAATCAAGTACGAGAGAAAGGAAATACAGGGAAGGAACACAAGGCATTTTTGATTGGAGAATTTCACCATTTGAAAAATTCCAGCCCTGAAAAACCACAAAAGAAAAAACATTGGGTTGTACTGCTAACTAGATTTCACAACATCTACACATCAATTAACTAAAAAGCTGTCAGCGATATGACGAATCGTAATGGATGACAGGTTTTGTGAAAAAGGTCAGAAAAATGGCAAGGAGAGGAAAGGAAAATAAAGTAGAGTTGTCATTAGTCTTAATCTATTATATTGGTAAAGGAACTGTACAGCCAGGAACATTATAGCCTGAGGGCTCAGTGTACGGTAATTGAACACTCTGGAATGCATGCCATTAGATTTAATCGCAGGTAGTAGGAGGCAAAATGAATGCCATATAAAATTGTATCAACATGCACACAATTATATACGGGACAATTAGATCAAATTTGTAGGACAGAAACACAAAACCCTGCGTCCTTGTACACTTTTTGATTTCTGCAGCATTTGATAGTGTGCAAAGGTCTTCCAAAATGGTTTGTAAGTAAAGATCTTGGCTCATGGAGTAACCAAGAGACTGGGAACGAGGAGTTATTGCAGTGACTACAAAGGACTAAACATCCACAAGGAAAACACTGTATATTATACTGAAGGAAACCCAGGCAGGATGAATTGAAGGGGCTGATCAATGTAGGCGACACACCTTTCAGTGACTCACTCAGTGCATTGAGATGATCACAGGAACTGGAGGAGAATGATACGTAGGAAGTTGATGAATACAGGGTGGAAACTCAGCAAGAGTCAAGGGGGTAGACGGTGTCTTTAGATGTGCAGTGCATGGGGTCAATGTGCTCAGGTTTAATAAGTAACCTGCAGACCCAATATATTGTTCATTGGAGAATGATCCTTTATATTCTCCTTCCCTTTCCAAAGGGCAAAGAAAACAGATCAATGCACAAAGGCGGAGCTGAAGGTCAGATTTATTTGTGGATTAACTTATACTTAAAAGCAAAAAGGCATAGCAAGTTATTGATATATTAAATGAAGAAGTTAATGTGTCACTTTTAGAACATAGATATGTATCTGTTGAGCAGCAGGACCTTTGAGCAGTCAAGTTTGTAGAGCACCAAGATAAGACTGTTTTTAACCCATGGCACACAATAAGACCCGGATGTGCATGAGAATAAAATAAATGAAAAAAAGACTCCTGCCTTAGCACTACACTGGTTGCAACTTTAACTCTTGCAGTCTGGGTGACAAATTAGACTCCCATCGACAGTGATAAAGCAGCATGTATATTATACAAGTACTATTCTCAATTTATTGAGAGGGATGTGTTTTTTGGTCTTACAGTATCTTCTTGAGCTTGGATGCTACTCATTTCTGATTTTTCCTTTTGCTTCACTCACTTGGAATAGGCACTGACAGCTTCGCATGGTTTGGTGGGGGGGGTTCATTCTCCCATCATTGGATTGGATGGAGGAACAGGAAGAGGTTGAACAACAGAAGGAATAGCTTGTTGGAAGACAGGTGGGGAGATGGTTGCTTGGAGAGTCAATTTAGGCATCAGTGGATACACCTCAGCAGTAATGCACGTGGAGGTTCCAACATTCCGGGAAGCTCAGCAACATGACCTGCTCCACATTCCTGATGAAGGGCTTTTGCCGGAAACATTGACTCTCCTGCTCCTCGGATGCTGCCTGACCTGCTGTGCTTCTCCAGCACCACACTCTCGACCCTAATCTCCAGCATCTGCAGTCCTCACTTTTACCTACTCCATATTGGAGCAAGTGACTGAACATCACCAATGGCTATGAAAACATCACCACCACCTCAGTAATTTTACCTCTAGGTTCCTTCCACAATGCTTTGGGGATACCTCCCTGTTCTGCACAAATGTGTGACCTCCTACCCCAAGATAAAGCAATACGTTACCATCCTTCTAGCCACCAATAGGCATTATATACTGTGATTTGGCTGATGGTGTTTCTCTGTAACATTACCATTCCTAAACAGCTCTGGTACTACCACAACCAACAGATCATCAGAAACAAGGAGTGAATTATTCTACCCTTCACTCAAAGGGTCAGGTACCTAGATAAGTCTGGGGGATCCCCACCCATAGAGAGCCTCCTACGTTATTGTGGTGTGCTTCAAAAGCCAGTGTGGAAGATTGGAAAGGCCAAAAGCTTTCCTTTTGAGACCTGATGGCAGATGAGTGTGTTACTTGCTCCAAATGTAAGTAAGTCATCACTCACAAGGAGACAATGGGAAAGATGTTGATGAATGGACTCAGAACTAAGGGGCAATTCAAAGGGGAGGGATCTCTCTTTGAGCTTAAATAATTTTTTGCTCTCTCAAAGGGCTGGTGCAACTTTGGAATTCTGTCCCAGAAGACAGTGGAGGTGGAATGATTGAATATTTTTAAGGTGGTGGTAGATTGACTTCATTGCCCAATAAGAATAAAAGACTGTAAGAGGTAGACAGGAAAGTGGACTTCTAAACACAGTCAGAAGGGCAACTTTATTCACACAGAGAGAGTGGATCGTGTGTAGATTGAACTGCCAGAGGAAGTGGTGGATGCAGATACATTTGCAACATTTAAAAGACATTTGAATAAGTACATGATCAGGAAAAGGTTTGGAGGGATATGGGCCAAATGTAGGCAAATGGGACTAGTTTAGTTTGGGAACATGAACTGGTTGGACCAAAGACGTAAACACAATGACTGCAGATGCTGGAAACAAGATTCTGGATTCGTAGTGCTGGAAGAGCACAGCAGTTCAGGCAGCATCCGAGGAGCTTCGAAATCGACGTTTCGGGCAAAAGCCCTTCATCAGGAATAAAGGCAGTGAGCCTGAGGTTCTGTTTTACATGCTGTATTACTATGACTCAAGGTGAGCCATGAATCTTAATGAATGGCAGAGCAGGCTTGAGGGGCCAAACGGCCTACTCTTGATGTTCAATAGATCCACGGGTATTCTATCTCCCCACCCAATGAGAGAGCAGAATCCTTTTTGTTAGGCAGGTATCTACCCTACTTCTTCAAAAGCTTGGAGAACCTGGTACTCATACTTGGAAGGAAGGCCTGCTGCATCTTCAGGCACTGAAGTGGACAGCACAGGTCCTGCCTCCTGACTGAGGACAATGTGCATTCAGTCAACCATGTCCAGCTACTTAGAGCATCAATTCCATTTAAACAGTAGCATAAGAAACATATTTTCCCAGCACTGTCAAACTGTCCCATCACAATCCGATTCAAGTAATTCAGACCCTTTGCAAAGCAATATCATCCCAATAAGATGCCACCCCAAATCTCCATGGGTGTGATTGCCATTTTAACTCTTGGGGCAAATCAGATGAGCTATGAGCTTGCCCAATGGCACCAGCAATTTTCACAGCTGGGCATCTTTCTTATTTTTTCATGGGATATGGGTGCCCCTGGCAAGGCCAGCATTTATTGCCCATCCCTAATTACTCTCAGAGGGCATTTAATGGTCTCCCACGTTACTATGGATTTGAAGCAATGTGTTGATCTAAAGTGCATCCATATCTGTATGTATTGGAACACCATGGACCTTCAGAAACAGATGGACTCCACATTCACTGGGGTGTGTCATTAGACTAGAAAGGTTGTTTAAAGTTAATTTGTTGGGGTTTCTTTAAGAATCTTTTTTTGTTGCCCAAAGTTTCTGATTGGATCAAAAGAGATATAAGCACACCACAGGAAGGAAGAAGGAGAAACATCAATATTGAATTAAAGATATTTCCTCCTGTAGTCAGCCCCAATACTCAAGAGATTTGCAGGACAAAGCAGCCCACTTGATTGGCACCCCATGCACAATATTCACTCACTCCAAGATCGATAGGAGGCAAGGCAGAAAATCACCAACACTCCTTCGTCAGCACCTTCCAAGTCCACAATGACTACCATCTGGAAGGACAAGGGCAGCAGATACATGGCAACACCACAAATTTCTCTCCAAGCCACTTATCATCCTTACTTGGAAATGTATCACCATTAGTGTCAATGGGTCCTGGACCTCCTTTCTTAACAGCATTGTGAGTACACACACACCACATGGGCTGCAGTGGATTAAGACAGAAGGACCACACCACCTTCCTATGGACATCTAGGGGTGGGCAATAAAATCCTGGTCAAGCACGCAAACACCCTCTTGCATAAATGAATAAAAAATATTGATAATAATTTTACAGTTTTTTTAGTTTAAATTCCTATAGGATCATATAATGCAAATGTTCGATATAGGTTGTTCACCATTAATGTCACATGCTTCTGCCATTTGTGATTCTGTTGCTTCTCAGCTTTAAACATCACAGAACTTTAAACGTCAACTGGTGTAATTCTCGGTTTTGAAGATGTTTGACCGTTCTTGCTGAATACTGGAGTCAGATAAAGTGTGGCTTTCTTGGGTTATGCCCAAAACTCTCTTGCACCTCGGATGCTGCCTGACCTGCTGTCCTTTTTCCCACGCTCTATCACCTCTGACTCTCCAGCATCAGCAGTCTCCACTTTATCCTAATTGCTGAATATTGGCCCAGGTTTTGCGCCCATAGTAATGGCCAGAGCTGGCAATACTCCAGCATAAAACCGACAGCAACCTCTGGCCTCAGAGTGTGGACTGAGCTGTGGAAACTCACTCCTCGTTGTTTGTGTTACTCAGTTCCTCCACAGGGAGCGCTGTTGCTGCCTTCAGAGATGGAATGAAACAGAGCTCACTGCGAAGATGTGAACTCAGGCAGTTATGTTATTTGTTCCTGAGATTTCGGTGTTGCAGCTAATGCTGATAATTACTCCTCTTCAGAAGCTACTTTTTTGAACTGCTGCTCTCCATGTGATGTGTGGGTTTGCCTACAATGCTTTATATTTTGAACTGCCTTGATGCACCAAATCAGCTTTGCTATGCCATTTGAAGTGAAAACCTCTACTTATATCTATTTCTATTGTACTGAGCAAGCTAGCACCTGTGACTAGTAACATTAGGGCAACATTTGAGAGGTTGTTAGACGGCAACATTTGATTCTACCTTGCAATAGAGGTGAGGCTTATTGCAAGCTTGTTAACCTGGGGATAACAAAGAGCAGTTCCAAACATTACGGCTGGAGTCGGAAAGGCAATTGGTTATGAGATAGAAAGATATGTACTCGTCAAGCGCTGACATTGAGCTATACTACAGGGAGGCTCAGCAGGTAAGGTAAGGGAAGGTAAATGAAACGTTGACCTTCATTTCAGAGTGAATGGAGTACAAAATATTGATGCTTTGCCAAAACTGTACAAGGCACGAATCAGAACACAGCTGGAATACTTTCACACTTTTTAGGGAAGATATTCTGGTATTGGAACTAGTCCAAAGAAAGTTCACTTGGCTGATCCTGGGTATGGAGGCTCTGCCTTATGAGGGGATGTTGAGTAGTTTGGGGCTGTACTCAGTGGTGTTGAGAAGATTATGAGGTGACTTTATTGAAAACTATAAAATTCTTAGGTGGACTCGACAGGGTAGATACAGAGAGGTTGTTTCCCCTTGTAGGGTGTCTATGACCAGAGGGCATGACCTCAGAGTAATAGGTCATCCAGTTAAGACAGAGGTGAGGAGGAATTTCTTCTCTCAGAGGCTCATGAGTCTGTGGAATTCTTTACCACAGAGGACTGTTGAGGCTACATCGTTAAATATATTAAAGGCTGAGATAGACAGATTTTTAATCAGTAAGGGAATCGATGGTTCCAGGAAGAAAGCAGGAAAGTGGAATTGTGGATTATAGGATCCCAACGAATGGGGGAAAAGATTTGATGGACTCAATGGTCTACTTGTGCATTCAAGTGACAGAAGAAAACTGAACTACTGAACCGAGTCTGTATAGTTGCAGACCTAGTGACAAGTCATGAGCAGATGAATTGCTCTGCGTTGTTGGGGCTCAGGGAAATCCTTAGAGGAAGAGAGGGAGAAATAAGTGATGGCTAAAGTAAATAAGAACAATAGCCTTCCTTTGTGAACTAGATACATTTTTAGAGCAATTCAGTATAATCATTACTAAGCATTTTATTCCAGATTAATTAATTGAATTTAAATTAAGTGCCGTGGTGGGAGGTGAACTCACTTCTCCAAAATGTCAAGCCAAGCCTTTGGATTTCCAGTCTGTAACATTATTACAATCGCACTGTCCCACAGTAGTGACTGATGAAAAGTTATGATATGGAGGAGCCGGTGTTGGACTGGGGTGGAAAAAGTTTTTAAAAAAATCACACAACACCAGGTGATAATCCAACAGGTTTATTTGGAAGTCGTAGCTTTCAGAGTGCTGCTCCTTCCTCAGGTAGCTATGGAACAGGATCATAAGACACAGAATTTATAGTAAAAGATCACAGTATCATATATGCAACTGATGTGATACGTTAAACAAACCTAGATTACTGTTAGGTCTTTCATCTTTTAGAATGGGTTGCAGGTTTTAGTTCATTAATATGTAAATCCCAGAACTTCTTTCAAGTTACATTCTAGAAATAACTTAATGTTTTATTAAAAAAGGCGACATCGCCGCTCAGACAATGCATTCAAGGTGTGAGGTTAGAGTCTGTATCCTAATCCTGTGTCAGACTGGGTCTATTTCTAAACTAGGAATTTATAAAATGTTACATGGATTGACTGCCTGCAGATTGTGTTCTTCTTGACCAAAATAGAATGTATCTGCAATCACAATTCTGCAAATGCAAATTCACCCCATAGACTTAAATGTGTGTGTGTGTGTGTGTGTGTGTGTGTGTACGTGTGGGCGCGCATGCGGGCATATGAGTCAGAGAGAGAGAGAGAGAGAGAGAGAGAGAGAGAGAGAGAGAGAGAGGGAGAAAGTGGGAGAGAGTGTGAGTGTGTGTATGTGAATGTGAAAGTGTGAGTCATGTGAGTGTGTTTGTGTGTACGCACCTCTCAGGTGGTGTGTAGGTGTCTGTCACTCTCTCTCTCTCTGAGACTTGGTCTTCAGCTTCAGTGGTCAGGGACATTCGGCCTCGGATCTTCAGTTGACCATCTTCCAAGGCAGTCTTTGGGTTAGGCAACAGTGCAAAGTGGCCATTGCAGAGGTTGATAGCCAAGTTCAGTACCCATGAGGACAGCCTCAACTGGGACCTTGGGTTCATGCCACACTACAGGTGACCTCACTACAGGATACACACTCTCTCTCTCACACACACTCTTACAAACTTGCATGCCCACGCAGACCCTCTCTCATACACGTGCTCTTTCTCAACCACACACACATACACCCCAAGAGGGCGCATACACAAAACACACACACACACACACACACACACACACACATATATAAGTCTATGGGGTGAATTTGCATTTGCAGAATTATGACTGCAGACACATTCTATTTTGCTCAAGAAGAACACAATCTGCAGGCAGTCAATCCATGTAACATTTTATAAATTCCTAGTTTGGAAATAGAACCAGTCTGACTCAAGATTGGGATACAGACAGACTCTAATCTCACACTGTTAATGCATTGTCTGACCGGAGGTGTCACCTTTTTTTATATATAAAACATTGTTATCTCAAGAATGTGATTTGAAAGAAGTTCTTGGATTTACATATTAATGAACCGAAACCTGCAACCCATTCTCAAAGATGAAAGACTTAATAGCAATCTAGGTTTGCTCAATGTATTGTACCAGTTGTATACACGACACTGTGATCTTTTGCTATAACTTCTGTGTCTCATCTGCTCCACAGCTACCCGATGAAGGTCACGATGTGGATGAGCTGGACTGTAACCTGGTGTTGTTTAGTTTGTAACCTGAAGGAGCAAGGCTCCGAAAGCTAGTGTTTCCAAATAAACCTGTTGGATTATTACCTGGTGTTGTGTGATTTTTAACAATGAAAAGTTAAGCCTTAAACTTGCAGTGGCTCAATATGTTGAATAAATTGAAGAACCTCTTTGATAAATTTAATTTAATAAATATAGACACTCATTCCCCTGAAGAAAATTAATGTGGCAAGAGTTTTTGAAATTTTAATCTTTTTAAGGACAGCCTTTCAGCATCAAGTCTTTGCCTTAATCCCATGCACATGTCCCAATCATTATTTTGCTTCCAGTATAATGGTTAAAATGTAACTTGCATTTCTTTTTCCAAAATTACTGCTCTGTGGTTTGCATGCCTCAGTGGGGACTCTAAAATCTCTGTGGGTTACAGACTTCCCTGCTGCTTTCTTGTTAATAAATGCCAGCCATCCCCTGTAGAGGGTGCCACATTCAAACAGATGTGGATTGACTGGAAATCCTTGCTGACAAACCCATGAAAACTCTGCAGCCAAACGTCCACAAGGTGCAGGGTGAACGCCATTCCCACTCCCACTCACTGCAAATTCCAGGCCAGTATAGAATCAAAACACCAAATACAACTGAGCTGGGAATATGCAACTTTGGGATGGGGACAGACTCAAATCTGGATTAGTGGTGCCGGAAGAGCACAGCAGTTCAGGCAGACTCAAATCTGCCCACTCCGGTTCATTGTCTAACTTTATTTCACCTGAGAACCTGACTTGTCCCTGTCTCTTTGAAAAGAATTTTAATACCTAACCACATGCCCACCCCCAAACTCTGCCAGAGGTAGGTTCTGAGGTAGAGTAGTCTGTTTGTTCAGTTGGGAGGCTGTGTGTTCTTCGGGTCATGGGTGGGAAAGGTTTCCACCACCTCCCTGTGTCCGTACCCTTGGTTACTCCAGGGTAGGAAGGCTGTGGGCTGTCTCACCACTCACTCAGACACCGAGGTGAAAACCTTACGTGGGTGGTTGAGATTATATGCTTAATGTAGACATCAGAAAATACACTGTGAAAAATGACACTGACTTGAAGTTAAAAACAGACACATATAAGACAGAATGCCTCATAATCAAAACATTATTAAAATGTTCATACAAGCCTTGGCAAAACTGCTGTCGAGGCAACCAGTGCTGGAAAACTCAGACTAAATGTTAAAGTCACATCAGGACATCTGCTCTTAAACCAGGCACAAAGGCAATTCTGAAACTAGCTTTTCAGTTCACAGCTGGGCAGCATAACTAGGGTGGCATGGTGGCTCAGTGGCTAGCACTGCTGCCTCACAGTGCTGGGGACCTGGGTTTGATTCCGGCCTCAGGCGACTGTGTGGAGTTTGCACATTCTCCCAGCGTCTGCATAGGTTTCCTCTGGGTGCTCCGGTTTCCTCCCACAGCCCAAAGATGTGCAGGTTAGGTGAACTGGCTATGCTAAATTGCCCAGAGTATTCAAGGATGTGTGATTTAGGTACATTAATCAGGGTAAATGTAGAATGATAGGGTAGGGGAATGGATCTGGGTGGGTTACTCTTTGAAGGGTCAGTGTGGGCTTTTTGGGCCGAAGGGCCTGTTTCCACACTTAGGGATTCTAATTCAACTTGGGCGATTTCACTTTTTTAAAAAATCTGAATTAATCTGTCTTTCTATGCCCTTTCGTTTTAGAAACTGAAATTGGGATGGGAGTTCACAAGACCCGGGAATCTGATCCTTGTTGAAATACGTCAAAACATGCCTGGCTCCTGGCCATCATTATTGTTCACCCTTTGCAAATCCCATCATAAGAGGTTGCGGCCTAACAGGAGATTTCAAATGGTCTTTAAAACCCCAGTTGATCGCGGATAAGGAGCTGCAAACAGAAGATTTCATCGAGGTTTACCTGTTAGAGATCTGATAAATCTGGTTCACGCTGGTTCCTGTCAGCTTGTAGGCTGGACTCCGATGAAGTGGGTAAGAGTGGCGAACACTGGAGAGCACTCGGCCAAGGGGAATGTGAAATGCTCGCAGAGACTGATCTCCTGTTGCAAACTGGAATGTTGGCTGGGCTCTCTGCTTTATCCGAGGAAGACAGGGCCGTGTCTGTTGCATTACTCCACCACCACATGTCCTGGTGCAGGAGGACCATGGGCCCCACCTACCCCAGGAACCTTTAGCCTCTTCCTCTGTAAAGCCGTCTGCAGTCTGATGCTTCTCTTGGTTTGGAACCTTTGATGACAAAAGGAAACCCAAATTATCTTACTCGTGTTATTTTGAAATACAGTATCAGATTTACTGAGCGAAAATTGGTCATTTGTCACTTCGACTCTATGCTGGCTCTCTGCAAGGCACAGGCCTGAGGTTTTACTGGATCAGAAGTAAAAAAAACAGGGAAAAGCCCTCCTTTCACAAACCCAGCCCCAAAGTGCCCCCCAATCCTCTGTGGTGGGTATTAACATCAGGTTTTCTGGTAGTCATGGCCACCATCCACACAGACAGTTTGAATTGCCAGGTGCAATGTGGAGATTACCCAGAGACTGGCCAAGGAACCAGCCTTAGTTTTGTCCCATCTGCGAGTGAAGGAACAAAATGATAAATAAAAACAGCCTCCAGTCTTCATCCCTCACACTCTGTCCATGCACATTCAATTTCAGCCCATGTTGGCATGTGCCCTTTCACCCAGCCTACAGTTTCCCATGCCCTCCATGCCAATCAATTCTCCAATACCAATCTCCCATGGCCCCTCATGTCAAACTATGTCCCTTTATCGACCCAGTGTGCCTTTGTAGCATCTGTGCAACTCATTAGTATCATGAGGAGCATAGACAGGATGAATAGCCAAGGTCTTTTCCCTAAGGTAGGTGTCGCCAAAACTAGAGGGGTAAGATTTAAAATGACCTGTGGACAAATGTTTTCACGGAGACGATGATGAGTGGATGGAGCTGCCAGAGGAAATGGTAGAGGCAGGTACAATCACAACATTTAAAAGACATTTGGAGAGATACAAGGATAGGAAAGGCTTGGGAAACGTGGTTAGCGTGATTGAGTTGGGCTGAAGGGCCTATTTCCATGCTGTGTATGACCCTATGACTCTAACTCAGTTCCTTGCCATCCACCTCTTTATACCATGCCGACTCACATAGTTTCCACAATAGACAGACCTTAGGACCCATGCTGAAATTTTTAAAATCTTAAGTGTCTGTGGATGAATTCATTTTTAAAGGATAAAAAGTCATTAATTGCATGTGCCTTCCTTTAATCATTCATAAGAACAAGCACAATTATAAAACCAAGAACTGCGGATGCTGGAAATCCAAAACAAAAACAGAAATTGCTGGAGGAACTCAGCAGGTCTGGCAGCATCTGTGGAGAGAAAACGAAGTCATTGTTTCAGGTCCAGTGAGCCTTCATCACAGCACAAACAGCAAACACTTGTGTTGATAGTCCCACTTCAAAGACTTTATCACATCTATAATCAAACTGGTAGGTTATGAAATCCATCATTCAGAACTAATCCTGGGATGATAATCCTCAGGTTTATATCCTGATGAAGGGCTTTTGCCCGAAACGTCGATCTCGAAGCTACTTGGATGCTGCCTGAACTGCTGTGCTCTTCCAGCACCACTAATCCAGAATCCTCAGGCTTATGTCAACTGACAGAGTGAAATACCAAGCACTGACATTTTGTTGTAAAAAGGCGCTGTAAATAGACTTTCAAATGGTTTAAGGGAAGGAGATTTCATTGCCTTGATAGCTCCGTTTGACAGCTCCAATGCATTTAAGCACTTTCTATGCACACTCATGTCAATGTTTAACAAACCCTAAAGGGCACCTGACCTCTCAAAGAATTCTTAACCTCTCCAAACATTGCCCAAGGACTACATCAAAGCAGCCACCATGCCTCTTCAAAATGGTGCTCTCCATCCCTAAAGAACTCTTGTAAGTTTGGACCTTAGCCTATTGTCAAGATTAGTGGTGCTGGAAAAGCATCTGAGGAGCAGGAGAATCAACGTTTCGGGCAAAGGTCCTTCATCAGGAATAATGAAGGAATTCATCAGGAAAGCCTCATTCCTGATGAAGGGCTTTTGCCCGAAACGTTGATTCTCCTGCTCCTCAGATGCTGCCTGACCTGCTGTGCTTTTCCAGCACCGCTCTAATCTTGACTCTGATCCCCAGCATCTGCAGTCCTCACTTTCGCCTTAGTCTTTTGTGTCTAAAGTGCACAAGTCATGTTTTGGATAGACTACTAATGAGAAGTAATCCAATCGAAAGGCAGCTACACTTCATTATATGCAGCTGCCTCTGGGAACAACATGGAAGACTGGACTGAGTTACCAGCAAGCATACTAATTGTTAAAATTGTAATGGTATTATTAGAAACTAACATCTAAACTTATAGCTTCCCAACACCTTTACTAGATTTGCTTCTTTGTCGTACAGTTAAGTCGGAAGTTTTAGAAGTAGGGGATAGTATAGGAAAGACAGCAAGGTACAGGGAATCTGGTGAAATAACTCCACAGAGGTCAGTATCCTGACACCAAGTTACCCTTTATTTACATGTGGAAAGCCCTTGATACTGATCCAGCTTCCTCAGAGCCAGCTGTCAGTGAACAGACCTCTGATTTTTAAAAATATATTTTATTAAACAATTCACAGTTTATAAAATAATTAACATTTACAGCTGTGTACAGAGAAACAGCAATTTTACAAGAGAGATGAATGGCAAAGCCAGGCCCCAAAGCCTGACATTCAACTGGTTTTCGGGGAAATGAGGACAAACCTCAAATCCTACATTCCTGTTTATATCTGTCAGCCAGGGCTCTCTGATTGGACCAGATTAACAGCCCCAATTAGGGAACTCATATTCTATGAACCCACCTCTCTGACCTCATTACAATTCCTACATTTGGGAGTATACATCAAGTTATAAAGAATGTATTCTCAGCAAAAGGACAAGATCTTGAGAAGGCTGTCTGAAGGAAAACTGTTTGTGAGACAGAACAGAATGCAGAGGTCCCTTTCCACTAGATAAGGAATCATGGCATGTAAAAGCATTGATACAATATTACATACAAAGAACATTGCATTAGGTACATATGTACAGCTAACAGCAGTCACATGCAGCGTTCCTGACTGATCAAAAGTGGTATCCTTACATGTGGAGCTGAAGGTGATTAGAATTAGAGCAGAGTTAATTGAATCACAGCTAGAATAAAAGAGATCGTCAACTTGTTTCTGTGTGATGGCTGGGAAAGATGATCCAGAGACAAGAACAAAGCAAGGCAAGTGACAAAGGGAGAGAGGCTCCCGCATCTCGAGGCCAAATCTGAGTGTGAAACCATTTTGTGCACTCTGACATCCAGATTTGTACATTGGTGGTATATTCTGGGTTAAACTGCATATTATTATCCAAATTTGTTGATGTTGATTATTTGAGAACTACATAATCTTGTCCTAACTTCATCTTAATAAAGTCCATTCACAATAAAGCTTTACTGTTGAGTTTCTTCCTGCTTTCAAGGACCACCAAAATCTTAGACATGGATTGTGATTTCTAACCCCTGGTGTAATAGCAGGGGCCAGGTTCAAAGGCAGGACCTACAAATTCGTGCCTCCAATGTCATTTTTGATGCAAAAAAAATCATCAGAAAAATACCCATGGAATCCCATTCAAGTTCCTTTTCCCACATCCTTTTTAATTTGTGTTTCTTTTTTCAACTGTTCAATCTAGTTTCAAAACCTATTTGGCATTTTGCTTCCATTGATGGTTCTGGCAAGTTATTTGATATTCAAACAGTCTTTATATAGAATGACTAAGAACAATTCTGCTTAACCTCCCCCTTTATTCTTTTGGTGATCTTAACTGTAGGCTTTCTAGTCAGGGACCTGCACCTTAACAGAAACCACTGCGTGGAGTTTGCACATTCTCCCCATATCTGCGTGGGTTTCCTCCAGGTGCTCTGGTTTCCTCCCACAGTCCAAAGATGTGCAGGTCAGGTGAATTGGCCATGCTAAACTTCCCATAATGTAAGGTGCTTTAGTCAGAGGGAAAATCGGCTGGGAGGGTTTCTCTTTGGAGGGTCGATGTGGACTTGTTGGGCCGAATGGCCTGTTTCCACACTGTAGGGAATCTAATCTTATCCCAATCCAACCTTCCAATTCGGCACCACCCTCTTGAACTGTCCTACCTGCCCATTTTCCTTCCTACCTATTTGTTCTATCCTCTTCTCTGACCTATCACCATCACCTTCCCCAACTTCATCTACCTATCGCATTCCCAGCTACTTTCCCTCCACCCCAAACTGCTCCCCCTCCCCCCACACAACCATTTCTCTCTCAGCCCCCTTGGGCCAACCCCTTATTCCTGTTGAAGAGCTCATGCTTGAAATGTCAACGCTCCTGCACTTCAGATACTGCCTGACTGGCTGTGCTTTTCCAGCACCACACTTTTCAAAACGGATAATAGTTTCAAGGTCACCATTACAGAGGCCAACTTTCTTTCTTGAATTTCAATTCCCACCAGTTACTATGATGGGATTTGAACCTAGCTCACACAGGATTCCGTTTGGATTACTAGGCTGGTGAGACGACCACTTTGCCATTGACCTTCCTTAAATATCCGAAATAATCTTGCTAAATGTATGCTTCAAAAAAAAAGAACAGAATGATGACCATTGACCATAATACTCCAAACAGTCCCTTAACCAGTGATTTGTAAAAATTTGGCACACAGCAAAACCTATGGAGTACTCCCTCATTCCTGACTTACATTAGCTCCCAATTCAGAAACACTCCAATTTTAAATTCTTTATCCTTTTGTTCAAATAATTCCAGGGCTCATCTCTTCCTAGCCCTGTAATGTCTTCCATCCTACAATCCTCCAATTTGATGCACCTTTAATTTGGGTCAAATGTATTGAGCCTGTCTTTAGTTGCCATGCTTCTGGCTCTCTAGACTGCAAACTCTTCAATTCTCCCCTTCAACTTCTCCACATTTTTCTGCCTTTAAGATACTCCTTTCAAGCCTCTGTCTTGGATGAGGGTTTCGATCACCTGTTCGAATACCTCTCTCTGTCCCTGCTCTAAAAAGAGTTCCCTTGGAGTGCCTTGGAACGTTTTACTGCATAAGAAATGCCAACATCTTTTCATTTGCATTTTGTACCTGGATTTATAAATCTATTATCCGCTGAAGACATTTGCTAATTTCAACAATAAGTTCAAGGGAAATCAGTGTGTTTGCTCACTTTCCACAGAATACAGAAGTTGGTCACTTATTATTATTCCTGGTCAAGCAACAATTAATAGTAAAGTTTCATTGTCAAATTTATATCAGACCTATATTTTACAGCCACAAAGTGAGCGAGTTGCATCCATTCCCCGTGACAGGAAGCAGGGTAGAATCACGTCGGGTCAGCAATGTGACATTGTGCCAGACTTCAAAATGCAAGGCAGTTCGATAATGTTTTGCCATCTGGTGGCACGGGACGGGAGAGAGGGCCTTGTACCAGGACTGCAGCTAAATATCAGAAATTCTGCTGAGGGTGGCCAAGTGTGCAACTCATCTTTAGAGGCTGCTATAGGAAACAAAAACATCAAAAGAGGAAGGGGTCTTTCAATTTCTCGCTGTGGCTGTCTTCTTGCTCACAGAATAACCTGAGCCACACGTCTTGGCCCAGACTCCCGACGAAGTATGGAGCCATCCTCCACAAAACTAACTGGCTGTCTTTCTGCTAGATGGCTACAGATTGCTTTTCCGACACATGATTCAACAGGTTGAGATGGCAGTGGCAGGAGTTTACGGCTTGCTTGGACTCTGACCCATCTCCTTCAGCCCATTGAACAGCACCCACTGTCCGAACAGCATATATCTGAGGTTTTCAACAGAACCTGTCTACTCCAGAACTAACACAAGTTTCCCAATCCTGCAAGAAATTCTACTGGACTCTCCCAGTGTCCACAATTCCCACATTGTTGCATTTGAGAAGGAAACAGATTGGAAAACAGGCAACACCTACACAGTATACAATTAGAGAATACCTCAGATCAGAACCGTCAACTCAAATGAACGAATGTGAGTATGTGAAAAAATACATGGGTGAAAAGATCACATTGCAGTCAGTACTGTCTCAAAAGACAACAGTTTGTGCTGTGATCATCATCTCTTGTGTTCAGCACCACATTAGCCCCACTCTAGCATAGCAGCCTGTGCTGTGTAGGAAGATAGTGGCCCTAGAAAGTGCATGGTTCACTGGATGCTGCATTTCTATTTCTAGGCCCTCTTTTGTTCAGCTAAGCTTTTCATTTCTGCTTGCCTTACTAATATCCTACCAAACAGTCACCCTGCCATTGCTAACTGTCTCCCAGTGTCAGTGTTCTGCCACCTTCATATGCCACTCAAGTTTAGAGCAGGTTGTGATCCAATGGTCAGTTCACCTTAATGAGTGTCTTTGGTACACAGTCATTATCATACCTTACTCTTTAAACTTAAAAAAAGGCTGTAGCCCTCAATGAGAATTATTTTAAAAACCCTCTACTGGACCTTCCTGATCTGAACAATCCATCACAGTTGTCACATTCCCAGCTTTGATTGACAGTATAGGTTAGAGAAAAGTAGTATCTGATCATATGGCTTCAATAAAGTTTTTTGTTGACATCTCCCTGAGAATATGATCATGTCAGAATGGGAGAGCAATTCATTTTTTTTTAATCCATTATTTTCATTTCAAACATGACTATTATCTCAGCTGGAGGTTCTGAGTTCACAAATTGATTAACAACTTAAAGAGGATATTAAAGGATAAGCTGTCTTTGATTTGTGTTTGAAGAGAAGTTTTTTTAATAGGAAACACTTTAGGTATGAAAGCTCTGAATGGATTGTTTTTCACTATCAAGTGTGTAGGATAATAGATGTGTTAGATTATCAAAGCTTAATATTTTTCACCTTCACATTCCATCTGGGGTCTGTCGATGTGGTGTATGGCTATGGAAGTGGCATCGGGGATGAGACGCATTTGTTGACCTGAAAGGTAATGGAACTTATGAAGAGTGTGTGGGGACCAATGAGGGGACTGAGGGATGAGGGTCTTCCAAAACATTTGGGTTGAGGTTGCAGAGAGCCGAGGCAGGCTTACGAAACTTGGCACATGCCTGTTAGTGCTCTGCGTCCAGGGATGTCATGATATTCCTTTCCTGATCTGAGCAATCCACCACAGTTGTCAAATTCCCAGCTCACTGTGTCTCTCTGACCACCACCCTTCAGTTCACAAGAAGCAAACTCTCTACAATTTCACAGACACACTTTCCCTCTGCCTGATTATGTTTGTTGATCTGAAGGAACGACCCAGCTTTTTTCCTCCCTATTCATAGCAGTTTTAAGTAAAGAAAACACTCAATAAGCTGAAAAAATAAAGGTTGCCTTTATAAACTAACAGATGCCTCTCTGATGCGTGATAGTGTCTTGGTTATGGAATTGAACTTATACTTGAGGTTGCAAGTTCAAATGCCACCGTGGTAAATTTTAAATTGAAATCAGCAAATCTGGAGCGTAGCCAAATCAACGGCTGGGGGTGAGGGTTTTCTTTGTTCTTCAACTACAGCTACATTAGTATTTAAAATATGTATTATATACACTTGCGTTTCTACTTCAAAGGCATAGCCAAAAATTACCTTGATATCAGTGCAAATAACACAATGAATTCCATACATGGGATTGAGAAATTGCTAGGGAGAAGAAGTGCTTTCCTTTGTCCCCAGTTGGGGTACTGCCTACCCACCTCCCACCCCGTCTCTCCAGCACAGTCAGAGAAATTCAGGCAGACAATGGAGTACTAGTTTGCTGTGCTGTATGAACTGGTGTGTTTCTGAGCAGTGAGGGGATTGCTTTCCTCTCCCAATTTCCACTTTGCCACACAGTTGTTCGACCACGTGTCGAATCAAAAGCTCAAAGGCGTAGCTTCTGTGAAATGGATGTTCTAATTGCTTTCGACAGAAGAGTGGCTTTCTACTCTCCAGCACTCACGGGGGTGAATGCCCACTGGGACTTCCCTTGCATTGCTATTGGACAGTTTAGCACAAGTTACGTCATGAATCACTCTGAAGGTATGACTCGGGTACAGGATTCAAAAGCAAGAAACACAGAAGCAGAAGCATTCAGTCTATCAGGTCTGATCTGCCATTTAGTGTGGTCATGGTTGATCCTCACCATCCTCAACTACTCTTTCCTGGCTTTTCTCTCTAACCCTTGATTCCATGACTGCTTAAAAATCCATTTCAGCCTTGCATATACTTAAAGACTCAGCGTCAACAGCCACCTGAGGTAAAGAATTCCACAGATTCATTACCCCCCTTAGAGAAATTCCTCCTATCTTAGTCATAAATGTGTCACCCCTTATTTTGAGATTACTCCCTCTGTTCCTAGACTCCTCAAGAGGAAACAACCTTTCCACATCAACCCTGTCAAGTCCCTCAAGAATCTTGTATAGTTCAATAAGGTTACCTCTCATTCTCTAATATTCCAATGGGTACATGCCAAATCTTCATAAGACAGTCCCTCTATGCAGAACAACCTCAGTTATCCGAACATCAATTATCCAAATTTCGGATTATCCGTAAAAGATCTCAAGTTCCCAAAGTTTGAGATCGGAAACTGGACTCTGCCACTACATGCACACACTTTCTTTCCAAGACAGACAGCCCACCAGTGAACTCAGCAAATAATCTCTCGCTCTGCATCTGTCATTTATTTTCTTTCTTCCTGCTTCCTGTTTTAAAATATAAAATGATTGAGATAAATTTCACAGTAGAGGATATGGCTGTCTATCTCCTGCGATGGTTTCCAGAAGGGGGTGGAACTTTTGTGCGAGGACCTAGAGGTGGACGGCGTTGCACCCACTTTGTGCCTTGGCCCTGGGACCGTTTGTGCGAGGCTGCAGTTTCCAACCGGTGGCAGTGGGGGAAGCGCAGGGATGGTGGTTGCTAAGGGGAGAGACCCGAAGGAGAAGAAGCAAAGGAGAGGAGAGGAAAAGGTGGCCATGGGGTCTGGCTGAAAAGGTTGGAGACGGCAACTCGGTGTTACACCCGAGGGAGGTCTTCCCACCAGCTGAACTGTCTCCGTCTGGTGCAAGTGTTTAAATATGAATTTAATTCAACCTCCTGTTCGTTTTAACTTAATTTAAGACGTTTAATTTAATTTAAGATCCTGCTCAGTTATCCGAACAATCAGTTATCCGAACAAAATAATCCCCGCCCATCTCGTTCGGATAATCGAGGTTGTTCTGTACCTTGGTATCAGCGAAGTAACCTTCTCTGGACTAGCTCCAATTGCCTTAAACAAGGACCCCAAAATACTCTTCACAGTATTCTAGCTATAGTCTGACTAATGCCCTGTGCAGTTTCAGTCAAACCTTCCTGACTTTAATACTCCATTCCCTTTGAAATGCTTTCATTATTTTTATTTTATTCTTTGATCAATTTTGGTTTGGAGGGTAAACTGGGACCATTAGCTAAAGGTGTTTTGTGTTATAGCTTGTGTTAAATGGAAACCAGATCGAACAAGCTTTTGTCTCTTTCTAAGGTCAGGCCTGGATGTTAATTGCAGGTTGGTTCCTGATCTAAAGGTTCTGCAGATGCTTTATCACTGGGGAAGAGCATTATGTTTAAGCAGAGAGCACAAAAAAGCTATGAACAAGGTCAGTATCTGAGAATTGGCCCCAGAATGTCTGAAAAAGACCTCATGCTCCAGCAGATGGTAAATGTTGAATGCTAACTGGGATATCACAGAGGAGACAATCAGTTTGTCAGGTAGAGCTGGAATTTGAACTGGATTTGGACTGTTTTTTTCTGTGGAAAAGGAATTTGGCTACAGATGCTACAGCATGAAGATTTGAAAGGTCCCTGCCTAACCTCCCATGAGTAGTTCTTGGAAGCTCAGAGAATAGAAAACTAAGTGATAAACTATTACTGCTTTTATCTGAGTGAACTGTAAAAGGTGACCATGATCAATACTTTCAGCAAATCAATGCAAGAAACTAGCATCCATGCCTGTGGACCGAAGCATCATGAAAATCACATAATTAATCTGTCTAGTTTTGTTATTTTCTATTATTTATTTCTGAACTTTGTCTGTCTGTCTTTTGTGTGAATGCAGCTGAAAACAAAGGTTTGGGGGTTTAAAGAATAGAACAATTGGATTACTTTGTTGTTTGATTTTGTTCTGCTGAAGTTAACCTGAACCCCATGTATCTCTCAGCCCCCCCCGGCCCACAAGCCTCATTCCTAATGAAGGGCTTATTCCTGAAACATCGATTCTCCTGCTCCTCAGATGCTGCCTGACCTGCTGTGCTTTTCTCGCACCACATTCTCAACTCTCACTACATTGCTAATGCACTGTTAAGTCTTTTGTGTAAGATACAAACCAGTGTCTGGAGTAGATCACTTGCAGAGAAGGAACTGGGTATTCAAAAATCTGGTTCAAAACCTTTGGGGTCAATTTTGAGGGTCTTTGAAGGTTTTAATATTACGAATATTGTGAATATGGAAGTAGAAAGGCTGATGTTGTTATCTGTCTCTTCATCTCCACAGACATAAAGGCCAATATTCCACTTGCTTTCCCCATTAACCACTGAACTTGGGTGTTAGTTTTTTTTTGTGATTCATGCACAAAGATTGCCAAATCACTCTGTAGCTTTCTGCAGTCTTTCTCCATTTAATTAATATTCAGCTCCTCTATTCTTCTGCATAACCTAAGGTTTCCCCATACTGTATTCCATTAGCCAAGCTTAACTCGCTTAACTTATCAATATTTCTCTGCAGATTCTGTGTGTCATCCTTACCATTTGCCTTTCCATCCATTTTTGTGTCATCTGCAATCATGGTTATAGTTCATTCACTTTCCTCATCGGAGACATTAATATATATTGTAAGTAACTGTGACTTCTGCACCAATCACTGTAGCACACCAACAATTATAAGCTGCCAGCCTGAAAATGCCCTCCTTATCCTGACTCTACTTCTATCGAAGAAAACTGCAGCGACAACCACAAAAAGTTGTGCTAAAGAATGGGTATCTTCTCATTAGGCTAGAGTCCAATCGTCTGTCCTAAACTGAAGAAAAATTCAGTAAGTATTTTTTTAAAAGCAAAAGAGACTGCTTCACCTCATTCCTAGAAGCTGAGTTGATGTCAATTCCCTACATTCATCAAGAGGTTTCCTTATCAGTAACAGACATTCTTTATTAGCAGCTAATGTTCATAACAAAGATATATTCAAAGTATTACTCAACTGTTTAAGCCACAAAATATCAATGCCAAACAACAATAAATAATTATTAACGTTCATAACTAAATGTTATCCCACTGGTCCAACGATCTAGAGTTCCAAAAACATTTCGATCAGGTTCAGTCTCAGAGGGATCAGTGATGGAAACATTCTTTGGATGATAAGTGCTTTGAAACATCGACAACCTCACACAAAAGGATTCAGACAATTGTTAAGAATTTGTCATCTGAAAGAGAAACTACAGTGAAACTGTCTGGCTCAGCATGGCAATTTAAAGACTGGGGTCAGACTAAAGGTCTGTGGAGTGAGGCATAAGCTCGAGAGCTCCCTCTTCCAGATTTCGTTCACATTCTAATAATGCCAACAATGTTAAAAGGAGTCACTGTGTGAAGCAATAATTCTGAACCTCGGAATAATGTGGTGCTGATCTTCAAACAGATGTTCAAATCTACCTGTCTACTCAATGACCTTCTGCTGTCTGTGAAGAGCAAATAGCAAAAGGCCACTTGATGCACCTCCACAAATGAATCAGAAATTTAAGCTGTCTCCAGACCTTTTAAGAACAGTAAATACTTTGATCTGTACATTCTGATTGCTAGAAGGGATTAGAGAAGAATCTGTTTGCCGGGTGAGGAATTGTAAACTTGACAAAAATACTTTTTCTGAGAACCCTGTGTCTAAAAGGAAAGGAATTTACCTGTCTGGTTTTTAATACATTAATTGGCTGGATCATTGTGTTGGTCAATAATGGACACCAAAACTGGCTCCAAATAAACCACAATGAGTCATGTCATTGTGATCCTGAGCATTTGGCAGGGGTTACAGCAGAAAACAAACTTCCCACAATATTGCAGCTGGAGAACAGGGAAAACACTGAGAAAATTGCTCCCCAGTAAATCAGCTTTTAATCAATCATTGACAGCACAGTTACCAGGCTAACAACTGGTGATTTGGAGATGGCAGATGGTAATGTCACTTGATTCGCAATCCAGCAAATGCTTTAGGGACATGGGTTCAAATCCTACTAGGGCAACTGGTTGGATTTAAATTCAATTAATAAATTTGGTTATAAAGCTAATCTCAGTTGTGTTCACCATGCCAGCTATCACGGATTTTCATGAAAAGCCATCAGGCTCACTAATGACATTTAGGGAAAGAATCTACAATCTTTACCCAACTGACCTACAGGCAACACCAGAATGAAACATAATGTGAGTGACTCTCAACTGCTCTCTGAACTGGCCCAGCAATACTCCATTCAAGAGAATGAGGGATGGATAACAAATGCTGGCCTTGTTAGTGATACTTGTGAAAGAACTTTTGGTAAAAGGCATACAGAAGAGGTAATACTTGGTGAGGAATTCAGTTTGTATAAGCCGTCTCTAGTCAATACTAGCATCGTCAGGACAAAGAAGAGTAGAAGTTCTGAAGATCAAGTGAAAGAAGTCAGAGATCATGATTTAGAGTCAGAGTCATAGAGTTGTAGAGATAGCATGGAAACAGGCCCTTCGATCCAACTCATCCATGCAGACCAGATATCCTAATCGAGTCCCATTTGCCAGCACTTGGCCCATATCCTTCTAAACCCTTCCTATTCATATACCCATCCAGATGTCTTTTAAAATGTTGTAATTGTACCAGCCTCCACCACATCCTCTGGCAACTCATTCCATACACTCACCACCCTCTGCACGGAGAATTTGTTTCTTAGGTCCCTTTTAAATCTTTCCCCTCTCACTTTAAACCTATGCCCTCTAGTTTTGGAGTCCCCTATCCCAGGGAAAATACTTTGCCTATTTATCCTATCCATGCCCCTTATGATTTTATAAACCTCTATGAGGTCACCCCTCAGCCTCCGACGCTCCAGGGAAAACAGCCCCAGCCTACTAAACCTCTCCCTATGGCTCAAATCCCTCCAACCTTGGCAACATCTTTGTAAATCTTTTCTGAACCCTTTCAAGTTTCACAACATCCTTCCTATAGCAGGGAAACCAGAATTGAATGCAATATTCCAAAAGTGATTGAAGAGGCCATTTAAAAAAAAAATCTCATACATACAGCATAACAAGATTGAAAACATTTAGCCTAAATTAGATTAGATTACTTACAGTGTGGAAACAGGCCCTTCGGCCCAACAAATCCACACCGACCTGCCGAAGCGCATCCACCGAGACCCATTTCCCCTATGATTACCCCTGCACCTAACACTACGGGCAATTTAGCATGGCCAATTCAACTGACCTTCACATTTTTTTTGGATAGTGGGCGGAAACCAGAGCACCCGGAGGAAACCCACTCAGACACGGGGAGTCGCCTGAGGCGGGAATTGAACCCACGTCTCTAGCGCTGTGAGGCAGCAGTGCTAACCACTGTGCCACCGTGCTGCTGAGATTGTGCCACACTAGAGATTACAGATTTTTCCAATGCCTTTTGTTAAAATAATTTTG